>NW_027507748.1:465328515-465641015 GCF_037356315.1 Lithobates pipiens
TTTTTTTAATCTTTCTTTCTCACTTTGCATAACTAAAGATTATTATTATAATACTTTATTATACTTAATTATAAAAATAATATTAATACAGGATTTATAAAATGTCAACAGTTTGTGTAGCACTTTATAAAGTTAAGCCGGACAGTCCATTTACAATGCATTACAAGACAAGAGGGTTAGGAGGGCCCTACATATAGGTCACTGCATAATAATAATAATAATAATAATAATAATAATAATATGTATAGCCCAAACTTTTTTTTTCCATTTTGGAAAGAGTAGGTAAGGGTTAGAACCACAATGTCGTGATTTTATTGCTATCTGATTTTTTTGTTCTGGTGACCCCTGTCAGAGAGTAATGGGAAATCCATAATTTTACATTTGCATTACAGCAAGAAATGAGCCAAAATCTTCCAAAGATGCAACTTCCGGTAATACCTGTCCAAGAGGGCAAATATCTCACTTGGTAGAGATTGAGATGCCAATACCCCAGGTTGGGCACTCCTGGTCTACTAACTCTCAAGTGCTTTGTACCCCCCATTTTCTGTTGAGTCACATGACGCACGGGGCTTTCACTCCTTTGGCAGTGGGTGGTATAGAATGAGGCAGCTGTAATAATATGTATAACCCAAACTTTTTTTTCCCATTTTGGATAGAGTAGGTAAGGGTTAGATCCACAATGTCATGATTTTATTGCTATCTGATTTTTTTGTTCTGGTGACCCCTGTCACATGGACAGAGAGTAATGGGAAATCCATAATTTCGCAATTGCATTACAACAAGAAATGAACCAAAATCTTCCAAAGATACATTTTCCAGTAATAACTGTCCAAGAGGGTAAATCTCTCACTTGGTAGAGATTGAGATGCCCATACCCCAGGTTGGGCAATCCTGGTCTACTACCCCCGAAGTGCTTTGTACCCCCCATTTTCTGTTGAGTCACATGACACATGGGGCTTTCACTCTTCTGCCAGTGGGTGGTATGGAATGAGGCAGCAAAAGCTCTAACATAAAAAAGAAATGTTCCGTACAGCTTTTTGTAAAGATTGACATGCGCCATTAAGTAGGTTGGGCACCCCCTAGTCAAATACCCCACAAGTCCTCCCCTTAAACCCCACCCCACATCCAGAGCGGGAGAATGTCACCAGCACACCATGGATGTCCACAAATGAATCCAAAGCTTTATTCAGAGATGACATCATTATATCAGAAGCAATGTTTCAGAGTCTCGTAGGACCCCCATCCATTCATAGGATACACAAGGTACTCTTCTTCCTCTGCATTACACAGGCAGTGATTGGTCTTAACTGTGGCAGTGAACGACACTCACATACAAAAGAGTGATGTTCCATGTAGAGACTGACATGCCCTACATCCCAGGTTATCCCCCAAGTCTTCTGCCCCATATTTTCTGTCCAGCCATATGACACACTTGGTCCTCTTCTTCTCTTTCACCCCTCTGGCAGTGGAGGATATTTTAATTATCGCAACCAACGGTGAAAAAGGCGAAACTGACTACAGAATTCTCCTGTGAGCCCAAGCTGGCATGGCGACTCACACACAGGTTTTGTCTATGACTGTCCCAAAACTGTGTAAAAAGGAGGACCTACCTAATCAATCCAATCAATTTGTATCAGTAAGGCTGGATTCACACCTATGCATTTTTAGTGCTTTTTGCATTTTGCAGATTTGCTCTACAGAACGTGTTCCATAGGAAACCATGGTAAATGGACTGTAGTGCAAATCTGCAAAATGCACTAAAAATGCATAGGTGTGACTCCAGCCTCAGACAGACTCTTACCCTTGGTTCACACCTATGCATTTTTTAGTGCGTTTTGCAGATATACACTACAGTCCATTTAACATGGTTTCATATGGATCTAGTTCACATATGTGCGTTTTGCGTTCTTTGAAAAGGGTCAGGGATTTTTTCCCCTGCATTTTGCGTTTAATAGACTTTAATGGCCCCACACCAAAAATGCAAGGGTCGCAATTTACATTTTTTGGGGGGGGGGGGCTAATAGGAAAGTTTGACAGTTTCCTTTTTTCATGAAGTGCGACTTTAATGCGACTTTGACGTGACTTGAGTACCAGAAAGTGTAAAGTCGCAATTCAAGTCACATCAAAGTCACACTCTATTAACAGAGCTGCCATGCTTTCCTATTAGCCAAAACAAAAGGCAAAATGCATCAAAAAAGCGCCAAGAACACATCAAAACGTGTGTTCGAATATGCAAAGCAGAACAAAATGCATCAATTGCAAAACACATAGGGGTGAACCTAAGCTTAAAGCAGTATTAAACCTAAAAGCAATCATTGATTATATTATTATTATTATTCAGGATGTACATAGCTCCAACAATTTGTGCAGTGTTTTACAACATGTGGGCAGACAGTACACTTATAATACAAATCAATACAGGAGGAATCCGAGGGACATATTAACAATTCTTAGATGTGATGACTCTATTCGTTTTTTTTTTGTTTTTTTTTAAAGAACAGGTTCTCCAACAGAATGTCTCTGTTACAGAGATACAACAAATTATTTAACAATGACAGTGGTGTTTACAATGATCAGCTTTTATTTATTCATGTAAAACCTTTATTCCAAAGGAAAAAAAAATGTTTTGCTAGAACTGCTTATGAAGTATTATTTGGAGTTTGGGCTAAATTTGTTAGTGTATTTAAATCTGCTAGTATATCTAACACTCGCCTCCCCCCAGACTGACGATGCTGCTGTCTGCTGTGCCCCCTGTGCTCATTCATCCAGAGTGGGGGCACTGTAATAAAGGAGGTGTAGTACTGACCAGATCACCAGGTGAAAACAGAGGGGGGGAGGGGGGAGCCTAAAACAAGGAAATTAATGCAGTCATCGCATCTAATGATTGGTAAGCTGCATTTTATTACTGGCCATATACTGCTGGAATTTTGGCTACTGAAATGCAGGCTGTGGGTGGCCTGGTTGGCATCCTGTACTGTTGTTGAAGGAGCCCAGTGAACAAGTGTCAGCTAATCAATGACTGCGCTCAATCAGATGAAGTCACTGTTCACAGGTATTTAGCAGCCACGTGTCCCCCCCCGACTGATGAATGCAATCACTGGCAAGGGGGGATTCCACCATCTACACTGTTTGGAGTGGATGAAGCATACCTCCCAACTTTCTAAAAGGAGAATAAGGGACACCTATTAGCAAATGTATGTGCATTCCACAAAAAAAAAAAAAATATATATATATATATATATATATATATATATATATATATATAATTCAACCAATCACATCATGCCCTTATTGGCATTTTTTTTAACCAAAAATATGTAGCAGAATACATATTGGGCTAAATTGATGTCAATTCTGTATAATAATAATCATAATAATAATAATAATAATAATATTGGGCTAAATTGATGTCAATTCTGTATAATAATAATAATAATAATCATAATAATAATAATAATATTGGGCTAAATTGATAAAGAAATTAGATTTTTTTTAATTTTTTTTTTTTTTTTTTTACCAGATACGTTTTATAGCAGAAAGTAAATTGATTGACAATTTTGAAAAAAACAAACAAACAAAAAAAAACAATATTTTTTACTTTCTGCTATAATACACATCCAAAAATAATATCTATATAAAAAAACAAATGTATTCATCAATCAATCAATCAATATATGCTTATTGGGATTTTTTGTTGCCAAAAATATGTAGCACAATACATATTGATAAAGGAATTTGATCAGATATGTTTTATAGTAGAAAGTAAAATATATATATATATATATATATATATATATATTTTTTTTTTTTTTTTTTTTAAATTGTCGATCAACAGAGGTGATCAAAATACCACCAAAAAAAAGGTCTATTTGTTGGGGAAAAAGGGACATTGATTTTATTTGAGTACAGCATCGCACGACCGCCGCTGCACAAGTATCGCAAAAAATGGCCTGGTCATGAAGTGGAGCTGAAGTGGTTAATATGACTTTCGGTAGATGTTCAGACTTGGACTGTTCCACTTGTACAGTAGACGAGCCTGTTTGTTGTGTGTAATATAAGCAGATGCCTTGTACATGGCACAGTCCTAGAGAAGAGGTAAGAAGCGGGTTGTAGGACCCAGGGGGAGCGCGCAGAGGCCGGCACTGGAGATGGCGCCTCGGCCGCTAGTTGGCGCTGTGACTCCGTGCAAAAAAATAAAGTGTGTGCTGAGAGCGACGCGGAGTGCTGCAGCTGTATATAGAGGAGCCTGTCCCTTCCCCCAGCGCTGTGCTCGGAGATGAGTGTCTCCTTCCATGTGTAGAGCTCCGGGTCACGTCGCCATTAGCAGAGTGATGTGTGCGGAGAACACAGGCTGCCTATCTCGTGCTCTTAGCTCAGGGAGATTAGTGGGCCACCTCTTCAGGGGGATGTGTTGGAGCCTCTTAGCCGGTCCTGATAAGTAAGAGCAGGACGTGTGACATTGTGCAGAGCCCGGATCATACTGACCACCACACTCTATCATTATATTCACTCAGCTGTCTGATACATTCATTCACCAAACCTGGACAGAGCAAAATGTGCAGCAGCTCTGCAGAGAAACCAATCAGCTTCCAGCTTTTATAGTCACGGCTTCATTGAACAAGCGGAAGCTAGAAGCTGATTGGCTGCCATGCACAGCTGCATCAGGTTTTGCTCTCTCCAGTTTTAGTAAATCAACCCTACAAATGTTTGATCACGATCAGGAGCGAACGGTCACATTTCAACACAACCGATCCACTTGCATACCTCCCAACATTTTGAGATGGGAATGAGGGACACCTACCAGCAAATGTAGGTAGGCATGGGACACGCCCCCATTGCCACGCCCCCTTAAAGGGGACGTAACAAAACAAGGTTAATTTAATTCATATGGGCTTTTTTTTTTTTTGACCACTACTATTCCTTTATATTGGCTTTTAAAATGTACAAATGCAGCAATTTAAAATTTTGTACTGGGAAACACTTTTTGAAAGGTAAAAAGTGAATTTTATATACAACTATATGGGTCATACCAAAATGAGGAGGACAGAGGGACATTGCTCCAAATCAAGGACAGTCCCTCGAAATCAGGGACAGTTGGGATCTATGAAAGAAATCAAAAGCTTAATTGGGTGAAGGGTTGACATTGAGGGCCGATTCACACCACAATTTCTGCATTCCGGATACGGTGCTCAGTTTTCTTGGGGGCCTCCAGCCAGCCAACCAACCACTTGCTCGATTGATCACCGCTAACTTGCATACCAGGCCCCCCTGCCAGCCCTGCACTTACCCCATCCAGGTTGCAGCTTCAGCGGCTTCCCCCTCTTCGTCTCCTCCCGAGTCCCGGCAGTCACTTCTCCGGGCCAATCAGGACTTAGGACTCGCAGCCAATCGGGTCTTAGGACTCCCGGCCTAATTGGGTCTCAGGATCCCCTTCCTGATTGGCCAGGAGGAGAAACAGTTAGATGTTAAACGAATATTAATTCACTTATGTCCCACAACTGAGTGGGCTCACTGCGCCAGAAGCTCACCCTTTTTTTGAAGCCAATTACAGCCTCAGGCTCCAATCATGTGCTTAAAAAAAAAACCCCTTTGGAGTCCATGCGCCCTGCGCCCCGCATGTAGATTAGGGTCTGGGCGCATGGATTGGGGGGCTGCACCCTGCATGAGCAGCCGCCACTGGTTTCTACATGCACGTTTTTGATACATTCCGGTGCGTTTTTCCACCTTTTTTTCCATCTCCATTCAGGACATATGCGTTTTTTAAGCGTTTTGCCGCATTCCAGATGCTTTCCATGATGAAAAATCGATTAAAATCAATGGGCAGTGGCGCTTTGCAGGCACTTTTAACTCTTTATTCGGCCACTAGTGTGGGTTAAAAGTGCCCCGCTAGCGGCCGAAAAGCGCATCTAAAACAATGGTAAAGCACCACTAAAAATAGCGGCGCTTTACTGCTAATGCGGTCGCGCTGCCAGTGTGAAAATGGCTCTTAAAGTGGAAGTAAAGACAAAACCTAACTAACTCGAAACCTACTCCTACCCACATTCTATCTACCCCTGTAAAGAAAAGATTGCTATACATACATTTTCTGAACACGCTACGGTCTGAAATGCAGAGGCGCCCTCTGTGTGCAGGAGAAAGCCAACAACGGCTGGGAAGTTACGTCACCCATAGACTTACTATGGGGCTTCCGTTGTCGGCTGCCTCTCCTACAAACTGAAGCCACCACTGACAGCTCAGGGTGAGACTGGACCAGAGTAACTTCAAAATAGGTAAGTACAGCTATCTTTTCTTTACAGGGTTAGATAGATTACACTTACAATGGGGTGGGAGTAGGTTTAGAGTTCAGATTTGCCTTTACTTCCACTTTAACTCCTTGGTTGATGAGCTCTCGCTGCCCACGCGGTCCAAGGATTTGAAATATCCGCTTTTCTTTCACTTCTTTAGGGCTTCTGGAAAGGATCCGAGCAATTCTGATTGGTCAGTGCCAGCACTTTGACCAATTGGAGTTGCTCTGATCAGTCCCAGAAGGCCCACAGAAAGACAGAGAAGAGCGGGGCTTTCACTGCTGTACCAGCTGCGTTGGCACTGACAGCTCATCACCTGCGGAGGTAAGTGCATCGGTCCGAGTAGTGGGGCAGGTATAGGGTGTTAGTTCACCTTTTCATTTTTTAATTAAAGCTGAACTCTAGGAATTCTACCCGTTCAGTTCTCCCCACTGCAAGGATAAGGTATAATACATCCCCTCTCCCTCAGTCCGGGAGGCTCCAGTGCCGTTCTCTTCTACCCACAGCCCTGGGCTGTTGGTGGTCCCTTTGTGTCATTGTGTATAATGAAGGGCTATTAACCC
Organism: Lithobates pipiens; assembly: GCF_037356315.1. Taxonomy (NCBI): domain Eukaryota; kingdom Metazoa; phylum Chordata; class Amphibia; order Anura; family Ranidae; genus Lithobates; species Lithobates pipiens. Next base: position 465,335,363 of record NW_027507748.1, read on the forward strand.
TGCACTGTACATGGAGGAGGCAAATGGACCATTGCAGAAGTGCATAAATGAAGGGAGCCCGGGAATATGGTATTACACCTTATTACTGCAGACTAAATGTGTATTTAACCCTGCAAGGGTAGATATTGTCTAATTCCTAGAGTTTGGCTTTCATATGGAAATGCATTGAAAGCAAGTGATACTTTATTAATGAGGGTGTCCCCAACCATATCTAAGGAAGAGCAGACTCCGGTGTCATATAAGGGGATCTATCTTCAGTAAGGGCCCCACGTATATTGTGACATTACCTCTATCGCTTTCTCAGGATCTAAGTGGAATGATTGCCTGAAGCAGAAGGATTCTAAGATTCATTGTTTTATATTTTAGAAAGTATACAGCTGAGTGGTTTCTATGAGCAACAAAATGCATTTCTTGGCGCCGTCCTTCTCTCAAGCCATTGACACATCAAGAAAGGATCTAGACATTGTAAGAATTGGTTTGTTCAATCTTACACTTCTTTATCCCTTCATTCCAGGGAAGATTGTCTCCTCTAACCCTAGAAAGCAGGTTAAAAATGGAAGGATTTGAGCCTGAGATGGATGCTGTGTATGTCCGCCAGTAATTAGAGCTCCCTAATACAGTGTATAGACAGAGCTGTGCCCTTATTTCCACAGCCGCCATCCTCCTGCAACAAGCACTCTGCTTGCCAACCTCGCCGACCTGCGCAAAATAGGCAATTTCCCAAAGCTTTGGGGCTCATTTACTGGCAGGTTACTTACTGCTATATCACAAGTTGGAGTGTATTAATGTATAAAGGACCTCTCAACAGAATCTCTGTAAAATCCAGGGAATGACATAGTCTTATATTTTATTGAGCAATATATATACAGAATATATTATATGTATATACACTACAATTTAATGCAGGACATTCTAATGACCACACTGTCCTTTACATCTAGGCAGTCCGCTGTGGAAAGCTTTCTAGGGAAGAGTCTATGTGAGTCTGTGTATTACAGAGGTCAGAGAAGCCAACTTGTCACTTCATCACTGCTATGTACATGGCCTGTAATCTGGTTATCTGTGATAATCAACTTTTCTACACACTGCATTCCTTCATCATGTACTAGAAATGCACTACACAGTCTAGACACACTGTATTACGCACTGGTGGAAGAATATATGCTGTGATCTCTATATATGTTTTAGATGTGTCTTTTTTAATACTCAAAATTTCTCTCTGTTATTTATTTATTTCAAAAATATATATATATATATATATATATATATATATATATATATATATATATATTTTTTTATTATTATTATTATTATTTAAAAAAGTATATACATTATTATTATTATTATACACGATTTATATAGAGCTAACAGTTTACAATGTATAGAGGGGGGCGACACAATTACAGTACAGTTCAATACAAAAGGTACAGGAGGGCCCTGCTCGTAGAGCTTACATTCTAAAGGGAGGGCGTTTTGGTACAAAAGGCAATAGCTGCAATACATGTACATATAATGATTTACTGGATCCTTCGTTTTCCAAACAATATTTGGACACAGCGTTTCTTTACTAATTTTTGTCCGTTGTGTATTTTGGCATAAGGAAAATAAAGTTCTATTATTGGGCTGTTATTGATGAGATAATTATAGTAACAATGTGATAAATTTCTCTGGTTGTGTAAATTTTAGGGTTAAGGCGTTACATTATTCACAGTTATGAGGGTTGAGTTATTGTTTAAGGCTAGGTTTAGTCCATAATTTAGGAATATTTTTAGGTTGAAGTTTACTGTTTATGGGTTGGGTTAAGGTTTATATTTAAGGATATGTGTAGGTTGAGGTGTAATTTAGGCCTTGGGGGTTAGGTTAAGGGGTATGTTTATGTTTAGCACAGATTAAGGTATTAAGGTTAGGTTAAGTATGGTGGGTTAAATGAAGGTTTGGGGTTAAATTTAGGGATCCATTTCAGACATGTTTACGATAGATTGTTTTCCCTTTTGCATGCAATACTTTATTCATTAATCCTTTTGTAAAGCGCTGCGTAAATTTGTTTGTGCTATATAAATAGCTGCAATGAATATATTCATATTATTTTATTTTTTTTAGAGGCGTGATATTTTAGTTTTTGGCTAATTTGGCTGTTTATGTGTGAGCTTTGCTTAGGCTGGCATTCGCTTATTATTTTACAAATTCCAATGTATACAATTGATTGTTTAAAATGAACATGGGCTTACTTGGCTATTTTTTTGTAAATCAGTCCATTATTTTAGATTTATACGTTTAAATGTCCGTAAACAAGTCCGTCGTTATATATTCATATGTGAAATTCTTCGTAAATCGGTCTATTATTATATATTCATGCTTGGCGTATACTTATACAGAAATTTTGAAATAGGAAACACCTAGGAGTAATTATTGGAAGATAATACAGCTTCAGCGAGCTAACTGAAAAGTGTCCTCTTTTGTAAACCATTCCATCATTATATATTTATACATGGTGAATACATATAAAGATGTCCAGTGTGAATGTACAGTATATGTAAAGTGTTACATAAATTGTTGGTGATATATTTTAAATATTACATATATATATATATATAATAAAATACATATTTTAAATAATGAACTAAGTGAAAATCTATCAATATATATTAATACCTATACAGTATTGATATTGATAAACACTCCATCAATAGATATTCATACCTATATAGACACTGATAATCACTCCATCATTATATATTCATACCTATATAGATACTGATAATCACTCCATCATTATATATTCATACCTATATAGATACTGATAATAACTCCATCATTATATATTCATACCTATATAGATACTGATAATCACTCCATCATTACGTAATCATGGGTGTTGTACATGTATAAATCAATTTATAAATAGCAAACTCCTATGACAAGATGCTGGAAGATAATACACCTTCACTGAACTCACTGAAAAATATCCTCCTTTTATTAATTACTCCATCATTATATATTCATATGTACAATCTTTTTTAAATCATTCCATCAATACATAGTCATGAGAGGCATCTACATATACAGATATTTGATGTGAATGTACAACATATGTAAAATAAAGCACAGTGTAAATTGTTGGTGCTATATAAATACCCATAATAAATACAATACATAAATATTGAGAAGTATAGATCTCCTAAGGAGCTTCAGTAAACTAAGTGAAAAGTCCTATCAGTTCATCATTATGCATTCATACATGGTGTATAGTATACCTATACAGAGATTTAGAAATATTAAGATTCTATACCTAGCTTCATTGAAAAGTACCCTCCTTTATAAATACCTGTATTGTTATATTTTCCTACATAAAGGCCTTTGTAAATCACGACATCCTTATATACAGTAGGCACACATGGTGTATACAAATACAGATATTCAGAAACTGTGAACTCCTATGACTAGCTGTTGGAAGATAATACAACTTCACTGAGCTCAGTAAAAAGTGGTCTCTTTTAGTAAAGACTATTATATATTTCGATATACAATGCACTGTATATCAGCCCATCATTATATATTCCAATGTTAAATCCTTTGTATATTAGCCCATTAATACACATTCATGCATGGTGTATACATATATAGAAATATATAATTAGTAAGCTCCTCTGACTAGATGTTGGACGATAATACAACTTTGTCAAACTCAATGAAAAGTGTTCTCCTTTAGTAAATCAGTCCTCAGTCCATCATTATATATTCCTATGTCTAATCCTTTGTAAATCAGTCCAGCTTTATACAGTATATTCCTATGTCCAATCCTTTGTAAATCAGTCCATCTTTATATAGTATATATGTACAATCCTTTTGTAAATCAGTCCATCATAGAGTATATTCCTATGTGCAATCCTTTAGTAAAGCAGTCCCTCATTATACAGTATATGTACAATCATTTAGTAAATCAGTCCATCGTTATACAGTATATTCCTATGTGCAATCCTTTAGTAAAGCAGTCCCTCATTATACAGTATATGTGCAATCCTTTAGTAAATCGGTCCCTCATTATACTGTATATGTACAATCCTTTAGTAAATCGGTCCCTCATTATACAGTATATGTACAATCATTTAGTAAATCAGTCCATCGTTATACAGTATATTCCTATGTGCAATCCTTTAGTAAAGCAGTCCCTCATTATACAGTATATGTGCAATCCTTTAGTAAATCGGTCCCTCATTATACTGTATATGTACAATCCTTTAGTAAATCGGTCCCTCATTATACAGTATATGTACAATCCTTTAGTAAATCGGTCCCTCATTATACTGTATATGTACAATCCTTTAGTAAATCGGTCCCTCATTATACTGTATATCCCTATGTACAATCCTTTGTAAATCTGCCCTTGATTATACATTCATGCATGGGGTATACATATACAGACATTTATAAACAGTAAGCTCCTCTGACTAGATTCTGGAGGTTATCACAACTTTATCAAACTCAATAAAAAGTGCTCTTCTTTTCTAAATCAATCCATCATTATATACTCCTATGTCCAATCTTTGTATAGGAGTCCATAATTTTATAGTCCTATATCTAATGCATTGTAAATCGGTGGGTCATTATATGTTCATGTGTGATGTGCACATATATAGATTGTTATACATAGGGACCTTGTATGACTGCATGTTGTCAGATAATCCATCTGCATTGAAGTCAGTGGAAGGTGTCGTCCTTTAGTAAATCTCATAGATCAGACAGTGAGATGGGATGGTGATTATGGATCGATCCTCATCATAATTGATAGGATAGGGGTGAGATGAGCCCAGTGATGGAGTTGATCTGATCACCCCATGGACAATCCCTTTAACCCTTGATGTCATCATGACTATAACAATGGCCGTAGTCCCATTTACTCATCAGAGGAGATATTGTGTGACACTTTCTAATGTTAATGTGATCACTGATGAGGGTTGTAGTACAGACACAGTGAGTCTTTGTATGTGGAGGGATAGGAGGAGTATGTGTAGTTGCTGGAAGTGTCCGGGTCACGTCATGAATATTAATGAGGGGCACTGAGGATGCTGATGAGTTGATTTGTATGTCTGCATGTTGTATGTTGTATGTATGTATGGGAGGTCTGTACCTGTCACACACACAAGCCTCAGCCTCTCGTCTGAGTGACGTGCGTGTGAGCCAATGACGGGGCGGCGGAGGCCCGTGAGCCAATGAGTGTGTGGTGTCGGAGAGGGCGGGCTGAGTTTATAGGCACAGAGCGGTGCGCTGTCCCCGGTTAGTTGTCGGATCGGATGGTATAGAGCGGAGGAGTCGGAGGAGAGCGGACTTATCATAGACGGGGGGATCTCCATCGGACTACGTGTGTGTGTGTGGATTGGTGCTTCCCGAGGATCTGGATGACGGCGGCTCCCCGGTGGCTCAGTGTGGGGTTATGCTGTGCCCTAGGAGGATACTACTGGCTGAGCTTGGAGTTGGTGTGTGATCGTCCGTCCGGACTTGGAAGGACTGCTGTGGGCCGACTCGTCTCCGTATTATAGGACTGTGTGTGTCCCCCTCCCCCCCGTGTATCATGGCCCTCGGAGGGGACTCCGTGTGGAAGTACAGCCTGGGAGTTTGGATCCTGTTGATCAGGACTGCTATCTCCAAATCCTTAGTATTGGACCCCATTTACTGGAACTCCTCCAACCCCAAGTAAGTACCACCCCACAATATGTGTGTGTGTGTGTGTGTGTGGAGCGCCAACCTAGACCGGCGCGGTGTCCTTCTGTCACCCCAGAAGAGCCGCATTGCACCTGGACCTTGTCAGATCCGGGGTCACCGGAGTGCAGGGAGCCTCATCCCCCCTAAACATGCCATTATTACTATATACTATGTCTGTGATAGGGGGGCTTAGTGTCCCCGGGGAGCATGGAGAGACTGGGGGCACCACCATCTCCCCCTCCATAGACAGTGCCCCTTGATCCATGGACTCACCCCTCCATAGACAGTGCCCCCCGATCCATGGACTAACCACTCCATAGACGGTGCCCCCCGATCCATGGACTAACCACTCCATAGACAGTGCCCCCCGATCCATGAACTAACCACTCCATAGACAGTGCCCCCTGATCCATGGACTCACCCCTCCATAGACAGTCTGTGCCCCCCCATCCATGTACTCACCCCTCCATAGACAGTGCCCCCCGATCCATGGACTCACCCCTCCATATACGGTGCCCCCGATCCATGGACTAACCACTCCATAGACAGTGCCCCCCGATCCATGGACTAACCACTCCATAGACAGTGCCCCCCGATCCATGGACTCACCCCTCCATAGACAGTGCCCCCCGATCCATGGACTCACCCCTCCATAGACAGTCTGTGCCCCCCATCCATGGACTCACCCCTCCATAGACAGTGCCCCCCGATCCATGGACTCACCCCTCTATAGGCAGTCTGTGCCCCCCGATCCATGAACTCACCCCTCCATAGACAGTCTGTGCCACCCGATCCATGGACTCACCCCTCCATAGACAGTGCCACCCGATCCATGGACTCACCCCTCCATAGACAGTGCCACCCGATCCATGGACTCACTCCTCCATAGACAGTGTGTGCCCCCCGATCCATGGACTTACACCACCATCACCCCTCCATAGACAGTCAGTGCCACCCCCCCCCCCCCACCCCCGGGGACATGGATACAGGGGGGAAACTTTCCTCCATCCACCTCTATCACTTCATATTATACATAATCCTATATACAGCACCTTTCATTCTTCACATCTATCATCCCAGTTCCGGAATCAGCAACATACTCAAACCACACACATTCTACATCATTTTATATAGTATTATTAGTATCATACGGGATTTATGTAGCACCAGCACCCTGCACAGCACTTTACAACATGATATATATATATATTTATATATATATTTTTCTTTTTATTATTATTATTATTATTTGATAGAAATATACATTTTGATTAAATAAATGTATATGTATGCAAGTGGCTTGTAAAAAAAAAAAAAAAAAAAAAAAAAAATATATATATATATATATATATATATATATATATATATATATATATATATATATACAAAAACACACGAAAAGATAGATAGATATACACACAATATATGTATAGCTTGACATACTCTCCCTCTCTCTCATAGGCTTGACGCTCACTCCCTCTCTTTCTCTGTACACACACTTCTATGTGTGTGTGTGTGTGTGTGTGTGTGTGTGTGTGTGTGTATATATATATATATATATATATATATATATATATATATATATATATATATATATATATATATATACATAGCATGATTCTGGCTCTCTCTCTAATAAATACACACACACACTTATATGTGTGCCTCTTTCTTTCTCTCTCTCTCTCTCATAGGCTTGACTTTCTCTCTTTCTCTCCAATGATAGATATACACACACTTCTATATATGTAGCATGATTGTCTCTCTCTAATAGATATAGACACTTATATGTGTGCCTTCTCTATCTCGCTCTCTCATAGGCTTGACTCTCTCTCTTTCTCTCTAATAGATATAGACACTTATATGTGTGCCTCTTTCTCTCTCTCTCTCTCCCTCTCTCTCTCTCTCTCCCTCTTCAGTTCCTTCAGATTCTCACACCACTCTGCCACCGCTGCCCCCAGAAAGCCCTGATATCAGAGGTCCCAGGTGACGGTCCCATATCATTTTTGTAGACCTTTAGGAGTCAGAAGGTTAAGAGTGCGCTCTGTTGCTTGTCCAGCTCCCTTTTGAACTGTACTCAAGGATTATCAGCATATCACCAGACTGGAGGTCTTTAACATTTACATTAGGCTGCTATTGATGATACCCCCAAGAGTCTGGAGTGGAAGAGGTGATTGGATTTTCTATGATTCCCCCCCCCCCCCCCCCACTTCACTCCTGATATGTAAAAGTCTAAGTAATAGGCAGTCTCCAGTCACTATCTCTGGATCCTGGAGCTTGTTTTCTTTCAAAGTCATTTTACACAGTCCCTTACCTGGTAGAAGGTTCAGGGAACAGTAGGGATCTGACATCGCACAGCCGGGGTGGAAGCACTGGGCTTCACCTTTTCATTTTAATGTCATGTAATAGTAAGCTTTCATGTATAGGGGATATGATTTCAAACAAGAGTACATTTTAAGGGCACTAATTAATCGGGTCTAATGTCACCAAAGGATCTGTAATGACATAGTTCTTCTCTCATTAGGTCACTTTTTTACATTTCAAATTTTTATTTTGTTTATTTTGCAAACCATGACATTATGTTACTGAGTTGGCAAATGTAAGAATCTTCCTTCAATCCTAATCCATTGGGTTCGCTTGTTCGATGTAATGTTACATTTCAAGAACAGTGATCAAATCAGGCCTACAGAGGTCAGTCTTCCAATGCACATCGCTCAGTCCTGCTGCTTCCAGAATCCTAATGTTGCCGTTTGTAGCTCTAAGTTCCAGCATTTGATCTGTTCTTTTTATCCTAGTCGCAATCATTTTACTTATTCAAAAGATTCAAAAGTGCTTGGGTCCTGCCGATAAGCATGTTGGTTTTTGCCTACTGACGCTTGGGCCTCATTTATCAGGCCACCTGAAATAAGAACTGTCTGTGCTGCTGCAGAACAGCCAATATCCACTTGCATGGGAAAATAGATGGAGAAATGTAACATTTGATTGGTTGCTGAGGCAGAATACTGTCGGGTTTTAATGAATCTTTGATAAAGACCACTTTTTCAGGTCATGCTTGGAGCTGTGTCCTTCTACTAATCTGTAGTGCATGTTTGTGAATAGGCAGGTTTATTTGTAAATAGATAAGTTGATTTGTGAGAAAAGGTAGGTCTGTTTGTAAATAGGTGGGTTTCTTTGTAAATAGATAGCTTTATTTTTTCAATAGGTAGGTTTCTTTGTAAATAGGTTTTTTTTTCTTTGTAAATAAGCAGGCTATGGTTGTGTTTAAGGTTGGTTTACCTGTCAATCATGGCAAATTAAGCTTACATTCTCTATTTCTTCTGAAAGTTAGGACACCCATAGACATGAGATGTTGGTTGGAAGATCTGGCCACCCAATGATTGTTCTTTAGAATATCTGTGGCATAAATGTACCCCTTCTATTGAAACGTACTGCTTATTTGTACACTCATCTGATGTCTCTGGCGCTGGCCTGATCTCAGGAGCAATAGCATTCGGCCAAGAAATTCCAACCTGTCCAATCAGATTTGATATTGATGCGTCAGGAGGGCATCCGTAGAGGTCACAGGCCATTTCTGTATCTGACTGTAACCATCCCGATTTTGTGAGAAACATCTGACATCTATGGGCACCTACAGGGTATTGTACAGTAGCATGTAGTCTACTTATGTGCTCTGCTGTTGGAAGAAATGTACCCTCAAAGATTTTACGTGCTTGTACTGTTGGCTTGTAAGGGAATTAAAACAGGCAGTCATATTTTTACATTAGGTGGACATTAGTTGAAAGTATCATTTAATAATAAATGTAATTTTCCACTTTGGGGATCAGTGATTAAATATGAATGTCATTGCTTTTCAGATGAGATGTGGAATTTGGTACAGTGATTTTGTAGCAGCGCATTAAATCTATGACTATGGGGGATATAGTAGGGTAATAACTTTCATTTCCAGTTATAAAAATGTATCCTCACTCTTCCATGTAATTAGAAGATTGAGGGCCTCTTCTCCTCTGCTTTCCTATTCTGGCCCTTGAAAGCAATATTATGGGGGATGCATTATACTCATGACTAAACAGGGCTGTGCTTGATTAACTGCACAAGATATAAATACATTCTTCATAGTTTGTCGGCTGTCACTAGCGATATTGTTATGAAACAACATCTCTTTCATGTTAGATGCAGAATCTTGGGCGCGCGTTGGAGAAAACACAGTAGTGCCATTAACATGTACATTTCGTGCATATGTCAGGCCACTGCCTTTGCGTTACTTACGCTTGGCTAATATTCTGATGCACATTAGATAAAAATAGAAACGCAGCACAGCAGTTCAGATTACATCTGGATGATTTATTTTTTGAATTCTAATTGAATCCTACGTTTTCCTGTGTATTTTTTATGCTATCAGTACCCTTCTTTTACAAACAAGAGCAGCATAGATGTATTAATAACCCGTGATGTGGCCAGTCTATTGGAAGCAGACTTCTCACTTGCATACTTACACTAGACAGCCATCCATTGTATACTTGAGTCGAGTTTTGTAGGTAAACAAATGAACATTCACTGCCATGTGAATACCCCCTTGAACTCTGCTCTTCAGTTTGCATTTAGGTTAATCTTGTCGGTTTTAATATAGAATAGAGAGAAAGGCAAAAGCACCAGGGGTGGAATTGTTGCTGCTTTTGCATGCACATTCCTCGCATTTTGTCAGGATCATAAAGCGGAGGTAATGGTCCCCTTTTCCAAGGGACAACTGAGCCAGCCCTTGAACAAAGCACCCGCTGAAACCATATCTCAGCCTCCGGTAAACTGCTGTAGACAAGAATTTATTTAGGAGCCCTTTCCCTTGGGATGGCCCTTTTAACCCTCTCAATTACAGTTCCAAGCTGGAGAAACATAAGCACGGCCTAAAGTAGTTTGCTAAGCACTTACCTCGGCTTTTCGGTCACCCGTACTTTTGCTGGACTAATGCGACCACCTTTATTTCATTATCCTTTCACATTGCTTTGACACCTGCAAAGCACATTAGGCCCAACTAAGTAACCGACATCCAAGCATATCAAGGAGAGTCTGCGATTTAGATATATAGATTCTCTTTTATCTTTCTTGTTTGGTTCAGCTGGGGTTTAATTGTTACATTATCTGTTGTAATTATCTCCAAGCCTCTTATCTGTAAACCTCACTCAGGTAAAGCACTTTGTTTTAAATCTGTAATTATCTTTAAGATTGTGGCGGTGGAGGTAGAGAACAATGCAATTTATTTATTCTTGGCTAAAGTTTCGTCTTTAGCCTGATTAACTTATCCTGTTTTTACCCTAAAGAGAATGGAGTAATAGATTTCAAAGATCTAAGTCAGGCGGTTGTTGGGTATCGATTGGTGCTTAGTTGTATTGAAAACACCATAGCATTATGGATGATACGTGTTCCCTATAGAATAATGCTGGGATATGTCTGATGCATTGGATAGGTGACTACAAGTTACCTTACCGGAGAAAGTAATTGGTATACTCATAGTCATGTTTTACTTGTTGATATCCAATTTATTAAACCGTTTACTTTCAGCCGATCACCAATTGATAAAACAGTTTACTTTCAGGTGATCACCAATTTATTGAAGGCATTACTTTCAGCTGATCATCAATTTATTGACGGCTTACTTTCAGCCGATTACCAATTTTTAAAACAGTTTACTTTCAGCTGATCACCAATTTATTGAAGGCTTTACTTTCAGCTGATCGCCAATTTATTAAAGGCTTTATTTTCGATCACCAATTTATTGAAGGCTTTGCTTTCAGCCGATCACCAGTTTATTGAAGGCTTTACTTTCAGCCGATCACCAATTTATTGAAGGCTTTACTTTCAGCCGATCACCAATTTATTGAAGGCTTTACTTTCAGCTCATCCTGTCTTCCTTACGGATCCACAATGCTAGCCAAAGCAGATTTGTGTTGTAAAACCCGAGATGTCAGAAAAATTGATAATTCTTCTAAAAATAATATCAGAACATAAAAACATCTTTAACAATACATTACTAGGTTTGCAATTACTGTAGTTCTCACTCGTTCTTTGAACACTAAACCTTTTTTTTAACATTGTACTAACTACAATACACAGACCTACAGCAGGTAATTAGGCCTGAAATACATTGCAAACAAACTTGTTACATTTTAATTGGAAAATTAGTAAGTGATGTGTATTTTTCGAGCGGCGGACAAACAATAGGTCATACAGTTGCATAATTAAATATAGTTGGCAACTTAGTTTGAAAAATAGATCTAGGTCCATCAAATGTAACCCTTCACAAATTATAACAGCATAATTTAATCACATTATCTAACGAGAAGCTGTTTATTTGTATCATTTATAATAAGGCACACTTTCTGAGAGCTCAAAGGGCAATTGCAACTCAGCTGCTGTTTTTAGTGTATCCAGCTTGATGGTTTGCATTTTATTGCAAGCTTTGATTACAGGCGTATAAACTGCCTCTGCCTCCCTGTTTGAGCACAAATTACGTCATGATTGCTTAGCAAATAAGAAGTGAAAAACTGTCACTTTGCTAGTGAAGATCTATAGTTTAAAGGCAATTCTACACACGTAAGAACATTGTAAAGTAGGTCAGGCTCGTGTTTATTTAACAGAAGTTTAATGACAGCAATCAGGTTTTTTTTTTTTTTTCAGTTACCGGGTATCACTTGTCTTGTAACCTACTTTGCTACATGCTCATGCCCTTAATGATATGCAAATATGCCAGAGATAACGGCATAATATTTTAGTAAGGCATATTTTTAGCATGTAGCAGTAAGACGTATCCCTCAAGAGTCCCTCCTCTTAAGTTATGGCAGCCATTTTGAACTTATTTTGTCAACATTTATTATGACCAAATCCACTACTGAGGGGGATAAAACTTTCAATGCGCTAGTAATTTCCATGCGTTGAGGACACAGAATGGCACCCTAAGCTCCTTTTCATTGACAGGGTAAAATATCTGATGGCCACACTTATCACCACACAAAGGTACTATTACGTTTTTACGTTCCTTGCACTTGCAGAAAGGCCTAATCTTTTCCTTCCATGGCTGACATATGGTAAACCTGTTTTTCAGGTCAGCTATCATACATTTTAATAGACTTTGTTTGAGCTCATTCCTTGTGTGGTATACAGGTGATTAAAATGGGTGTGCTCAAGTGTTTAAAATATTTTGATTCAGATATGCAGATTCATTGGCCTACATCCAGATTTCAACTCTTGAAATTTTTTTTTTTTTTTTATCCCTGTAGTACAGGAAAGCAAATGGTCACTATAAGAAAAAAAAAAAAACTTGCTTAAGCTCCTGTGGCTTCATTGTTTCCTTAGAGTCCGGCAAGACAAAAGACGTGAGCAATTTGGGCCTTGTCTCATAAAGAAAAATGTAAACCATTCACACATCTTTCCTGTTTGACTTGTTTAATTCTTATTTTATATTCAGTACCACGCTAGCTGTGTGAAATCTGCTGATTTTCTTTAGTAATCCATTTTGTACTGTTCGCTTTAAAAACAAAGCTGACACAATTTGCTTTTATTTTTAAGCAAATCAACCCATGGTCATAGTTAATAAGGGGATTACAACTTGGGCTAGATCTATACAGAGGTGGTTTAAATCAAGGACAACGTCTAAAGAAACTGATCCCTTTTGATTGAAATGTGGAAAAAAAAAAAGGGGGGTATAGAGAAATTAACGGCAGTAATCTGATTGTATGGCAATAAAACCACCATTTTTCTGCTTTCCACAAATTCACGTAATCACAAAAAATGTAAAGGAGGATAAAGGGTGCAACCATAGCAACACATAGATTAGCTTGATGTTAGAAGTGACATGTATCTGAATGGGTTTGCTGGAACGAAAGGCCTGCTTGGGGCTGTTGTGTATTGTGTGAATCCTGCACACAATGTGCAGGCAAGGATTAAAACAGTATGGAGAAACGGCTTGTCTTTTTCTGGCTGGGGGGATAGACATTTCTAGTTCTTAGCTGCTAGTTGTATAGATGTTTAACCTACAGCAGCCAATCAGAAACATGTTTTTTTTAGCACTATTAAAACATGGTGGCTGCTGCTGGTTTTACTCCATGAAATGTCAGGTTTATATAGTAAAACACTATGGGTTGATTTACTAAAACTGGAGAGTGAAAAATCTGGTGCAGCTCTGATTGGAAACCAATCAGATTATTATTTTTATTCTTTTTGTCAGAGCTTATTTGAACAAGCTAGAAGCTGATTTGCTACCATGCACAGCTGCACCAGATTTTGCAGTCCAGGTTTAGTAAATCAACCCCTGTGTGTAGCAATGATGTGAACTAGCAGCCAGTTGGAGTTCACTTTTCTGGTTACCTTAAGAAAAGTTGTTACATGTAAGGCCCCATTCACACTTGTGCGACTTGAGACTGCAGAGTTGCATGACAAGTCGTACCCCATGATTTCCAATGAGTACCATTTATATCTGTGCGACTTCAAAGTAGTCCCTGCACTACTTTGGTCTGACTTTGATGGGACTTGATGTCCATAGACCTCAAAATTACACAGGCATTGCTTCAAGTCACGTCCAAGTCACGTAAAAGTCGCGTCAAAGTAGTGCAACTTTCAGGTCGCACAAGTGTGAATGGGGCCTTAGGCAAGTTTAGTGTTTTACTATAGCAATAGGGCTGATTTACTAAAAGAATAGAGGCTATTCACCTAGCAGACTTTGCAAAGTGAATTTTAGGGAATAATGTGAACCTGTGTTGACTTTGGAGTGCCAATCATATGTGATGAAAAAAAAAAAAATCACGGTGATACCCCTCTACTCCTTTAGTAAATCAACCCCAATGCCAAACGGGCTCAATGAACCCTAATTACTCAAATTAGTACTTATTGCCAATCAAAACTGTTATTTCTTGATAACCTTTCTCCTTTAAGGACTGATTTCATTTGAGCTAGACTATTACTACTACTACCACTACTACTACTATGCTTTGTGCAACCTAAGGCTCCAAAAAAATATATGGTATTAGCATTTAGGAGCGTTCAGTGTTTTTAACCGCTGGAAAGAAACTCTGCAAAACATTTTTTTTCTGCTCCTAGACACTGAAGCTCAAATAAATGCTAATAGCCTGAAGTCGTGTGCACGGAGCCTACCTGCTCTTTTCACTGCTTCATTCAGTAAGGAGGTAGGTATTATGTACCGCCAGATAAAGACATATTAACAAAATATATAGTAGTCTTCATAGTAACATTAATAGAATTAATATTGGTAGTAATAGTACTGTGAGTGTTTTTTGAGTGCCAGTGTATTGCATTAGGCCTTGGAAGTAGCAGGCAACACTTGGGGTTGATTTATCAGAACTGGAGAGTTCAAAATGGTGTGCAGTTGTGCGTGGTAGCCAATCGGCTTCTAACTTCAGCTTGTTCAATTAAACTCAGACAATAAAATCTGGAAGCTGATTGGTTTCTATGCAGAGCTGCACCAGATTTTGCACTCTCCGGTTTTAGTAAATCAACCCCAATGTGTACTATTTGTGTTGTATGTAGTAGTAGGAGTAATTTTATTTTAATGAGGCAGTAAAGCTATGAAGTGGCAGTTGATTTTTAATGACCAGCACTGTAAATCTGGGCATTGTTTGTGTTGTATCCTGGAAAACTCAAAACCGAAAAAAAATAAAAAAATAAGATTAGGGTAAGGTAGAAAAAAAATAACACAATTATAGATCTAATTGCGA
Organism: Lithobates pipiens; assembly: GCF_037356315.1. Lineage (NCBI taxonomy): Eukaryota > Metazoa > Chordata > Amphibia > Anura > Ranidae > Lithobates > Lithobates pipiens. The sequence goes on from NW_027507748.1 coordinate 465,350,782, forward strand.
GCATTACATTTAGGGAGGGGTGTTATCCAGCATGTCACACTGCATCGTAGATCCACATTTATCAAGAAAGCAGGTTCTTACTATAGTATGGGAAATGCCTTTCTGTCTATTATAGGAAATCTTCTGCCTGCTGGAATAAAATAAGGGGTGGGGGAGGGATTCACTCGTTTAAGAGCAGCGCAGAATGTCACATTAAATGCATCAGGCACGGCTTTGTTTAAAGCCATTGGTTTTGTTATGCAGCAAGGCAGTAAAACGATAGATGATTTCCTGACTTCTGTTCTCCTCCTCAAACAGCCCTGTAAAAGGGAGAAAGAAAAGACTTTTTGCTTTTGTTTTCCCCTGCACTTTGTCACTACAGACACAAGACACACTGAAGAATGACACCGAGAAGGGCTTTAAACTCCATGCTGAGATGTGGTAGTACAGGTGCAGGAGAGAGGGATATTTGTTTTATGGCCCGAATGGCGGTGTGCTGTTAGAAGGAAATTCTTTATGGTGGAAGAATAGCACAGACGGGGAGAAAACACAGAAGCTAGCACAGTAACTGTTCTGTCTGCACAAATAATCCTAAACACACTTTTTTGATTAAGTGTGTCTCAGATGATTTCATTAAATCATGTTTCTTGGCAGGGTGACTTGGATAACTTTCCAGGATTTTACATCTTTCTTTGTTGCTTGAAACTCAAGAGCAGATACCTTAACGTTTCATTTTAGATGTCGTTAGTTATGGTGACAGCAAAGGATTAAAAAAAAAAGTCACCTGTAAGACAGAACTTGGAATCCAGATTGGCTATCTGTCTAAAGATATTCACTCCTGTTTTGATGTTCTTGTACCCACACCCCTGTAGGGCATTGGCTAAGTGTGGACATTTTCGAGGGTTAAGCTTGATACACTTTATACAACTTTTGTTCAGTTCCCTTTAGATTTACCTTCAACTATGTAGTTCAAGGGCCTGCTTGATTGCATACAATTTGAAAGTGTTTAGGTTTGACCTAATATTTTATGTTTTTGGATGACGACTTAAGTTTCCCAGTGACCAAATCTACTTACGCCAGCAGCCATCAACCAACTTTTCCTTTGTCCCACGAACAATTCATGTATACACACGTAAAGCTAAATTCTTAAAATCTCCTGTTCAAGACTTCATCTGGTCAGTTGGTTTGATTTTGACCAATCTAAAGGAAAGTTGTACAAGAAAATTAAAAAAATAATATAAAAGTTATATAGTGTGTAGCCAGCTTAAGAACCTAATTTTAGGTATAGTTGGTCACTGCTAGGATATCAAACTGGATGACGACTTAGGTTTCCCAGTGACCAAATCTACTTATGCCGGCAGCCATCAACCAACTTTTCCTTTGTCCCATAAACAATTCATGTATGCACACATAAAGCTAAATTCTTAAAATAATCTCCCGTTCATGACTTAATCTGGTCAGTTGGTTTGATTTTTGTGTATATATCCAGGTTAGCAATGACCTCTTTAAATGTTGCTCAGATAGAATAGCTTTAAATTAGGCAACTAAAACAAACACCTCATTTAGAAAGTTTAAACTTTTTTTTTTGCTACTTGATTTCTCTATATTTTATACACGTTTAAAAAAATGGAAAACTGCAATATGTGGGGAAACCATGCGAAAAGCAGATTAAGACCAACAAAAAAAAAAAAGTGCAGTATGGCAAAATGAGAAAAATATACTACCTTGAGGAAAGTATCTTCTCCAGCTGTGTTTGACATAAATGGATTATGCCTGGTTTAGAGTGGCAGACTTTGTCAGCAACATTTTCAGCAAAAAAAAAAATGGAGTCTTTAGGGATAGCCGCTTAACTTCATATAGGTACATTTTTTTTTTTTTTTTTTTTTTAAATCTAGGTAATCGGCTTTATAAAAAAGGTAAAAATATGATATGATCTCATAAAAAGGCGCAATATTCTTGACCGTGGGTCCAAAGTCTTAACAAGTAAACAAGACAAATCATGTAACATTTTCATCATGGTTAGCCTGTTCTTTTATTAGACAGTGCATAAAAGTATGAGATTTATTGACGGGGAAGGGTTTTTTTTGCGAGCTTGATGCTTTGCAGTGGTGTACAGCAAAGGTTATTCATGGTTTAAGAAGAAGAGAACATTCAAATGCTTCCACAGCAGCCTTATTGCCTTCTCCAGCCTTTCAGATGGAGAATAGTGCATATGTATGGCATTCAAACAACAAAAGCAGTAAAGTGAATGGCGTTGGCCTACGTGCTTATTTATACAAAAGGAAGGTTACAGTACTTTAAGAGCTGATGTTGAGCAGCACACTCTCATTTCCTTCAACTCCTGACTATTTTCTTTTCCACATCTGGCCTGTGCCACATCACAAACTCGGTTATACACCCGCCATAAATGCGTCAACATAGCCTAACGCGAATGCTATCCGGGGAAGGTGGATTGCATTTTAGCCATTAGCTGCCAGGTAATCCTGTTTATGTCTTCTCCACAGAAATTACAAAGTATGCTGTTACAATGCTATTCACTTGTCTGCATTCATTTACAGCAAAGTGCAATCCACGAGCTCTGGCAGCTTAGAAAAAGTGGACTTATAATGTTTTCAAGCATTTCAAATCCGTAACAGTGTGAAGACCGACTGCATCATGGTAATCAGCCTATAAAGTAAATTAGAGGTTGATAAACCTAATGAGGCTTTTATTAATGGCTGTGCATTTTGATTAGGGCATAGCAAGCCGTATAGCAAAAGGGAGAACATTCGCTAGTTATTGAGAATTCCTTTGTTCTTTCACTGACAGTAGAACCTTTTAACAATCCTTTAGCCACATCTCCTATTTAGCAAAAGGTGCAGACATACATATTTGTTTGTTAGGCAGTGACAGTCACAGTTGACTTAAGTAAACTATTTCTCGTTAAAGAGAACCTGTCCCTTTGACAATTCAGGCCTTATCTCACCCACTAATGCTTTCACTGTTGCTCAATTCATAGACCCGTGTCCATTAGTTGTGTGAGCTCCATGTTGGTCTGTGTCTGAGCTCACATACAGTTTAATAACTATTTTCCTATCCCCATTTAGCATAGGGGTTGATTTACTAAAACTGGAGAGTGCAACATCTTGTGCAGCTTTGCACAGAAACCAATCAGCGTCCAGGTTTTTTTGTCAAAGCTCAATTGAACAAGCTGATGTTAGAAGCTGATTGGTCACCATGTACAGCTTCATCAGATTCTGAGCGCTCCAGTTTTAGTAAATCAATCCCACTGTGTCCTGGCAGTAAGGGCATAGGATCTGATGCTCCCCCATATATGAACGTACCAGGTATTGATGGTTCTGATAAATGAACAGAGCAGAGCAAAGCTGTGTATTAATTAGTGGGGGAAGGCAGTGGCCTCTTGAGAACCTTTCATTTTGGTTATTTAAGGCAAAAATGTTGGATTATTTCTTTCCCACAATCCACTTATTAACCTTTATTTGTTGTTTCTGTGGTTTACAAGACTAAGGCAGGCCATACATTATGCAATTTTCTTTCCTTCAACCATTTAATGAAGGAAAGAAAGTTGCTCGATTCTCCCATCAACACAGTCAGTATTGAATAGGGGAATCCCTACCACAGTGCTATTGTGTTTTACCGGCAGGGAGTGCAGGAAGCCTTCCTGCAGTGATGGTGCAAAAAAAACAAAAAGAAAAAACAGGCTGGTTGTGCTGAGTTGATTGATGGATCAACATGAGTTCAAACAGCCTGCCTACAGAAGGAGCGAAATTTGGCTGGTTCCTACAGAACTGGCCCAGTTTCAGTCTATGGCCAGATTGGTTTTCATAGAGAGATAATTGTCTCTCAAAACAGTAGTGATACACATTGGGGTTGAATTACTAAAAGCAAATGCACTGTCTTTGCACTCTGCAAGGCAATTTTTCCCAGAGTTTAGAAAATGCGGTGAAACTTACTTTGCAAAGACTACCCAATCACACAAAAGAAAAAAAAAGAAAAAACTTTTTTTGCACATGACTTGATGGAAGTCAGCAGAACTTCACCCCATTCTCTAAGCTTTGGAAAAAATTCCCTTGCAGAGAGCAACTGCACTTGCAAAATGAACACTCTGTTTGCCCTTAGTAAATCAACCCTATTGCTTCCTTTGGGATCGCGCCAGCACCCGGGGTGTCTTGCTTCTCTCCCCTCTTCCTATACATTATAATGCATGTTTGGATGACCTGAGCATTTTTGTTAATGTTACAAAAGTTCACAGGAAAGATATTTCAGAGTTAAAATTGTGCACACATGTTGACTGACAGCTAATAGGCCTGCTTAAAGTCTATCTGTTCAGATATAAATGGGATGACTGGGTAATATCATAATGAAATGATCATTTCCAGATTTCGCAGGGCCCTTTCTGTTCAGCTGTTTGTAGTGCTTGGTACAATGAAGTCTACCCTTATATATAAAATGGGAACCACTGTCTGAGAACAGTGGGCAGAGTCCATCCAAGGCATTTCACTTGGAATATGGTTGCTCAACCTACGGCCCTCCAGCTGTTGCGGAACTACAAGACCCATCATGCCTCTGTCTTTGGGAGTCGTGCTTGGAACTGTCGGTGGCTTGCAATGCTTCATGGGACTTCTAGTTCCACAACAGCTGGAGGACCATAGGTCGGGCACCCATGCACGAATGAGAACACTTATGCCCCATACACACGGTCGGACATTCCGACCACAAAATCCATCGGATTGTCTTGCATGCACACGGTCACACAAAGTTGTTGGAAAATCCGATCGTTCGGAACGAGGTGACATACAAAGCGTATGACGGGATTACGTAGAGGCCAGTAGCCAATAGCTTTCGTCTCCAATTTTTTTCTGAGCATGCGTGCCACTTTGTGGGTCAGAATTCTCTACACACGATCGGAAAAAGTCCGATCGGATTTTGTTGTTGGAAAATGTTAGATCCAGCTCTTAAACTTTTTCCATTAGGAAAAAGTCCGATAGAGCCCATACATGATCGGATTTTCTGACAACATAATCCGATCTGTCTTTTTACGTCAGAATTTCCGACCATGTGTATGGGGCATTATAATTAGTCACATTGATGACATAGTGTGAGGATTGCAAACTGTACAGCAGAATGGAAAACATTTGCCTGGCTTTTGCCTTTTTCTTAACTGCATGGTAACATCTGCCATACAGCAAAAGGCTGAAGTGTGTGGAATTGCCTGTTAGGACAGTGTGAGTCACACATTGACTCAGTTAATTACCTGCCCAAATGCATTCTTGCTCCTTATCGGTGGCTTGTATAATCAAAGTATAGCAATCTTTAGATAACATTCACATTATTGTACGTGATAGTCATCTGTTCTCCTTCCTGATTTTTCAGAATCGATTTCAAAGTGCAGGACATTTTTCTTCTGTTTTTGGCAGCTGTACTGGCCAACACCCAGTATTTCATTGTGGGATACGGCTCTTAATTACAAAGCAGCTCATTTAAGGCATGGCATAAATATTAGGTTCTTTTTCTAGCTTTCCCAGGCTGCGGAGCCATGCATTTTTCAATCTGTGTCATGAATCCATGCTCTTTCCACGAAAAAAAAAAAAAAGCCTTTTAATTTGTACAAGTATCAACAAACTACATATATTCTGACCTAAATGATGTCAGACACAGAACAGTGGGCCAGACATCTCACGCCACAGTCTGAAGGGGATATTATAAAGGAGACGGGTATTCAAACAAATCTTGCAGGCCTGCTGGAGAGCAGTATTGGAAAATTCGAGGGAATAGAGAAGCACTGTAAATGTACATATTGCAAAAACTACATTTTATTGAAAGTGACACTAAGTAAGAATGGAAAAAAAAAAGAGCCTATTCTTGGCACACAAAGCTTCAGCCGATGTAGATTCTTATAGATTGGGAGACTGAATATATAATAGCAGTAGGAGTGTGCAGTTCAAGATTTCTCTTTGGGCTAGTCATAATTAAATGTCATTTTGCTTTCGATTTGGGAACTTTGCCAACTGTCAGGATTTTATGATTGGCGTACATGGTCTGGGCTGCTGCTACTCAGAAAACCTTGACGTTTTGCTGAGAATGTGCTTAGTGACCTAAATAAAGTTATTTGGTCTTTAGTATAGTTACTGACACTATTATCTGAGCACTCATAACTCTTACTGAAACACTATATACACACACATATATATATATATTATATATATATATATATATATATATATATATATACATGTGTGTGTGTGTGTGTGTGTGTGTGTGTATATAATATATCTATATATATATATATATGTGTGTGTGTATATATATATATATATATATATATATATATATATATATACAACAAAATGATACAAATTATATAACAAAAACAGTAATTAAGGATACTGATAATTCATTTGAAACTTATGATGGGGAGGAGGAGACCATCAGTGTCAGTGTCACCATCAGTGTGGGATACCCGTGTTGCCCGTTCCACCTTGTGGTCCCTTCTTCCCTTTGTTCACACCAGATTCGATGAGGTTCCTCTGTGAGTGCATTCCCAATATTGGTCCCCTATGAATGCAATTCACACAAGCGTGTTGTGTTGCATTTGACAAGTGCTGAAAAAAATACTGCATGCACCATTTTTATTTTAGCACAAGGCAACGCTTTCAGATGCGTGCAAATGCTCATAAACGCAATGCACTGCAAGGCTAAAATAAATAAAACTCATTACATGTAAAATGCACACCAAACGCATTACAAAAAACCTGCAATGCAATGCGCATGTGTTAATGCTTGCATTGTGTGAATGAGCCTTTAGTCACTGCTGAGTCCTGCAGTGAAAGGGGGGTCAAAGGATGGAACCACAAGGCGTAGTGGGGAACATAGGTTATCCACCCCTTGCCCATTCACAGAATGCCTTGCATTCAGTGTATGGTTCACAGAATACATCTCAGAATAGACCAGGGGAGAGGAGCAGCTCAAAAACATTATATAGTAGCTACTAGGCATGAGAGTTGCAACTCTTATAGTTGCAGGGAGCCTGGAAGTATAGCATGAGCTGTACTGGAAGAGCTGTACTGTAAATTGTTGGGTGGCAATGGGTGGTGATTCTACCCATCTCATTACAGGTAGACAACAGTAAGAACTAAAAGGTCTTTGCCTGGAGTTCTGTTTTAATACAGAAACAAAAATTCGGAAGGGCACATTTGAAAAACCATGAAAGTCCCATCAAAAATTACTTTATGATAAATACTACAATAATAACTATATAACTGTATTAATAATACCACACACTCCCATTTAATGCTTGCTATTCTTTAAAGGCTTGGTTCACACTACTGCAACCTGAAAGTCGCACAACTTATGGTGCTACTTTGCCAGGTGACGTCCTGATTTGCTTCAGTACTACTTTGATGTGACTTTATCTTGTGCAGGTATACAGCGATAGCAGCATACAAGAAGATGCCATGCACTGCCTGGGTAATCGTCCTGTAATGTCATATCCAAATCACATCAATATAGATGAGGATCTGACTTAGAGGCAACTTTCATTAAAGTCTATGGGCACAAGTCGGATAGAAGTCGCATTGGAGTAATACAGAAAGCTTTTCTAAAGTCAGGACGACTTCAGTGATGCTAATTAGAACACCTCTCATTGACTAACATGGCTATTCACATGTCATGCGACTTGGGGTATCACAAATCAGATCCCAAGTTGCGACAGTGTGAACTGAGCCTTAGGGTTCTTTCACACCAGATGCACTGGCATGTGTTTATCAATACATGCCAGTGCATATACCTTGTAAAATGAATGCATTTCAATAGGAGCAGTTCACACCAATTCATTGATCCAACGTGCAATGCTATGTACAGCATGACAATTTATTCAGCGCAATATAACACAATTTGTGTTATATTGCGCATAGACGGAAAAATTAAAACAGTTGAAGTTTGCTTCATAGCAGATGAAGTTTAATGAAGTTTAAAAAAAGAATAAAAAGTATTGCAGAACATTTTAAAATGCAACACAGAATGCAAATGCTCTTAACTCACACATTACAGTGTAAACGAACCTTAAAATACATTGGTGTTTGGCATCTAACTTAAAGCGTATCACCAGGGTAAAGTAAAAATTCTCCTTTACAGTGGGGGTGCCCTGCAATTCAAAGGGGTAAATGCTCATTTAGGTCTAGGGTACCAGGAACAGCAGTTTTAGTACCCCAGTATCCAACGCTCTTCTCTACTCCCTATGCTCTGCCAGTAGCCTGTTAATGGGCCTTCTTTTGTCCAGTGCAGGGCTGTATGTTCTGCATTGTACTTGATGACATCAGAGGGCAAATAATAGAAAAGGCTGCAGGGAGCGGTCTAGCAATGCAGAGGGGGCCTGCGGGTGCAAAGGTACGTAAAACTGTCCTTTCCGGGCCCCTAGACACATGCATGTATTTAACCCTTGCATTGTGCCATGAAGGATTCTTACTTTCTCTGGAGAGTGTTCAGCTTTAAGCACCCTAAGGAAAAAACTTGGGTGTATTGATGGAAGTTGTATATTGGTGTTTCAGAGTTTTCATTTAACAGTGTATTTTTTTGCTACATTTTAAATTTAGAAAAGTCTTTCTCTGATTGTATGTGGCATGCAGACCTTCTGAATGTTTTCATATGTTTTAAGTGCTTTATGAATGGACAATGGGACCAGCAGCTGTGTGTTCTAGATGGAATTCATATGTTGCCAGTGTTTATACACTTTCAGCGGGCCTGGTAGCACACATTTTCCCTTTATTGAAATGCTGTCTATTTGTCTGTCAGAATATGAATATTTTAACACACCTTTTCATGTTTTGTCTGCAAATTCCATCTCATCTTTGTTTTTATTATGTTCCAAGAACAAAAATGTTAGCATGCTGATAGAAGATTGCAAGGCATAGCAATCCATATTACAGAGGAGATTCATTTTGTTTCTAAACCTGGGGGCTTTGCAGAGGTCATCCTCTCTCTCTGGCCCGTAAAGACTACAGCCTGACAATGCAGGCTTGTTCAGAGGATAATAACAGATACCAAATAATGCTATATGGCTATCCTAGAATCATAGCTCTTTCCGATTTCTAGACTAGAATTTACTCTCCAGGGGTGGAAAATGTGGAGATTATGGATTACAAAAATAAAAAAGAGCGCTTAATGCATTACAAATGAGCAAGGAGCTGTTGTGTGCAATAGAAACCTTTGAAAACCAATAGGGAGTCAGTTTTTGTTAGACTCTACATTGTAAGCATTTGTAGGCTTCTAGTTGGCTCCTGTGAGAAGGAGTAAGGTTTACCAGTGGTAAAATAATTGGCACTGTATGGCAATCACTGTACATATTCCTAGCATCTTCAAGAATTTTAGCTGATTTTGAATGGCAGACTAACTATGGGCAGCCCTGCCAACACCACCAGGCTCAACAAACTTCAGTTGATAAATCCGAAGGGAAAATTGTCAGGCAAACAGTGACTGTAGCCAATCAGCAGCACAGTCACTGTTTGGGTATTCCAACAACCGCGGTCACAGGCTATCAGAATACAAGAGTCGGCAGGGAAGATTTCCCTATCCATGTTGTAAAGAACGGATGGGATAATCTCATGGATGAGCGTGTATGGTCAGATGCAACCCAATCCCATAGCTCCCAACTGTCCCTGATTTCGAGGGACTGTCCCTGATTTGGAACAAAAAGTCCATTTGTCCCTCATTTTGGTCTGATCTATATAGTTGTATATATAATTCACTATTTATAGTATCTTTTCAAAAAGTGCTAAATCTTTAATCACATTTTTAAATTGCTGCATTTGTAGATGTCAAAAGCCAATTTAAAGGAAGAGTAGTGGTAAAAAAAAAGAAGCACTTCTGGGTTTAACTAATCATTTTTTTTTGAAAAATTGCCCTTTAAGGGGGTGTGGCAGGGGGTGTATCCTATGCCTACATACTTTTGCTTCCCATCTAAAAAAGTTGGAAGGTATGCCCGATCCAACCAATTATTAATAGAAAAATGCAGGTATGCCCTTGGGCTACCCCAAGCCTGTGTAGACAACCGTGGGTTGACCTGTCTGTTGGTCTTTTAAAACTCTGTTCTGCCCTTGAGGCACCTCTAACAAGCCTGGAACTCGCCCATCAGCAGCAACAGAATTGAACAGAAATCTTTACTATATTCTTTTATGATAAAACCACATTGTTTCCATAAACCTATAAAATGAAAAAAGTAAAACAGGCCAGGTCTTAAAAAATGAACAATAGTAACAGCTCTGTTCCTTAAAACAAAGGTAATTGAAAGTAAAAAAAGAAAATCATCTAGGGTTACGATACAGTAGAACACAACCTCAATACAGAGGAGCAGAGTTTCCATACCACACACAGGGTTAAACTGCGGTTAAAAAATTCTACACATAATCTGGTTACTAGTACAGCCAGGATATCTAAAAACGATTTATAATTTTTCATTCTTCAACCATGTCTAAATCTGGCCATAGACGGTTCGAATCTTGGCTGGTTCAGTAGTGACCGACTGAGATGCGAACCATGTATGGACAGGCTGATTGTACCCAAGTTAATCGATCAAAGTTGTCAGAACTGTAAAGAGTGACTTTTAAATGGTTGCAATGTCTTACTTCATTTGGCTTTTCACTGTTCCTTGTGTAGGTGTAAGTGGGCCTGATAAATTTCCTTTGGCTGGCCATACACTGCAAGCTGAACGAAGAAAAATCGAACATCTTCCTCCATCCATGCTGTGCAGCACTGTTGGATGAATCCGCTTTCTGACAGCTGCTAGTGGCTAGCAGAATACCCAAACAGCGTATGCATCTAAGTGGATGAGGCTATTGTTTGGCCTACAGTTTCTTGTCCAGTTCCTTAAAGGTGGTAGGGTGGGAGGAGGCCAATAGGGCCACCCACAAAATGGAGGCTGATTCATTAGCAACTGGCTGGAATTTGCACTTGATACAACCCTCACAATAAACTCCAGCCACATATTAAAGGAGATTTCCCCTTGACATGCATTTTTGTGCATCAGAATGCAAGGGCTTTGCTGCATCAAAACAGACAAGTGTGAATAGGCCCTAATACTTTATGTATTGCCTGTATATCACTGTGCTGAATCCACAAAACGTGTATTAGCTTCAGACAATTCTGTTTATACCATTTGATGCAAGCAGTGATGAAATGAGTTTTATGTAAAAAAAAAAAAAAATGCTTTCATAGAAATCAATTGACACATTGGTTAATACGGATAAAAAACACTTCCGTAGCAAAGGTAAAAAAGACACACTTGTCAGCATCCAATTTACTAATTGTGCATCTTATATGCATTTGTGATTGACTGTCATATAATCTGTCAGAAGCAGTAAACGGCAGATAAATATTCCTTTATTCACTTGAGTAATCTAAATATGTAATTTGCATTTTCAGATCAATTAAAAAAAAAAAAAAAAAGAAATGACATCACTCCCATTTTTCATTTGCCTTGAAATATTTTACAGGCTTCTTCATTGTTTGTCTAACGCCTCGCCTTCACATAGCAAGACAGACCCACCCTCTGTCGCAGTCTGTGGTTTGAAGCTTTGCTGCCGGCAACCTGACTGTACAGGTGCACATTACCTGCAGATTAAATTGATAGGGCACGACAAAGTATCCTCTGATGGGGACGAATGATTAGCTTCTTATATTAGGCAGCTTGGTGAAGCCAAATGACTTTACTCTGTTGTACTGTCAGTCAGACTTATGTCATGATTTATGATGTGCATACACAGCCAGTTGTTAAACAGGTGCCAGCTGGACTTTGAAAACTACAGGAAGCCTTTCAGAAGGTTCTAAGACAGGCATTGACGGTTGGTGATATGTTTTCCTTACGCACAACGCCAAATGGCCTGTATGCTGCCAAAGACACGTTGGATTGTGTTGTCAGTGGGTGCCTACAGAGATAACTGTTCTTCATGCCCATAGCAATTCATGAGATGGTTCCTTTCATGTTTCCAGTACAGTATGGAAGAAAGGGAGAATGGAAGTGATTGCTAAGTGTAACACTTCTCTACACATGCTCATGAAATGGAGAAGAGTATCAATGGAAATGGAACCTATAAAATACATGAAAGGGTAAAAGCACTGAACACATGTCAGCCTTTGCTTTGCAGGTTTATTTTGTAAAACCTGGATAAAGTAAAACATGCAGTAACCCATAGCAATCAGCTACAAAGTATCCCATCATCTGTTAGGGAAATCTGATTGTGATCACATTTGCCATAGGTGGCTCCAATTTACTTTGTTCAGCCCATGGGCGTAACAAAAGAGAATCAGCTCAGTTGATTTTTTTAAATTGACTGGTGCCTTGATGCCACTGATGGCTACAATTTTGGCCAACTCGACAGGAGCCAGATAACATTTGAGAGAATTATGGCTAGCCTTAAATCCACTTTAAAAAAATACCAAACACCTGCAAGAAAAAGACATAATGAGCTAGTATGCATAGCATAGCATGCAAAGCATACTAGCTCATTATGTAATACTCACCTGAGATTGAAGTCCTCACTGCGGTGGCTGTACACAGCACCCGGCTGGTGACATCACTCCCAGGGGTTACCTCCGGGTATCGCAGCTCCGAAGCTGTGATTGGCCGGAGCCACGTTGACGTCACTCCCGCGCATGCATGCCATTGCTCCAGTTTGTGTCAGTGCGCATGTGACGATCACGTCGGCACATGAAAATACAGGGGGTATCTCCTATGCAAAGATTGTAAGTTCTTCTGAGCAGGGCACTCTTAATCCTCTGTTTTTTTATTGTATTATAACTGTATTGTCTCCCTTTTATATTGTAAAGTGCTGCGTAAACTGTTGGTGCTATATAAATCCTGTATAATAATAATAATACCCACATACAGCCATTCAGTTTTATTGTTGGTTGTGTGTAGCACGTGCAGCATCTTGGGCGCCGCCCTGTTGGAGGTTTTATGCCTCAGCACACAGGAGCTGTTAAACAGACATCTGCTGAACAAAAGCCGTAGCTGATGGTATGAACTGCATGCTCACACCTGCTTGTTTTGTTCCTTCAGCATTGCCCAGAAAAATGCCTAGACTCACTTTCCCTCAAAAAGGGGGAGCCGTTCTCCACTATGTGGAAGCATAGAGACTTGGGTAGGATGTTTCAAGTGGTTCTGGATGGGTACATTGTAGAACAACACAAAACTATATACGAGCTGTTGACATTTCTTGTCTACTACAGCTTTTAGTCTATTTGGCTTTGTCTTTCTACAGGTCCTCTTTAACCCCATCTCAGGAATGTAGTGAATGGTTGCCCTATTGTTTATTTGCAATGGATACTTACCCATTGTATTGTGGGCTGTATCCTCTGTTGTGCTATGCTTGCTGTTATTAATACTAGGTTTTTCAAATGGTGCGGTCTAATAAGATAGCCCTTTACATAATATCTGTGACTAGGTTGAAAAAAAAAAAAAAATCGACATCAAAGGAGGAACCAGGATTGAAGTTTCAAATGTGCAGACTTGTACTGTGTAATGTAATATTATTGTTACTTCCACAGCAATTGTGAGTAAAAGGTGGGAAATTGATTAAGAATTAAGTAAAGCTATACCTATCCTTCTACATGCTTTGTTAAGTAGAACATGAGGTCACCAAGGGCAAGAACGGCCCCCTCTAGCTATGTCAGTAGAAATGACTATTTAGTAAATAAAGCATTCAGTTGTACTGTATTTAACTCCGGACTGTAGACTAATGCGTTTCGACTTGTCACAGAAATACCGGTACTTACTGAACTGGTTTCTCTTCTACCTCGTTATTTTCTCCTTTCTTCATCACTGTCAAGTATCTTTTATAAACGTCCTGATTGTAAGCATATTTATAGGAAAGATTTTCTTCAATCATTATTTTAACAAATAAAGGGAAAGTATAATATGTGTTCAGTGAGCAAATACTGAAGTTGGAGTCATTATCGCAATCGTTTTTTTTTCAGTGATATTTGTATTTCGCTGCCCCCTGCTTGGAGCTGAACTTAAACAAACATTTAACTAACAGAAGTTCCCTGTGGGGACTCATCTAAAAATCACTATATTTTAAACAATAAGAAAAAAAATATGGAAGACGTGTTAAAAAATGTAATCCTATAAAAAATGTAATTTTTTTTTTAAAAACTGTAATAATGACTTAATGACTGCTGATCGCCGGGCACCAAGTCCCCTCTAACTAATCGCAATGTTGGCGTGAAAAATAAGGGCTTAGGCAAAATATGCAGTGTTCAGATCTGTGATGTGTTCTAACGGGCTTGGCTGTGTGTTATGCTATGGGTCCTAGCACACAGCTGCGACCAGCTCCATAAACTGGAGCAGTATTCAGCTGCATTAAAAAAAAGAAAAATCTTGTGTATTGACCATTTTTAAAGCGGCACTCCACCCAAAAGCGGAACTTCCTCCTATTTGCTTCCTCCCTCCCTTGGCACCTTTCAGGGGGGAGGAGGGAAAGGGGACCTGTTTTTGACAGGTCCCTGTCCCCACTTCCGGGAGATGGCACTGCGGCACTATCCCTTGGAAGTTCCCCCCCTCCTCCTTCCTCTGCCACCGGGCCAATTATAAAGTGCAGCGTGCTTCGCGCATGCGCAGTAGGGAACCGTCTGTTAGGCCGAAAGGCTTCACTGGCGGTTTCCCTTAGTGCACAAGGGGCAGCAGCAGCACCCGACAGCCGATCTAAAGATCGGTTGAGATGCCGACATTGTGGGCTCCCTGGACGGGTAAATGTCCATATATCAAAAGTCATCAGCTACAGTATTTGTAGGTACTGACTTATTTTTTTTTTCCCCCAGGCTGGAACACCTCTTTAAAGTGATTATAAACCCTTACATATAACCAGTGAAGTGGATGGAATCAGGAGATACACAGTAATGAAACAACTCCTACATAAGTTGTACCTGTTTATCTACATCTGTCTTTCCCCTACATTTGTTCAAAGTGCATAATTTACACAGGATCTCTCAGCTCTGAAAAGCAGGGGGCAAGGAGCTGAAGTTACATCAGTGAGGAGAGCTCTGAATGCTTATAGGCAGGAAAGGGATACACCCCCTTCACACAGCACACAGGAACAGAGCTGAGGCTGTCAATCAGCTGAAGCTCCCTCCCCTGCACTATTTTTCTCTTGGTGTCAGGAAATCTTGTCAGAAGTGATTCATGCTGATAGAGAAATGAGGCAACAGACAGAAATGACACTTAGTGCTCTGGATTGAGACAAGCACACACTATAGAGGGATATGCTTTATTCATATTTCATGTCTGAGGTTTACAACCACTTTAAAGCTGTACACATGTAAATGTTTTCATGCATATAGCATTCAGTATAAATGTATGCTATTGGCTCTGACTAACCAGGTGCTAGGTGGCTTCTGCCACTGGTGTCAAGTGGCAGAAGCCTCTTGTGCTCTAGCAACTGAGCGTACAAAGTGGTACCTGCATCCGCATTTGCACTATATGCAAGTTAGCACACACATTTACATGTGTACAGTGTACTGACAACGTTTTTACAAAGGATATGGCTGCCAGCACGATCCGGGGTAAAATCTAAAAGCCCCTTTTACTCTCCTATATTCTTGGTCATGCGACATGCTAGCTTCTGGGTCTTCTCTTTTTCACCGCAGAGTGGAAGGATTCTTCTTTGAGTGCCCATATTGCTGCCTGAATGATGTAGAAAGCTTCCATTGGCTGTCTAGAGGTGGGCTCCTCTCAGGTCCTGACATCACAGTGAATGCACTGGTCTTTATCTGCACTGACCAGTGCATTCACTGTGATGTCAGGTCCTGACATCACAGTGAATGCACTGGTCAGTGCAGATAAAGACTGCAGCACTGGAACACCAGTCTGCACCCTGAGAAGTGTAACATTGTCTGGGCATAGGCTTCAAAGGATAAGTTCAAAATGTAAAATGTTCCCATATTTAGGGTAAAACATATAACATGTTCTAGCTCCTGCCTTTAATCCCCCCTCCCTGTGATAGCGGGTGGTGGATCTCCTCCCTGTGTCCACTGTCACAATTTAAAAACAATGCGGTAGCGTAGGGCTCCACCCACATTCTGCGTCATTCATTGAGGCTCCTGTGAATGATTGAAGTACAAGTACCGTCGTCCTTTGGAGCTGACGGCTTGTACTATGTACCCTCAATGAGCTATTAAGGTGTTGGTGAGCAGTCATGTAGTCCATTGACTCTTCCTGACATTCAGTAGCTGTTTGCCCGTATTGGAGGTACAGCCAGACAATGTACTGAGGAGCTGCAGGATCCAGGCATTGTACCCGCAATCAGCTTTTCGCGGGTGCAATGCTTTACAGACTCCAGTTAAAAAAATAAACATCCCTTTACCTTTAAAATATGGGCATTTATTATTTTCTTTTATAAAAGGTGAACGTATCCTTTAAAATGGGCACTAAAATAACCCATGGTTTCTTTTCATTTCATCAAAGCTGAAGTATACTTTTGAGAAGAGGAGAAAAAAAAGTTTGCGGAATTAATTAAATTGCTGACATGGTACATAAAGCAGACTGTCATCATGACAAATGCAATGCTCTATTTTAGTCATATGTAAACAGGATCCAAATATAAGCATTTATGATAATGTTTCAAGAAAGATAGATCTATTGTTGTGGGTATGCAGTTTTGCTGGCACAGTACAAATTGTCAGCTAGTTTTCCTTTGTAATGCATTGCAAAAGTTTATTTTCTTATTGCACAGTTTATTCATCTAATGATTCTATTGTGTTAAGTTTCTAAACAATTATAAATCAGCTCTCTGTACATTTGTCACCAGACAGGAGTGCCTGCCTTTTGCCGCACCCTCCTTCTCTGTTCATAAATAAGAATTGCTAAATAGTTTTTTTTTTTCCCCTGCTACGCTGGGAAATACATGATTTTGAAAAAGGGGAACCCCATAATGCAAAATACCCTCTTTTCAAAGTGATTGACAACTTTGTAGAGGGAGGGTTGCCAGTGTGAAGCTGTTTAATAGGTCAAGAGCGGGTCCCTATCCAGGGCAGGCAGAATCATTTATCAAAAGTATCAAACAAAGGGCACTAATTACAGGGCTTGTGTGGTAGTCAATAACGTAGCATTGTTCCTGGAGAATAATACATACTTTTTAAAAAAATTCATGTACTAGTTAAAACTGCTTGAAGGATGGTGTCTATTTTTAGTTATTATTGCACTGTTTGCCCTTAAGTAATTTTTGAAGACGTTTACCTATTTACATGCTCGCTCTTCCACATTTTTGGTTACTGTATTAAACATAGAGATCTGTAAGTGGGCCACTAGAGGGCGTTGTGTACGTCACTGCAAACCCCCTATCCTTTCCCTGCATAGCAGCTGAGCCTGCTTATGTAATGGCCAAATAGTGGATGCCTTTATGTGCAAATAAAATAAAAATTATTTATAGACATAAGATTTTTTTATTTTTTTTTAAAACATTAACATTAATTAGATTGTTTGCAAGTATATCTCTTTATTTCTTTAACTTTTTGCATTTACATTTATATATAGAGTAATAAAGAAGATATATATTCCCTTTACGTTTAATTTATTACTGTTAATATAAATATAAAGCTAAATATTTTATATCCAGGAGTTTATATAGTAGTACATAAAAGAACCAGGATCAACAAAAACCCTTAGAAATGAATCAGATTTCATCAGATTAGAGCGGCAGGAGCATAAAGATCATTTTTTTTTCTTTTAGAATTGTTGCTTTGGTCTGCTGGATGTTCTCTTTTGTACAAGTATATAAAGCCTATTGGCATAAAGCAATAATGTACTGCAAACCATAACCACCCATCAGCAATCATTCTTTATTTTCACTGAATTAAAATGGCAAAAAGGGGGGATTAATGGTTGCGGAATTGCTAAAATTACTGCTGCTTCGATTGTGCTTAGGGATGATCAAATCAGGAGTCATCAATTCAGCACTTTTTTTTGATTCTCCTATTTTTTTTTCATGTAGATCTGTGGAGAATTATGCAGTTTAGGAATCCAGGCAATTATGATAAGTTCATTTGATTCTTTGCAGCCTGAGCACATTTGCATGCAGTTATTGGGGGGGGGGGAATTAAAGAAACCTTGTCACCAAGTAAAAAACAAATGCAGGTAAAAGTTCAGAAACAAAATCAAATATTCTAAACGCTTGCTTGCAGTGTTTTTCCTTTCCATTAACAATTTATTTTTGACTTGCAATGTGCCTTTTAACTGCTACTCCAAGAAGAGTTAATTTACTTGTATAACCCCACACATACATAGCTTCTCACCTCTTGTGGGAGTTTCTGTCTGCAGGCCTAGCTTCTCTGCCCCTCTCGTTACCTTCCAACATAACCTTTTGATGTAGCAGCTAAAGAAAGAGTGAGCAGAATACTGTGAAGCAGTGAACTCCAAACTACAGCTCTCCAGCTGTTGTGGAACACCATGTCCCGTGAGGCATTGTAAAACTCTGACATTCACAGACATAACTTGGCATGATGGGAATTGTAGTTCCTGAACAACTGGAGGGCCATAGTTTGCAGACCCCTGCTATAGAGTGACAGCTCTGAGCCTGCTGGGGCTGAAACCACATCCAAGATGGCTGCTCCCTGCAGCAGTCTCAGGGCTTGTACATGTAAAAAGTGTGTTAAAAGTACATGTTATCATACAATTTTTTTTTTTTTAACAATGGCCTATGACAGGGTAATTTTGTTTAATCTGCAGCGTTCCTGGTTGTTATATCAGTTTTCTATAAGTATTGTACATATAGATTACTCGCCTTTGGGGGAAGCATGTGGTCTGGTGGTTGCTTCTACAGTATAGCTTTGGAGTACTGGCATTTGGGGGTTGATTTACAAAAGGCAAATAGTCTGTGCAGTTGCACTGTGCAAGAGCAGTTTCTTCAGAGCTTAGTAACGGGTGCCCAACCTGTGGCCCTCCAGCTGTTGCGAAACTACAAGTCCCATCATGCCTCTGTCCTGCTTGTAACTGTCAGCCTTGCAATGCCTAATGGGGCTTGTTCCGCAACAGCTGGAGGGCCACAGGTTGGGCACCCATGAGATATGGCTTCCCTTTGCAAAAAAATACCCCATCACATGCAAGTAAAAAAAAAAAAGAAAAACAGAATTTTTGCTTGCACATGATTGGATGATTCAAGTCAGCAGTGCTTCTGCTCATTTACTAAGCTCTAGAACAACTGCTATGCAAACCCCTATGTGTTTGATGTGCTTCCAGTGTCTGCTTAAGCTGCTTGGGGTGCTCTGGTTTTCTTCCAAAATTAAAGTGGTTGTAAACCCTTACAACACACTTTTTTCTACAGGTAAGTCTACAATAAGGCTTACCTGTAGCTACCCAGGATATCTCCTAAACAATCCCCTGTATTGGCATGTGCCGATGTCATGGGCACATGCGCACTGAAGCAAACTGAAGCAACGGCACATACGTCCCGTTGCTTCAGTGAGTGTGCTGTTACCAGTGGCTCCTGCACGCATGCACGGGAGTGACATCATCGTGGCTCCGGCCAACCACAGCGCCGGAGCGCGCGATACCCGGAAGTAACTCCGGGAGCGATTCCGGCCGCCGAAGCGGGGTACGAGGATGGCTCTCAGGTAATTCATGATGAGCTAATGTGCTATGCACACTAGCTCATTATGCCTTTGTCTTGCAGGTTTTTTTTGTCCTAAGGTTTACAACAACTTTAAACAGTAGTAAAACAATAAACCTATACTAAAACAACTCTATTGCATATGTATGGCTTTGCTGGAGATTATAAATTGCTGTATACATTGTTGCAAAAAAAAAAAAAGCAAGCAAATGTACACAATTTGTGGATTTTGTGGGAGCTTATCCATATGAACACTTTGCTTTCACTTATATTCAAATCTAATTGTCCCAATAGGGCATTTCTAATTTATATGAATGGCTTCCTAGTGGAAAATTCTGTGATACCAACGATAAACTCTTTGTTTGTATATGCATGCTTATGTGTGTGTGTATATGCACACTTATGTGTGTTTGTGTGTGTGTATATATGTATGTGTGTGTGTATATATATATATATATATATATATATATATATCATCCAATGGTTGTCACCGCACACAAGTCATGGATAAAAAATTGGCCCGGGTGCACAGCAAAGACTGTAGTACATAAAAACCAAAAAAGGTGAACGCATGAAGGCAGTCCAATTCGATGTTTCGACAAGGCACAAGCTCGTCTTCCTCAGGATGATGAGCTTGTGCCTCGTCAAATTAAACTGCCATTGTGCATTCACCTTTCAAAACCCCTGAGTGCCTCTCTCTTTTTTAGTGTATGTTTATATATATATATTTGAGTGTGTGTGTGGGTAAGGTGGTGGTTAAGCACAGGTGCTATTATACATTCCAGCAAGGAAGCATTTCAAGATATCTGTGCAACCCCCGAGTGAAAAGGCTGTGGCATCGTATTACTCCGGCACCGAGATAAGTGATATGCTAGCTGTATGATTACAGATAATAGCTGCAGGGAAATAAGCAAGGCTCTTCCTTGGCTTTGATTACCCATAATGTTAACCAACAAAAGCAGTAACTATAAAGTTAGAAGATCAAATAGGCTGGAGCCTGGCATTCAGCTGCTAGGCCAAATCCAGTGTCAGTCTACTGACATGAGAATTGATTTAGCAATTAATAAACTTACCTGGTGGCCTTTTTGAGTCTTACTAGGAAGGGATTCCTGGCTAAGGACTTTGTTCTCAGTCTTTAATATTTTAATGAGCCTGCAGGCTTAGCTGTGTACAGATGAGTAGGGATTTCTAAGTGCAATGTTTAATGTTTCTACTGCGCAAAGGATGTTGATTAGAAAGCTCTTGTTTCTATTTCCCACAGGCATTCTGCCGCAAGCAATATTACGTACAGAAAGGCTAAACTATATTTGTGGATGATGCTGTATTACTTGCCGAGGCCTACATCTTCATTTCTATAGCTGAGGTCGGCTTGTTGTGTAATGTTAATATCTTATGGGTTTTGGAAGAGAACTGCTCTTCAAGGAAAGTTTATGCCCGAAGAAAAAACAAAAACAAGCATGTGTTTTAATTATTATGTTTTTGAATTTGTTGTTTTTAATGTTGGTTTTGCTAATTTGGCCCACCAAAACATTTTACGTTATGGCCGTTTTTTTTATTTCCATTCTACTAGTTTTGAGTATTTTCTTGGTCAGTATTGGATGCTTTGCAAGCTCCTGCTTCTCTTGCAGTGCTCTTGAGTCATATACAATTTTGCTGATAATGGCAATCCGTGCGTTCAGGAGATGATTTTACAGTTTTGAAATAGATACATGAACTCATTCTCAGCCTGCTTATAAACAGAGCTGTGAAGGTGACAAATGTTGAATGTGTGACTTTTGATCTTTAGAAAGAAGGAAAAATAGAAGCTCCAGCTGACCTGTACGAAACTCGTCTATCATGAATATTTAAGCTCTGTGTCAAAGCTTTTAAAGGGGTAAAAATTACCAGTAACCATTTTTTTAATGTATAATTTTATTTTGGATAGGTTTATATTTCCTTAAAGTTAAATCAACTAAAACCCAGAACAGAGGCACGTGACTGAAGGTTGGATGATTATTATTATCTTATAATAATAATAGTACTAGTGCCTCTATTGCCTCAACCTTATTAATTATGATCATCAATCATGGGTGAATTCCATAGGCAATACTGGTTCTACCTTCATTAGTTCACCTACACCCAAGTCCACCTACACCCAAGTACTTTTGAATTAAAGCTGAGGAATCCTGAACTCTTGTCAAATGTTCATAATTGTATTATCATGTATTTAAAGATATTCTAGTATTCTTTGTTTCTGTCTTCTCATGATTTTTTTCCTCATTTGTTTTCATTTAGATTCCTTCCTGGTCAAGGGATGATACTGTATCCACAAATAGGAGATAAACTGGATATAATTTGCCCTAAAGTGGACTCCAAATCTACTGCTCAATATGAGTATTATAAAGTCTACTTAGTGGATAAGGAGCAAGCAGATAGCTGCACTATAAAAGACAAAACACCTTTGCTGAACTGTGATAAGCCAGACCTAGATGTGAAGTTTACCATCAAGTTTCAGGAGTTCAGTCCGAATCTCTGGGGACTGGAATTCCAGAAGTACAAGGACTACTACATCATATGTAAGTATACTTGACTTTATTTATAACACATGTCAATTCAACTTTATGAAAGGGTACCTTGTATAGAATAAAATGTATGTTTTACTTTTGCAATGTCTTCTAATGTCTGTTGGATACCTGATCTGAGACAGGCGATATATTGGGATATATCAGCCTAATCCCCCTCCTTAAAAGTCAGAAGTGTTTTCATATTGAAAATAGATTAAGCTTGGAGTCCCAAAGCAGACTCAAAGAATAAAAGCTACTGGTTGTGATATATATGTCTAGTAAAATGGGGGGGCAGACTTTCCTCCAGGAGCTTGAAATGGACTAGAACTGAATAGCATGTAATACTATGAAATATACATTATGGCCGTAGCTTTTTAGCTGCATTAAATGGGTTTGCAGTCCGAGAGCTGATCAAAGCTTAAGGAGCAAGAGACACACTTTCATTACCTCAGACCTCAAAGCCCAGTTGCTCTGTGCTTTTTTGAAAGTACTGCCCAGACTATCATGAAATGTAATCATTTTTCGGCTTCCTAACATCTTTTATGACCTGTGAAGTGGGTAAAGGAGTGCCTCGGGAAACATTCAACTGAAAACCTCCAGCTTGCATGCAGACCTCATTAGTTCAGCTTACACTGAGATGATCATTTATTCTGACATGCACACACTCAAATAAGGAGGTTTTCCTAAATGTTCTGTCCAGTCTTTCTTTATTCCCTTTGAGTTTTCATCTAACTCTCTTAATTAATTGCCCTCTTGCCTCAGTGCAAACAATTTAATTCCCTATGCAGTCGCATGAATTGACCTAACGTGGAATGCAGTTGGCTTGGATACATTTTAGCTATACAAGATTACCAGAGAGATTAATTGTATAAGTCTTTTCAGAGTCCTACTAAAATTGCACTGTTCTGCAGATTTCCAAAAAGTCCCCAAACAAGGGTTGAACTGAAAAAAAACCCATAACCCATTCCTTACACCCTATAAGACACAGAGGGAAGTTTTAAGGTGCTGTCAGCTGATATCTGCCAGTGCTTGGCAGGACAGACCTGGAGGATATAAAGGACTGAACTACCTTGTTTTTGTTGGGTTTAAAGTTGGCATATGGGCTGAAATGGCATCAGTTCAAAAACATTTTAAAGGTGCCAAAATGTGAGCAGATTTGGTCACCAAATAAGTCTAACTCCTGCAGGGTTTTGACCAAATCTGATATGGGTTTAGTTGTGGGTACAAAATGTTTATTACGAATCAGAAAACATGCCTTAAAAGTTTAAAGTGGCTCATATTATTGCATGTTATCAGAGAACATAAAGACATTCCTTTAATATCTAAACCTTAAATTATACAGTATTTAAAGCCAAGAATTTTTTGGATATGATAGGAAATGGCATGAACCCATGTTTGGTTCTTTTTTGCTGCTTGTCCTACTGGGTAGGTTTATCATCTTTCTCCCCATGGAATTTACAAAAGAAAGTTAGAGAAAATCTATTCAAATTGTCCAAACTGGAGGAAAATTAATTGTCAAAGACCGGCATTATAAGATCCTTGCAATTTCTGAACTAGGGACAGCCATAACATTTTTCATCACCTTCTGAGAAACACAACCAATAGAGAAGGTAAATCTCCCCGTCGGGGCACAGACAATTAAAACCTGGAAGAGGTTCCAGTAGTTTCCCACTCTAAAGCTAAAACCAAAATTTTGGCTGTAGGTAGGCTTCAAATCTACCTTTACTTTTCATTGTGTAATGAAGCAGATCTCTAATCCTGTGTGGAATATCACTTCCTAATGAACTCCACAGGCAAATTTAGAAGGCTGTTAGAAACTTTTATTACTATCTCAGGTGATTACAGCTACCATACTTTGACAAAACGTAATATATTTTGAACTGTATTATATATTCTATGTAGTTGATTGCAATATTCTTACACGAAGAGCCCTTACATGCTGAGGACAGAACAGTAATGTTTTCTTTCAATGGGATTATAAAAATCATCATTGGAAATACTGAAAAAAAAAGTAAGCTTCTGTGCTAGCGAAAAGCTATTATGTCAACGCTACTTTTATTTTTATGATTCTTTTTGTAAGCTTTCCTGCTCTGTAGCGTTTGAGGCCAGTTCTCTAAGCCTGCTTTAAAAGTTCCAGGTCTCCAAAACAATGCCTTAAGTGCAAACACAGAATGGAAGTCACAGGTGAAAATGATCGCTGTTGAGAAAAAGCAGCTCTTAGAACCTACACAATTGTGCCTATTCTTGTTAGTGTTCCCATGAAAAAAATGACATATAATTTTCATGCTTTTGATAGCTCAAGTGGAAATCCACCGTGAACATTTGTAATGTTGATAATGAAGATATGAAAGTGAAACTTGTACCCGTTTTCTATTTGTAGCACCACAGAATATGTGACTGAGCACATGAATCTTCTCATTATGTTTACTTTTGTTAGGTATTTATAGTAATTCTTTTTAAATGCTGTGATCAGTCCTTGTCCTAGTCCAGCTGCTGCCATTTAAATCAGTAAAGGGGGGTTATAAAAGGTGTGAACAGCTGCAACAAATGTCTTAATGTGCCATCCATTGAAGAACGCTGAAGTGCAATCAATGATAAAATTTGAATAAAAATTAAAACAGGACAGGAACACAACTACATTAGACAAGACAGTATCAAAACATATAATACAAAGTTAAAAGTAGAGTTCTAGGTTTATTGAGAGTATTGGTGTTCTTCTTCCTTGTTATGGTGTTCTATCAAGTTTGGAATAACTTATTGGCATATTCATTTAAACAGATAATATATTGTTGATGGGCTTGCTGGTTGTAATTGATTAAACAGGGGGTTGGATGTGGAGTGATTAGACAGTCTGTGCTTTGCCTACCTAGAAGATAATGCGGTTTTGAGAGTTATGTGAATTGTGTGTATTGTTTTTCCGACTAGTATAAAAGTGCTGAATACCTAGCAGATGAGGCAGGAGACAAGCTGGATTGGCTGGGATGGGGAATAGATGATTTTTTTTTCTTTTTAAAATATATATTTTTTTATTCTTTATTACTACAGTTTATCTACACATATTTGTTAGATGTATCTATTATATTTTAGTGTATCTAGTTATATTCTAGTGAAAAAGGCATAAAACATTGGTTAAGCTTTTACTGTGGCCTTCGACCCCATTGGTGAGATTTTCCACCACTTCCTGAAAGATCTTCCTGTCCTGTGACAACCGCACCCCTCATTTATTGTTCTTTTGTCACAGGGACAAAAACTGGACAGAATTGGGCTTTTTTTTTGTTTAGATTCTGTAGCAGATTATTTATTGCTGCCTAGGCCCCCATTGGGGAGTTTTCTTTTACTTTTTTGGCCCAGATTTTCCTCACTTCCTGTCCCAGGATTGATGCTATTAATGGAACCTTTGGTTCCTCCTTTCTTCTCCTGTCGAGTATATAAACTAGGCAGTCATTGACACTGTCACTAAGTACAAACTCATTTTCCAGGAATATATGCTAAGTGCGCCCCATAGCAGTGCCCTGATGGAACAGAAAATGTGAGAAAATCTCCCTAGCTGGGACAACAGACATCAATGAAATTTTGATGGAGGGTCTGTCCCTGCTATGTCCAAACTGAACAAAAAAATTGCTAAGCACCTCTGAATTAATATACTGGGAGCATTTTCAGAAGTCACAAAGCAATATATATCCACTGCATTATAGTTTCTAATTTATACTTGAGCTAATAGACCTCGTTTTTTTTTCTCAACCCAGATTATTTTGTGTTCATCTATAATCCACATTCACAGTCTCTTTGATGTAAAATCAAGTTATTTTTCATTAGTCAAAGCATGTAGAAAATTGCTTTAGATTGTCTTTTGAGTGAAACGGCTCCCCTCCAATGAATTAAGTTCACTGGGAGGGCAACTGTGGCATTTATTGGGTTTACCACTAGGTTGTCCTCTGTCAAATTATATGGCATCACATCCACTGGGGCTATTATACAATGAGAATGAAGTGTTTTTAATTCATAGTGTTATATTCCAAAATGTCAGTTGGCATTAACTCAGTGAGTGGTGAAATCTCACCACCAAGAGATGAACTCTGCCTCCAAATGATGTTTTCCACTTCAGTGCCACTTGTAACGCAATTACTGGGTCATTAATATCATTGCATGCAATTAGTGCCAGTAGAGCAAGTGTGTGTGTGTGAGTGTGTGTGTGTGTCTCTTCTCTATACCATGACCCTTTGTTAGCCAGGGAATTCAGCCGATCAATTCAGATTAATCTTGGGAAAGCACGTTTAGACCTAAAAATATTTTAGTGATTTGCATAAAGTAATTGCACTGTGAGGAAGTCTATCATGGAAGAGCATGAGTTAAAATATGTATCCCACTGATCCCCATTCATTTTGATATATGTCACTTAGCTGGCATAAGCCTATTCACAATTTTTCAAACTCCTCACACCTTACTGTGCCTTCCAGTTGTTGTCCATTTCATTCACAGTCCTCTGCATTTTCCTCTTCTGCAAATTACTGTTAATTGCTCCTTTTATCGTTGGTCCCATCATTTTAACAGAAGCCCTCCAGTCTCACTCTAGAAAGGCCAAGAACATAAAAGTAAATATAAATTCTAATTTAGTGCAGCCGATATTGCTCAGAATGCCCCGCGGAGCTTGAAAGGTTCAAGTTAGACAGCAAATTAGTGTATAGTTGGGTAATAAAAATAATATCTCAGTACTAATTTAGTTGGGCTTGAAGGAATCCACTATAAAGTCTTGATTTTAAGCAATTAAAATTGTTATTTATTTATTTCTTTATTCTAATCAGGTTGCCTCTTGAACTGTGAGGTACTTTGCCTTCCACAATTTGCTTTTAAAGGGCTTTTAAATCAAAACTACAACCTGGGATACATAAAAGAACAATTAATGACATTTACAGATTAATATGTAAAGGTTTCAGCATCTTTATCAGAACTGAAAATCTGAGATAAAATGAGATGTCTTCATAAACAGAGTTTACTTTCTAATTAGTTATTTTTCTGTAGGACACTTTATATAGCTTCTTGTAAGTTCATATGGAGGAACCATGCATTCACAGTAGTCCTATCTAGAAAGGCTCATTGGGATTGATTTACTAAAGGCACTACAAGTGCACTGCGAGTAAACTTGAAAGTGCACTTGTAAGTGCAGTTGCTGTAGATTGATGTAGATCTGAGGGGAAGCTCTGAAATGAATGGAAGCTCTGCTGATTTTATCATCCAATCATGTGCAAGCTAAAATGCTGTTTTTAATTTTCCTTGCACGTCTTCCTCAGATCTACAGTGACTTTACTTCCAAGTGCACTTTCAGTGCAAAGTGGATTTGCCTTTAGTAAATAACCCCCACTGTGCCTAAAATGGTCGATTACATGGAATAGGCTCTACTAGTTTAAAGAAGAAATATAAATATAATAGTTATATATAGCTGAGCTGCTGTATTACCTTTTTATATAACCTGAATGCAAAATAGGCAATTTGTTTACATGCATCAGGGCTGTCAAGATCTATAGCATGAATTATATAGAACATTAGATTCCTGTGACTAATGGAGTGTTTATTGTCACTCCCCAATCTTACAGCTGAATATTGCATGTACCTAAATAAGGAAAACACCTCCCTCCTCTGCCATGAGTGCAGCATAAGAGACAATTTATTACTGCTAGGACTATTTGATCTTCTTGAGAAAATGCCTGCGTACTGGGCTCTGTCCTGGGAAGGTACTTGTGTCTTTGTCATTCTCTTTCTTTGCTATCGGCATGGATGGCAATGAACTGTGCTTTACAAAGACAGCTGTGGCCTGTGAAATCTGTGCTCATTAAATCAAGACACTCATGTTTAAAGTGTTCCTTGGTAGCTACTGAAAGACCAGTACATGAGAAATAATTATATTGGTGCTCGTGATTGCTTTCAGAAATGGTTAAAATACGGTGGGTCGGATAAAAATTCAGTTATATATTTTTTTCCCCTCCTTAAAAAAAAAATCTCTAAATATAGCTTAGATTACAGTTAATGGAAGGAGGTGTAAGGTAGCACTATAGAATATTTATAAGCTCCTACTATGCTTTTGTCTGAGTACAGAGTTTCCACTTGATGCAGGGAGATAAAACTTCACAATTTGACCCTGAAATATTGCAGTAAGCTTTTTTTATCTTTCCATTATCGGGAAAAGGAAGTTAAGAGCATCTGTGCTCATGAATACATTTAATGATTCATAATAGAATAGGAAAAGGGGTAAACATTCAACATGGTGACCTGTGTTCAGGAAACATCCTCAGTTACTAGAAGAGTTCCATTTAGTAGAGTGTTGTATATTCTTTGGATTCTGTAATTCACAAAGGCCCTCTGCAACAGTGTAAGCATGCACAGAAATTTAACAATGCAGGGTGTACTGCAGTTTTCAGGCCTGCGAGGCTGGATAGAATATTGGCTAAATGGAGAATCAAGGCTGTCCTACATTATAGCTGTCTCTGGACAGACTTCTGATAATGCATGCTGTCACTGTGGGTCATCATGGTCTACTCAAGCACAAAAACATGCATTGGGGATCTTGGGACATATAGTGGATAAGGTATCATGGGTGTCTCCTGTAACATCATTTGTATGCATGACCTGAAAAAACAAAGATGTTTTCCATGGTCAGTTTGGAAATGTCAGAGGTTAAAGGAGGTGAATCACAGGACTGGCTAAGGCCTAAGTTTTACCGTTTCTGAACAGGTTCTTGTCTTCTGCACATTGTTGCCGTAGTTGCAGGAGGATTACAGTAACACTTTCATAGATGGGGGGTCAATGGAAATGTCCAGATGCACAGACACAGTATACAGAGGCAATGAGTGTACTTGTACAAAGAT
Source organism: Lithobates pipiens (assembly GCF_037356315.1). NCBI lineage: Eukaryota > Metazoa > Chordata > Amphibia > Anura > Ranidae > Lithobates > Lithobates pipiens. Next base: position 465,379,756 of record NW_027507748.1, read on the forward strand.
GTCACCATCCTTACAGAGCCTAGGAAGGTCCTTCACTTATCCAAGAACACTGAAGTGTTGCTGCATATGCTTGTAGACTGTTTAGGAAAGTAACGTGCGCAAATATGCCGCCCGTTCTGCGTATTCATGTTATTGTGTAAGAGCCAGCCTAATATCTGTGGACATGCACATTTTTATTCCACATGCATGATTTGCAGTGCAATGTAATAATGAGTTTGTAGTATTATACTTATTTTTGCCTGATTAAACAGAATGTCTGTGTGCTTTAGTTTTAAGTGTCATTTCTACCCAGAAAAGTTAACAAACCTCAATGTGTTCAGAGTCTTTAGATTATGACTTGCAGTTTAACTAAGCGGATGGCTTTTTTTTTTTTTTCATTCCGTCTGAAACTAATGTAAAATAAATCTTTTTCTTCCTCATTAGTAGTACTGTGCACCACACGGGCTGCTAAACCTGAAGTTTGATTTCACTGTATGAACTGGAATGAGAATGTAAAATGCCGTACTGAACCAGCAACAATTTCATAGTTTCCTAGTGAAAATGTGGAATTGGGATTCATCTTATTTAAACAGTGATGTTTTCACAGCTCTGATAGAAGCCTCGTTTAATTATCATATACTAGAATAAAAGGAGCTAATACGCATATGTTAAAACTTGCCAAGCAAATGTAAAAAAAAAAAAATCCCACCATTGAATATAACTATTAATTTGGGGAAAAAGCAAAGCTTGTGCTACACTTTTTATGTAGTAACCTAGAATCTTATTTTAAAGGAAAGCTTTGAGGACAGAAATTTAGACACTTCTGTTGCTGTCATTACGTTGGTGCAGTCTTCTGGCGTCATCCTGTTTTTGACCTCACTGCCTAGTGAGCTGTTCACATGCAAAAAAACATACAGCTAGCGGAGTCTTAAAGTGTTCCTAAACCCACAACAGTAAAATCAGTCTGTATATGCAATATATATTATACTCACTGTGGAACCTAAGGGGTTAATCCTCCGCATTGTGTAAAAAGGTTGTTTGATCCTATCTTTTCTGATATTCCCCTTCTTTTACTGTCCCCAATCCATCTGCTGATAAAACAGCCCTAGGAGGCACTCTGCACATGCTCAGTTTGGTGTGCGCCCTCTTTTAATTTTTTTTTCTTAGTTTGGTGTGTATTACTAGAGCTTTTTTTTACTTTTTTTTTTCTGGGGAGGGTGATGTGATCAGCACAGGGCCAATCAGAACTGCCCAGACAGAGGGTTGGGGGTAATGCAGCCTCATAGGACAGTCAGAGGAGAATGAAAACTCCTCCTGCAAGCTTTATTTGACCAGATGCTGATGAAAAAAGTATTTAGCAGGTTATATTTACTAAAATAACTGCATTTCTGTGTACTGTGGGAGACCAGATATAGTGAATGCAGGATCCTGGGTTTAGTAACACTTTAAGTTTGGACAAATGTTCTCCATGTCCCAGATTAATGACTCAGTAGGTAATGGAAACAGAATCAGAATGATGAGGTTAAGGAAGGTACTTGGCCAGTACAAAGAGTGAAGTGCGTCAGAGAACAGTGGTAATATAATAGGCAGGTGTGAGCTGCATACTAAAGGCTTTTTAACTTAATGCAGAGCATACATTAAAGAATATGTTAGCCCAACATTTCATATTCCTGATATGTGCCTGCTGAGGCATTTACTTGGGTACATGGAGAGCCGTCCCTACCAGGAGAACATAGTGATTACTGCTAGAGGCTTTAGCCACTGACAATAATTACATGCTAAAAATCTGACATGCTGGTTGTGCCCAAGTAGATTGATGGATCAAATTGGGTATAATCAGCCTAACCATAGATAGATAGATCAAATCTCGGCTGGTACAGCAAGGACCGGCTCAGATTTGATCCATCTATGGCCTGCCTAACTCAGCAGCCTTTTCCTGATCTTTTACTGTCTACTTTGAACTTTGATATGCTTTAAGTGGCCAACGGCTAGAACATTTTTTTGCCAATAAACAACACACATCAAGTATAAGTTTTCCCTATCAACATTCATGACTCTTTTCACCTTGGAGTCTTGCTTCTCCCATTACATAACTGATGTTCTGAGTTCATTCTGTGTGGTATAAATTAAGCTCAACTGGTAAAGTAGGACTTCCTAAAGCAATATTAAAGTCTTGTTTTATATTTAAAAAATAATAACAAACATTTTATACTTACCCGCTTTGTGCAATGGTTTTGCACAGAGAATCTGGAATCCTCCTCTTCTCAGGTCCCCTGCCGGTGCTCCTTGCCCCTCCCTCCTGCTGGGTGCCCCTGCAGCAAGCAGCTTGTTATGGGGGCACCAGAGCTGAGCACTGCTCTGTGTCCAATCACACGGAGCCACGACTCTGCCCCACCTCTCCATCTCCTGATTGTCTCACTGGCTTGACTGTCAGGAGTGTGAGTCCTCAGAGAGACAAGGCTCTCCTTGACATCGCTGGATTGAAAGGGTGCTCAGGCAAGTATTAGGTGGGGCTGGGGGGGGGGGGGGCGGCTGCTGCTGCACACAGAAGGTTTTTTACCTTCATGCATATAATGCATGAAGGTAAAATAATCTTGTGCCTTTGCAACCACTTTAATAATTGCTACAAAATGTATGCAGACCTGGCAACAAAGGCGCAGAGATCCTAGCACAGAAGCCACAGGAGATATAAAACTATTAGGTGGTTTTAATGTTTCAGCATTTACCGAAATCTGTCGAGAGCTTTGACTGCATAGACCATTTTCTATGCCTCTCTTCCTCTACTACCAAGTAGGGAGTAAAAGTTTCCTGGTGATATATGTAGAAATAAAAATTACAAGTACAGCAGGCTGTACTCGATGGGCTGTTTTGGTCACTAATTAAAAGGCAAAAAAAAGAATAAACAGACCCAAAATTCAGTGATGTGTATTGCAAAGTCAGACAGACTTGCATGGACTTGCCACCGAAGGATTTTCTTTGATAAAAGAGCTGTGAGCTTCATAATCCCGTGAAGCGGACATTAGATCAAGTACAGCTTGCAATAAGGATTTCTTCTTATTAATGCTTGATTCCAAAGGCTTTTAGTATTTTTTTTTTCAATTTTTCTGAGCACAGTAGATTTTTTTTTTTTTTTACAGAGTCTAGAGATGTTTATTACACTTGCTTTCTTCCCTTGCAAAGCCCAAACGGATATGACTGGGGGAATGAATATTCGTTTAACTAGGCTTTAAAACTCCCAGGTAATTCATCTCATACTATGATTAAATTACCGTAAAGCGTAAGGGAAGACTATATTCTAGGTAGATGGTAATTAGAAAACAGATTCTCCATTTGAAGCCATCTACAATGCACCGGCCAAGCACAGGAGCGAAGGATAGCTTTTATTTATCTTTTTTTTTTTTATCTTGCAGCCTACAGTGGAAGTATGTGTAGATGCAGAAAACCAGCCAGCTCACTCTTCTATCTGATTAGCTCAATGTTACTGTCTTGATAGGCCAAAATCAGCCAAGATCTATGCAGCAGCTTAGTCTCCTGGGAGGCAGCATAATAACGATCAAATGAAGACATATTAAAATGTAATATTACTTCCCTTCCATGGGGACCTTATAAAAAGCCATAGCCAGAAACAGATTGTGCCTGCTGCTTCTATTTTAGCGGACGATTCAGTAGCTTTTCCTTTTGACTTAGCATTTCAGACTCTAAGCAAAATGGGCAGACATACAAATAAGTGGGCAGGCAATCCATGTCATATAATAATTACTTACCAAACAATTTAATGATCTAAGTAAGCATTAAAGTTACATTACATACATTTAACTATATTTTGTATCTTCTTCATGATTTAACTGTTAAATATGATTTTTAATTTTCAGTGATTTTATTTATTAAGTTTATAACTAATACATAGTAGCATGGTAACATACAGATTTGTGATTAAAGCCTTCCAATAATAGCAGATAAATAGGGCTGTTTAGCTTCATGTAGGTGTTTGTGTTCTTTCAATCAAGGCCGAACCGTTAATAGGTAGGCTGAATGTACCAAGTTAAATCGATCAACTTGACTTAAATCAGTTGCAATCCACTTGGAATTATCTGATCTTTTTGTGGAATTAACAGCTGAACATCTACAAAATATATCTTATAAAATGCATTTTGGCCCTGTATGTAACAGAAATAAGGTGGGGCCATATCTCTCATGCCTCCTAGTTTTTATTGGGTTTAGAAACCCAGAAATGGATGATTCCTAATAAAAATAATTTAGTCTGATTAGAGAAGTGGGTGGTGGCTACGGCTTAATCAAGGCTTCCAGTTACTTTACGAAAGAGAAAAAGTCTGAATACTGTCCCCTGAACATGAAACACCTCCATCCCTAAATGACATAGAAAAGCAGCAACGGTCGCCCATGGGACTTTAAATGAAGTGTTAATGCTGATCAGGGAGTAAACAAATATGAGTAAAAAACTTACAATGTTTATTTAAATGGTAATGCTCGTACCTCTTTTGCATGTCCAGTTTGGTCTCTGCCCCCACCTTGTCTCAGCAGTCGACAGCAGAGACAAGGACAGAACTCTCCCTACAGATCCTGCACCCCCTTGTCTTCGTCTCCCCTGATCTCAGTATTGCTGACTCCAGCGATCCTTTGGTCCTTCTCCAGACCCTGAAATCCCTGCTTCACAACTCTGCCCCCAGCTTCTTCCTGGTAGCAACACAAGGGGAACACCTAGGCTTACAGATACAACCAGCCCTCTGATGGCAACCATAATGGTGATGTGGCCCACAATGCAATCGAGTTTGACACCCCTGCTTTACGGCATTACAGAATGTCATAAACTACTGCAGTGATTAAAGAGCAAATCCAGACAACATGTAAACCCAATCAGGGGCCCTCTTTTGATATCCAGCAAACACTGCAACAAAACAATTACCCATTTACCCTAGAGTTTGAGGTGGCTGGAAGGACACAGTTATAGTGTGTTCTGCAACTCAGCTTTTGTATCAAGGATTCTCAGATCACTGATAAAAAGGGACTGGGTAGGACTGGTGCACTACAGCTATATCTAGATGAAAAAGACTACTGAACAGTGGCGCTGTACTGTGTCAGTAATTCAAATCAGTAATCCTGAGCTGTACATGAAAATAGTCTCCCCTTTTATTCAGTATTAATGTCATCAAGTGGTTTTTAAAAGGTTATCTTAATGAGAACATTAGACGTTACCTTTTATTAGAAAGTACTGGGATTAAGATGTGACATCTGATATTACTTGTGTTAATATTCACACTATGCTTTATAAATTAAAAATTCAGGGGCACTTTTTTTTTTCCAAGGACAACAAAGGCCTAGAGCAAATGATAAAATAATTGGAGCAAATGCTCTTAAAGTAGGAACAGCTTTCAGCCCGAGGCCATATAAATTGCACATTCCATTTTCAGCATTTTGCCTGTACTCTAAGGTTTTTTTGGCTATACCATTTGTAAAAACAAAGCATTTGCAATATTAATTCCCTTTTAAATGGCAGGAAATGAATGTTGTGATTTTATTATGGAGCCAAAAAGCCATCCATTGTAACTGGAGTATAAATCGGGCAAAGCTCGCTTTTAAAATGTACCATTATTAAAGCTTATTATTTTTGAGTGAAGCAAAAAAAAAGTGCAGCAAAATATCTGTTATTGGATTATTAATATGGCTGCTTTCAAGAGCCATTTCACTGTGATGTGTATCCTCACAGTATGTATGAGGGAAGCTGCTGCAACACAAATGACTGGTTCATTTGTACTTTAAATGCTCTTTGTGATAAATGTTTAAGCCTTTAACAAACATTGGAATACAAAACATCTATTAACTATGCAGCAGATGATCATTTTAAACAAATTTTTTAAGGGTTTAACAACTTAATATACTGTTAAATCATTGTATACACCTACATATTCCACATGCATTTTTTTTTTTTTACATTTCAAATTACTTTGAGTATAGCCACTCATTCCAATACAGTGCATTTAGGGGCTAATTTACTATCTTTAGCCAACTTCCAATGCAAATACCAAATGATAGGAGGTGAGTATTGCAGAAAAAGCTGATTATTCTTTATTTTAACACAATAAAGGCAATTTAGCTTCATTAAAAAAAGGAGGATATGGACTTTAAAGGCGAAGTTCACCTTTCACATTTTTTTAAAATAAATAAATGCTGGTAAAGATGTGTGCATTTGTTGTTTTTTAATCTGCAGCCTGTATGGCATTGCACTCACAATCAGCAGATCATGGGTCCAGTGCCTGGATCCTGCATCCTCTCTCTACACTGTCTCTGATATGGGCAGACAGTTACTGAATGGCAGAAAAAATTTATGGACTATGAGATCACTTACCAGCACCCTCATAGTTAATTGAGAGCTACAAGCCGTCGGCCACATAGGCCGATGCTATTTGTCATTTATTCATTCATGGAACCCTGAATGAATGGTGTGGCTATGTGGGTGGAGCCCCGCACGGTGGCGCTGCTTTAAAATACTGACAGCGGCTGCGGGGAGAAGATCCCCTGCCTGCTGTCACAGGAAGGGAGGGGGAAGCAGGAGCTGGAACATGTTAGATGTTCTATCCTAAATATGAGTGGAACATGTAACATGTTCCAAAGATGAACTTATCCTTTAAATCTAATTGAATATTTTGAGGTGAATACAGTTTCCTCTCCCACTTCAAAGATTTCTATTCTCCCCTAATTGGCAAGTAAAATTATGTCCGTGTGAAAGGCCCACACTTCTGCACAGGTGTGAAAATGTCCATAGAGAGGCACGAGTTAGTAGGGTACAGCCTTGGTTTGAGAAAGCTGCAGGGGCCAAAGCGGGTTGAAAGAAGAGAATGTTTCAATACTAGCCAGCCTTTTCCAGGCAGGTTTAAATCTTACCCCTAGCCTGGTCTTGATGTAGGCCAAATCAGACGTTTCACATTTGTCTTTTGAATGTAGACAGATTATAATGATAAAAATGACACAAACAGAAAAGCAACCTTTGAGCATTGTGTCATATCTAAACATTCAGTTAGTCTGCTTTATCGGGATAATTATAACATAAAGTGAAAATGTCTCGATTTTAAAGATGGTTGCCTGCCAACTGTTCTCCCTAGTTGTTTCTATGGTGATATTTTGCTATTGCTTTTAGAGGGTTTGCTTTAAATGTCATTGTCATCTGCTTAGAATACAAAATGGCCACAGAGAATACCCCTTCAATATCAGAAAGGCCTTCTAGTCATTTCATGTGTTTGCTTAATAAAAAAGCCTTTATTGTGCTTTGAATAGGATGCAACAGAATTCATCCAAATTGCTGGTGTTCTGTGTTTCCCTATAGAGGTTGTTACAAGTAGTCAGTTTTAATTAAGGATGTAATGTGGTTTTGGCCTTTCGCTTTGCTACCAGATAACGCTTCATTTTGAAGATGAGCCTTGCTGAGCCCAAAGCTAATTTAGGAACCTCAAGGAGCTTATGCAGAAAGAGTGTGACATGCAAAAATTACGTGACACAACTGCCATCATCAAACAGTGTTAAAAGATAAACTAACTGTTTTTATGATAAAATGTACTATAATCTTAATAATAATTAGAGTAATGAAATCATTTTATGTGAACTGTGGTTTTCTAGCTCCTTAGCAAAGCATGTCTCCCAATAAAGAATTGTAGCTTTGAGACAGATTTATGTTGGCATTCTATTATGTGAAGATTCTAGTCTGAATTAGATCCTGACGCTTCTATTATCAGCCTACTCTATGCTCCATTTTGTTTGGGACTGTTCCAGATTAACCCTTCCATGGCGCATGTTTTTTAACCATGAATTTATAATATATCCACTTACAGACCGGACCATTTTGCTGGTCAAAGACCAGACCACTTTTTGCAATTCGGCACTGCGTCGCTTTAACTGACAATTGCGCGGTCATGCGACATGGCTCCCAAACAAAATTGACATCCTTTTTTTTCCCCACAAATAGAGCTTTCTTTTGGTTGTATTTGATCACCCCTGCGGTTTTTATTTTTTGCGCTATAAACAAAAAAAAACACATAATTTTTTGCTTTTTGTTATAATAAATATCCCCCAAAAATATATAAAAAAAACTTTTTTTTCCCCCAGTTTAGGCCGATACGTATTCTTCTACATATTTTTGATTAAAAAAATCGCAATAAGTGATTATTGATTGGTTTTGCGCAAAAGTTATAGCGTTTACAAAATAGGGATAGTTTTATGGTATTTTTATTAATAATTAATTTTTTTACTAGTAATGGCGGCGATCAGCGATTTTTATTGTGACTGCGACATTATGGCGGACACATCGGACATTTTTGACACATTTTTGGGACCATTGTCATTTATACAGCAATCTGCTATATAAATGCAGTGATTCCTGTGTAAATGACACTGGCAGTGAAGGGGTTAACCAGTGGGTGGCAGTGTAGGGGTTAAGTGTTCCTAGGGGTGTGTTACTAACTGTGGGGGGCTGGGCTTTTATTTAGTGAACACTGATCTCTGCTCCAATCACATGGAGCAGAGATCAGCGTCACTAGTTGCTAGGCAGAATGGGGAAATGCTGTTTACAACGGCATTTCTCCATTCAGCCGCCCTGTGAGATGATCGTGGGTATGCCCGTGGTGATCGAGTCCGCGGGACCCACGACCGGACTCACGGGGGTCCCGACCACCACGAAGGCACCTGTACGCCAATATGCCTGCCCGTGCCATTCTGCTAAAGTACATCGGCGTGCGCTGGTCGGGAACCAGATATATGTCCAGTAAGGCTGGGTCCACACAGCGGCTCACAGCAGGGGTCCGGTGCATCCCTGTTCAGTGTTTCAGGTCCGAATTCGGTCTTAATTTTTGGCTGAATTTGGACCAGAAACTGACCAGAACACGCACAGGATTCCTGTGCAATTCACTCCACAGCCGTCCTGGAGCTATGTGAACCAGCTCCATTGAGAGCCGGTCACAGACTTCTGACATGCGAATTGGATGCGTGTTTCCCACATCCAATTCAAAATAGTGTGAACCCAGCCTTAAACAGTGCAGGTAGTCATGGGTAATGTGGTAAGTACAGTAACCTGCATGGAACAATCAGCTTTTAGCTCATATTGTCTATGGGTTACCACACTGTACAGTTGCTCTTTGCCTTATTAAATAAAGCTGGACTCAGATAGAAAGATGTCTCGCTGACACTTAAGGGCAGTGAGACATCTGCTGTAAAACCGTTGTGAGTGATAACGTGTTCTTCTGACAGTCGGAAACACTCTTTATCACCCTCTAGGGAAGCTTCACATGGCCTGAACCTCTGCCAGTCATCACTGTTGAATTGGACCTTGTATAGCCCAGCAGTGTTAAAAATTATACATTATTGTCACCTTGATAGCAGATTCAAGAATTTGTTCAGTTGTGAATATATTTGTGGCTGTCTAAGGATAGGCTTTCTACAGTTTCATTATAATAAAGTAAAAAAAGAAGAACAAAAAGAAAACTGATTGAGCTAAGCACGAGTTTAGCTTCTACTTTCTCTACACTTATTTCTCCTCTATCTTACTTGCCTGTACATTGGCAAATAGGTCGTAAAAAAAAAACTTTTATCACAGACACATTTGATTTATGTCTAGGGCTGCTGCTTGCTATTGATTTTTGTTTCCACTAAAAAAAAGAAAAGAAAAAACTATGTCTCCATTATTTTGTGAGCCTTGTGTTCTAGTGTCATGCTGTCAGATGTACTCATAGATTAGATTACTATTGTTTTTTTTTTTTTTTGCTTAAAGAAGGGTTTGGAATAAAAATAGGTTTGATGACATAAAATACCAGTGTGCAGTTTATAGAAAGCTGAAGAATCCTATAGGTAGATCTAGTTTCTTTTATTACATGTATATTTAAAAGATCAACATAAAGTCAATATATTATATTATCAATGTATATTATTATTTAACAAATCTTATATTTATGTATATTTTGTAAATTACATATGTACACGGGAGCTACTGCATTTGTTTATTAAATGCATGTGTTCTACTTTGTGCTCCACAGCTCTATACTGGGACTGTGCATTACTACTCCCTCACATTGAGAGCCCATGGCTTTGCCAACCCAACTGAATGGCACTTGTGCTGCCGATAATTTTTCTCAACAGGGAGCAGGGAGGCATAGTGACTGCACTGAATAATATTGTGCCTCAAATACTGGTTTATCCTCAGATCTTTATTGTATGCAATAATTAAAATGAAGAACTAGTATGCAAAAACGTGAAGGGGAAATCAATAATTACTGCAGTAATTCAAACTATGTGATAATGTATAATCCCCCATTTAACATTTAACAAAGACAATGCAGAATACATTTAGGGAAGTGAAATAGAGATTTATGGGTATTGTGAGATGCAGCAAGCTGCTTACAATAGATGGATGGGTGGTACAATGGTGTTGAACTCATACAATGGTGTAACACAAGTATCTAGGACAATTAGTGGATGCAGATTAAGCTTTTTCCTTTAGTACCAGGGTATTGTGAGTGACAAAATACAAGTCAGAGCTCTATTCATGAACAGTCCTTAAATAGACAATACAATGATCTGTGCTAAGAAAGATCTATAACTCAGGGTAACTCTCTAATATGGAAGAAAAACTACATTTCTATTTCAGTATCTGTGCACACAGGGAGACCTTGCCTTGCTGTGTTTGGGGCTTCCTAAATGATGTATTCTGAATGATGATCATGCACATGATAATGTGCATGACTTTATAACTCCAACATTTTTCTTCAAATATTGATAGAGTGAAAATGGTTGGAAACTCCATAAAGTCTTTATTGGTGCCTGTGTTTCCCCACTAGAAAGATTTCCTCTCACTTCCTATGTCCAGGATAGGAGGTGAGCTGAAGCTTCTCCAAATGAAGGCAAAGACAGCAATAAAATAATTGTATTTGTAGGGTAAATTAGAAACCTCTCGCTGTGGTCAAAGACCTAGTCATTGACCATTTATGGTCCATATCATATCATGGGAACCTTGCTCTGGCCCAACAATTATTGGCAAAGTGCATACCTTAAAAATGTAAATGTTAGCCACCATCTTTGATTTCTGAAAGTCCTTACAAGAACAATGAATCCTTGTACTGACTCATGAACCTGCTGCACAGTGTTAATGAAATATTGTGAGACTTGAGTTGACAAGAAGAAGGTTACTATTGTTAATGGTAACAATTAACTGATACACTATACCATTCCTGTAATTTCCTGAACTTATTTATACAATGAAATAAATGGCTTAAACATGGGAAAATTATTCTAAATCAGCAAACCTCAGGAGGCACCATCAAAGCCGTAGATTAGAATTTACAGTGTTTATAGAACTGGACTCAAATGCGGTCATAAGTCACCAGTGGTGACTAGTTAGTGTGCTGTTAAAAATGTATTTCTATATTGGTTTTAAATATTGATTTTTTTTTTATCTTATTCAACAGCTACATCCAATGGCTCAAGAGAGGGTTTGGATAACCAGGAAGGGGGAGTGTGTGTTACTAAAGCCATGAAGATCCTTATGAAAGTCGCTCAAGGTAAGGACTAACGTAAAACTTTGCTTGATCTCCCAAGCATATCAGTATTACCAGTTTTGAGCAGAAACATGCAGATAGTAAGTGCAATACAGTTTTGCTTATTTAGTAAACTTCCCCATGACAGGGTTATTGCTCTACCTATAAAAATGGTCTATGGAAGCAGTTACGCAGCCATTGTGCACATGGGTACTTGTTACCTACATAATTTGACTTTCTGTAATGTTGGACAATCAACAGCCATTGATCAGAAACAAGAAAAATAAACAGCTGCCTATATAGTTGGCCAGTGCCTGGGCACTCCAATCTCCATCATGTTTAGTAAAGTGGACTTTGGTTTCAAAGTTGATTTTTCATAATGGCAAAGCACCAGTTTAATTCAATTGAGTCAAGTTACTTTTTGCAAGGAGTAATGTATCCTCTATAGAAAAAATTAGTGCTTCTCCTTTGATATATAACTTTTCCTCTGTAAAGAGTGTATGGCATCTGATTCAAAGCTTTTAACATTCCACACAAATTGTACATTTGCTAATCCTTTTGGATTTTGTTAAGCTATAAAGTTTACCAAAATATAATGTGCCTAATTTTTACCTTAAAATTATTGTAAAGTCTTTTTTTTTTTCTTCTAAAAATAATAAACATGTTATACTTACCTGCCATGTGCAGTGGATTTGCACAGAGCAGCCCAGATCCTCCTCTTCTCAGATCCCATTCTTCGGCTCTCCTGGCTCCTCACTCCTGTCGAGTGCCCCCACATCAAGCAGCTTGCTATGGGGGTAGCCGAGCTGCAGCTCTGTGTATTCATTCAGACACAGAGCTGCGACCCGCCCTTCCCCCTTTCTCTCCTCATTGGTTGACTGACTTTGATTTACAGTAAGGGGAGCCAATGGCACCATGCTGCTGTTTCAGCTAATGAGGAGGGGAGTCCCGGGCAGCCGAGACAATCCTACAACATCGCTGGATAGAGATGAGGCTCAGGTAAGTGTTAAGGGGGCTGCTGCACACAGAAGGTTTTTTTATCTTAATGCATATTATGCATTAAGATAAAAAAACCTTCTGCCTTTACAACCACTTTAAGTTTACTTGCAAATTTATATTGCACATTGTGTGCCTTGTAGTTCTTCCTGGATTGATCTAAGCAGAATCAATTGTCTATAGAATCAATATTTGTCAAAGAATCACTCACAACCACTTTGTGAATGCACATTATTTATTATACAAGGCAAGCTATTCAAGATTCCTTGAGCCCACATGTATAGATTACTTAGTGTGTGTCAGGAATGAATAATATTTCTAATTAGAACTTGGTTTAGTAGTCAATCAACTCACTCTGCTAAATTGAAATGTCATTTGCAGAGCTTTGCTTGCCAACTGTGAGAATCCCTATAGTTTCTGCAGATGGTTTTACAGGCTAAGTGTCTAAAATAGCTTGCATTCTGTGCTTCCTTAAAGAAAAAGAAAATTACTCCCAACTAAACACGTACACAATGGATTTCCTTTTTTCACCTTCTAGTCCTCTAGTGTTATTTCATACAATATCTTTAGACAGCATATCATATGTTGTTTCTTCCTCAATGTAATGATGATTTTGTTATATTCTTATATAGATCCGAACTCTCCGGGTACTAGTCAAGATGCAAACCCAACAAGACGCCCAAATCAAGAGTCTGGTACCAATGGAAAGAGCTCTACCACTAGTCCATTTGTCAATGGTCCTGAAGGTATACATGTTTTTTTATATTATAAATATTTTATAAATGTGTTTTTCCCGACAGAGATTTCATGCAGTCTCAAATCAGCAGGTCTGCTCTCAAGTCTCTTAAAATATCCATTACATTGCACTAGCCTGTACAAATCAAGATAGGTATTTTATTATGTACTGTATTGGTTTCCTATGAAGGTGTGGTAAAGCATTAAATCGCATACCTCCTCTTTCATTTCCGCCATGGAATAGGCATATTTATAGCAGCCTGGCATTTATAGGTCAGCCTCTAAGGAGTATTTTTGTGTTAGGCCCCTTTCACACTAGAGATGAGGTCCGGCTGTCTGTTTTTCAGACAGACCCTATCGGATCCCCAATTTTCCTTTATGGGCAGTCGCATGTAAATGGACTGGCTGTCTGTTTACACCCAGCTACCTCTAGGACAAATCTGGCAAAAAAAAAAGGAAGGAAGAGGATCTGTTCCCCTCTGTATGGCCATATTGGAGGGCAGTCCGGTGTATATGGACAGCCAGTCCGTTTACATCCAGCTGCCTGTAGAGCAGAGTGGTCTGTCATCCACCGCTCTGCTCAGCAGGAGATCAGTGGACAGATCCCCTGCTGAGCAAAACTGGATCTGGTCCATGTGAAAAGGGCCTTAAGCCTAGTACACACCATTCTTTTTTTTTTTTTTCATTTAACCCAGCGGGCTGAACGAAAAAGAGCTGACAGCCCTGGTTGAAGTCGCTGTACTAACAATCCGATGTTAATATACCGATCTCTCCCACTGAGCTGTTGTGTTATGACAGGGGGGAAACCCCCCCACCAGAACACTCCGATCAGCATTTGCAGCCATGCAGTTTTCCAGCATGCATGTCCAAATGGCCGGCTTCTGTCAGACCGGATGCCATGCAAACAGACCAAATGTTTGCTGGTTTCTATTGAACCTGCCGATGTCACCCAACATTAGGCCCACTTGTAAAATGCCCTTGGTGATATATTTTGAGGTAGCGGGGGCGTGACTAGTCATCTTCATGATATCCTGGTCTAAGAATGAAAAAAATCTGTATGGGATGTTTATAGGTGGTATATGACAGTGAGTAGTTATTTTGTTCACCGATGGAAACCTACAAATGTTACATAATATAGTTTGTAGAGGTTAGGTGTCAAGTCTTTTGTAAATATGTGTTGCATATCCTATGGCATGACTTTCTGATGTGAGAATTGGGAGGAGTTCCATGCCATGTGTTCATCCATAATGGCCCCTATTGTGCTTATTATGCTCTTTGTACTTATTATTCTAATTAATTCATAATGTGCTGAAAGAGCAGAATATCAGACTGTTCCAATGTGACACTTTTTACTGCACACCAGATGTGCAGTCATTTGTTTAGTTAATTGTGTATTACATAAGCTGAATCATTAATATTTCTACCACGGTGCCCAAATTAACTTTGGTTTTCATGAGTGCAGATAGATTCTTATTCAACACTGATAAGTACATGAAATTACATTACATTACAACCGTCTGCATCGACGAGCAATATAACTGGTATCATAATAAGGGAACATGGCTGCAGTTCCCGCAGGCACTAAATAGGTTAATCAGCATTTGCTGGGAAACACAATAGGATATGCTTTGTACAGTTATGACAATTCTTATGGGAATTGCTGTTCCATACAAGAGTAACAGGACATCCAGCAATTGCTCCAAGAAGAGGCGTATACAAAGGCATCGCTGTCTTTGTTGATGGATGTCCATAACAGAAACAATGTGGTTGAACTTCTGCATGAAAGTAAGCTTATGAGACACAAAGTCTTGTTTAATATTGATTGTGTATTCCCTGTGTTTGCATTTAGCTATCTAAGAGGGTAATTGCTTTGTCAAAGTTCAGCTGCGAGCCAGTTCATTTTGTATGCTCTACCGAGAATTTAAAATGTTAAACCTGGCCAAATAAAATAGCAGCTAGGTTAAGATTACATTACGTTAAGATGTATATTTGCTGAATGCTCTTTTTTCTTCTTCTAGGGTCTAGTACAAATGGAAAAAATGCTGGACACACAAGTATCATTGGATCTGAGGTGGCCTTATTTGCAGGGATTGCTTCAGGGTGCATCATCTTCATCGTCATCATCATCACTCTAGTGGTGCTTTTGTTGAAATACAGAAGACGACACAGAAAGCATTCGCCCCAGCACACGACAACATTGTCTCTTAGTACATTAGCCACACCAAAGCGCAGTGGCAATAACAATGGTTCAGAGCCAAGTGACATTATCATCCCTTTAAGGACTGCAGACAGTGTCTTCTGCCCACATTATGAAAAAGTCAGTGGGGATTATGGACATCCTGTTTACATTGTGCAAGAGATGCCACCACAAAGTCCAGCAAACATCTACTACAAGGTCTGAGGCATTCAGTGGTACCTTTTGACAATAGTATGGACAGTTCAAAGTCCGTTGCTTCCTGATGGGGTTTTTTAGTGATTCCTTATGCATTAATATGGACTTGCATTGGGGAACAGGCACAAGGGAAAACCTTCCTTCAGAGAAAGCCTCTTTAAGCTGCGCAGTTTATGGGATCCGATGGTTCCTCTGAAAAGTGTTCACTGCAAGCTGGAAGACTTTCATATATGCCCATTCTGATATCTATGCCCTGGTCATGTTCACCCTCTAAGCCATGAGCTTCAGGCATTCAAGCATATTCAAAAGCCAGGTTAACATGGACAGATTCAAGGACATTACTCATCTTAGGCATTTTTAAATATGCTCTAGATTATTTATCTTGAAATGCAATCTTCTGATTTAATATCGACTAGCTTTCTTAATGCATACTGGATTTGTCAGTAAATGTTTGTGTCTAGGACTTTAGAAAAAAAACACAGATATCTGCATTTTCTAAAATTTAGTCCATCACTGTTTCATTTTCATCCGTTGTCTAGGGTTGCTCTATCCTTCACATAAGATTTCTTTTCACTCCACCTCCCTTATCACTAATGGAACATTAACCTTTGTAGACTCTTGTTCCATCCATTTCTACTGCAGTCACACACGAATGGGTAATATATTATGGAAATTGTATTTGCTAATACAGAGCCTTCCAGCAAGAAGTTAAACTGTCAGCAAGTCCAGTAGTCCACAGGCTAAACTGCTGAATGCAGTTAAATTCTATTGCCTCTGAAATAAAGCATAGGACAGAAATTGACATCGGCAGCAAAGCACTTTGATATCTTATGAAATGCAGTGGAGTAAGACTGTAGCTGAAGGAGTACGGACTATCCAGTAGTGGTGTGTGACACACTTTGCGCTACGCATTCTTAGAAAAGAGCATAAGCAGGTAGGGAAGGACAATGGCAAGTTGTTACGAGGCAAGACTGTTGGAGATAAAGGCAATAAGAACAAGTTTTACGAAACTCCTAGTCTGTTGTGACTAAAATATATAAGCAGACTCAGGTGCTACACTGACCATATTATTCCTCAGATAGAGAAAGCTTTCAAGATAATAGCAGGAAGCCAAAACTGACCTCTGAGTTCTAGAACCAAAGGTCAAAGTAGAGCATATGTTCAACATGCCCGCTAAAAAAAACGAAATATTATTATTTTTTTCCTACACTGATATGTTTCGTTAGAGAAAGCCATTTTATCTGGCACTCATTAAATAAATCATTGGACACTTTCGCTTTGTGGTCATGCTGTCCCAAGGGAGTGCCGTGTAGGAATCGCCGTTGACATGGAAGTTCGCTGGTGCTCTGTTTCAAAGTAAAAGCACATATGGCAAACATTTTACAGTTCTTAGGTATAAAATAAATTATTAGTATGGAGAGCAGGAAAGAATTAAAAAAAAAAAACGTATTTAATAGGTGTATAGCACACAGGGGATATATAGTAAAAAAAATAAAAGATTTTACTAATATATAATTTAATATTGCACAGCCTGCCCCACCAGAAGATGTGAAATCCATTTTTGCAACAGCTAAATAGGCTTAACTGTTGGCGTTAGAGAGCAGAATTAGACGTTGCTTCTGGTGGAAGAAAACAACAGTATTCCAAAAATAACAATAATGAGAAAAAGGAAAAATAACAAAGCCCTCTAAAGGCGTCTCACACAAGAGCAGACTAGGAAGTTCAAGCCCAAAAGCAGGAAATCAGTGTTACTGCATCATAAGTGTAACAAAGATGAGAAAATGTGTTGTCAGTCATTTTCTGCATTCGAATTTCCTTTTTGCCTTAATGCAAAAATGTTACACTAGACTTCAGCAGGTTACAGAACGCAATACCTATTTTTTTCTTTGTTATTTTTCTCTTATGTCTTTTTTTTCTTCTACCTTCTTTCCTTTTTTTGCTTTTTTTTTTTTTTCTTCTTCCTACATTTATGTGCTATGCAAAACAGATATCATCAACACAGTTCTGTTTCTATGGTAACACTTTGCTCTCTGAAATGGAAAGAAAAAAAAAAATTAGTAGCAGCGATTTAAGGTTCTTGAATCTCTAAGGAGCACCTGCAACAATGAACTGTCACCAGACTGATTGCTCTCCTTATTTTTTTCTTGAACCTGATTATTACGTTGGCATTAAGCAAGAGATGTGTGGTCAGTAATAAAAAAAATAAAAAGTAGGGTGGCATTTATTTAACATTTGCATAATACAGTTTTTTATATTTTTGTATGATGCACATATTTACTCTGCACCCTGAAATAATGGTATACTAAGCTGGCAGTAATCGCCTTTTCTTTGCCACAGTATGCCATCCTCTGTGCTATCGACAGTCAATCAAGTGATTTTTTTTTTCTTTTTTGTTTAACATCTTTTGGCCATCTCCTTTAGATTAAAGCTGTGAAAATCTTGCTAACAGATGCAACAACCTGCAAATAGTGTCAGCCTTTTACTTTTATGTCTGTTTTGTGTCTGACGCCGAATGACAATCTTCAAACTGTTCCCTTTTGTTTAGAAGTTGGTTCAGGTTTGGAACATTTTTTTCTGTAAATGCCTTGCTTGTGAGATCATGTGATCCTTAGTCACCCGACTTAGGAATTTGCACCATTATGTCAAAGTGAAGCTGTAAATATGTTGAGAACTGTATCTGGATTTGGGGTGTGTCCGTAGCCTTATTCACCTTTTTAAATATTCATATAGAAAATTACACATGTAAAAAAAAAAAAAAAAAAAAAAAAAGACAGAAATGGATTTTCTTAACCAGATTGTGTACATAAAGCAATGTTGGATTTTTTTTACAAAGTCTAAGCAAAATGTTTTGTATAAAATTGAATTTTTGCTATGTATTTAGCTACCGCTTGTTTAAAGGCAGTGTCATTTCCCTTTGCACTGTAATGAGGAAGAAAAGGTTAAAAAAAAAGGTTGCCAAATTGCTGCATATATGTGCCGTAATTGTGTACCATGAATATTTATTTAAAATAATTTTTGTCCAATTTTGTAAGTAACACAGTATTATGCCTGAGTTTATAAATATTTGTTTCCTTTTTTTTTTTTAAAGAAACAAAATAGCCTTTTCCTAGGTTTACAATTTTTGCTTTAGTTTCACATTGTATTTAGCCCTTCAACCTGTTCCTTACCAGACAACAAAGCTCTGAAATTTCACATTCCACGTTTGTTTCAAACTGAATTTGTTCTTAAAAAATAAAATATTTTTTCCTATGGAATGTGCTGTATCTTTAGATTTATTAGCCTTTTCCTATGCTATTCCAATAATCCATATCCTGTTTAAAAATGGTAAAGTTATTGCTTTTGTCATCAAGTACTTGCCTTAGATCAGTGGCCATCAACCCTGTCCTCGGGACTCTCTAACAGGCCAGGTTTGCAAGATAACTGAAATACATCACAGGTGATATAATTTGCTGCTCAGTGATTGCAGTATTCTAGTCTGCATCTCCCCAAGGTAATACTTAAATTCTGGCCTGTTAGTGGATCCTAAGGAACGGAGTTGAGAACCACTGCCTTAGGCTGGCCATACATGGTCGAATTTCGAAATAATTTTTTTTTGAAAGTCAGACAATTTGTCCATTTTGTGATCCGATTGATTGATTTTCGAAATTCGGCCAACCAAGCCTTCAATTTCACATCGTTGCTACAGAAAGTAATTTTCGTGACTGTGAATTTTCTTTTCTTGCACATGCACATTTCTTTTTTAATTACGGTACATTTCTCGCACGATTCTCCCATCATTTGTTAGAAAATAGTTTTTAAAAAAATTTCCAACATGTCCGATTACTCAAATTTGATTGCTGAACAAATATCAGCTGTTGCTGCAGCCCACTAATGGTGCGAAATACGAATGAAAATTCTTAGATAAGGTTTTCAAAAGAAAATTCTTTCGAAAATTCGACCCATGTATGGCCTGCCTAAGCTATAACATAGTCTACCACCAGTATTAAACTACATTTTGAAAAACTGAGAAAGCTGTGACATGGTAAATGTAAAGCTATTCATGGTAGCACTATAAACACATATCTGCATACATTTCATAAACAGAGTTGGACAGCTATAAGGGGATTATAGATTTTACAAACCACAGGGTCTAACCAGTACATGATAACCCTGTAGTGTTTAATGGCTATTTTACAAACCCTATGAACCTGCCCTCCTGATATTATCTTAGTTCTCTGATCCAGAAGGTTAATGGGTAAATGTACCACAATTAAATTAAGCTGAAGCTTATGGAGTTGTTATTCACAAACTTACAAAACTGCCCTTGAGGTTATATAAAAAGACAGCTTTATTGTTATATGGAAAAGGTTTCTAAAGGTAGATTTCAAAATGAAGCCAGATAACGAAGTGCCACCAAGTACCTTGTTTATGGTCAAGGGATTCATGTCATTTTTGTCATTGATTTTCACTAGAATATATGCTTTCAAAAATATTATTCTGATGATATTGGCATTTTAAAGTTTAACCCCTAGGCTGCGACAGTACATAAATAAGCGGCCTCTCAGCAGGTGGGCCTTGGCACGGAGCAGATGCATATTTGCGTACCAATTAGCCAACACAGCTGTACTAAGCACGTGCGCTCTGTGAACTCCCACAACAGTTGCTGGTAGTTAACGGAAAGCTCCCGATCATGTGATCGCATCCTGCCTCCTGGCATATGAAACTTCTTAACCCCCTCATGCCCACCGGCTGTGAAATGACAGCTGGGCGGTGTGGCTCTCGTTCTGGGTGGACGTCATATGATGGCCTCCCAGAGCGACTGCCCTCACGTGCCCATGGGGGAGCGCATTGTGGCCATTGGTGGTGCGTTCTCAGTAAAGAGCCTCTGACGGAGGCTCTTTACCACGTGATCAGCCATGTCCAATCATGGCTGATCACGATGTAAACAGGAAGAGCCGTTGATCAGCTTTTCCTCACTCACCTCTGATAGACACGAGTAGTGGGGAGCTGATTGGTTGCTCTCCTGACGGGAGGGACTGTGCTGATTGGTTGTCAGCGCAGCCCCCCTTGGATGCCTACCCAGGACCACGAGGAAGCCTCCAGGACCACCAGGGAAATGCAAATTAGTGCCCATCCCTAATGCCTGCCAGTGCCATCAGTGATGCCTATCAATTGCCATCTATCAGTGCTGCATATCAGTGCCATGTATCAGTGCCAGGAGTGCCACCCATCAGTGCAGCCTTTCAGGTACCCTCAGTGTTTCCTATCAGTGCCCACCAGTGCCACCCATGAGTGCCCACTAGTGCCGCCTATAAATGCCCATCAGTACTGCATATCAGTGCCATCTACCAGTGCCCATTGGTGCTGCCTATAAGTGCCACCTCATTGGCGCCACCTCATCGGTGCCACCTTATCAGTGCCCACCAGTGAAGGAGAAAACTTACTTATTTACTAAATTTTATAACAGAAACAAAAGAAAAACTTTTTTTATTTTCTAAATTTTGGGTCTCTTGATTGTTTAGCAAAAAATAAAAAATGCAGAGGTGATCAAATACCACCAAAAGAAAGCTCTATTTGTGGTAACAAATGATAAATTTTTTTGGGTACAGTGTAGCATGGGCGCGCAGTTGTCATTGTCAATTGTCATTTAGGCTGGGTTCACACTGCAGCGATGCGGGAACGCTGCGAATCTGCTGCGAGTTCCCGCATCGCATGCCTCCCAGCGGCAGTTCACACTGCCCTATGCGAACTGCTGGGAGTGTCAGTGAAACATTAATGACACCCTCAGATCAGTTCGCATATTGCAGTGCGATCTGCAAACTCAGACAGGAATCGGATCGCATGGTGTGAACACCCATGCGATCTGATTCTGCTGCGGACCAAAAAAAGGGTCCTGTGCGAGTTTGGGCCGGATGCGATGCGAATTCAGCCATACTATCTGTATGGCTGAACTCGCATCGCACAGAGATCGGATGTGATTTGCACTGCAGTGCGGTGCGTATCACATCCGATCTCATCACCGCTGCAGTGTGAACCCAGCCTTAAACAGCGACATCGCTGAAACCTGAAAATTGGCTTGGGCAGGAAGGGGGTGTAAGTGCCCTGTATTGAGGTGGTTAAAGGGCCAGGAGGCGCCGGCGCAAAGTATTGATATATCTTCCATGAATGCAAAGCCGGTTGCTGTTGTATTCTGAAGTTCACAGCCAATAGATTACTGACTCATTTTTATTTTCTTATTGCCTAAATGAAAGCTATAAGCTTTTACTTATTTTTTTTTAATATACATATATGATTGATACACTTAAAGTGAAATTACACTGCATTTGAGCACCACAAACCAAAAACGCCATTTAATTTACTTTTAATATTCAACGTAAACTCACCCATGCATCCATGTCTCCATGCTTTATTTTGTTAAAAAAAATCACTTTAAAAAACACCCCCTAGTTGTTTTGGTCGTGGTCATCTTGAGTAAGGAGCGATGATTCATGCAGCATTTACCTCCTGGGATCCATGTGCCTACTTAGCCTAGGCATGCAGGCAGGAGGGTGTGCTTAGCTAAGAAAACCTCTCTTATGCCCCTGATAACTCCTATGATGTATAACATAATTTGCCTAGGCTTGGAAACCAGGAAGTAAGTGAAGATATGGAAACATTTTTAAAACAAGTAACTATGATATACTTTTCTATCTATTTACTAATGCTAGCAGCATAAGGATTACAAGTAGTCAATGTTGATTAAAAGAGTTAAGTTTAGTTACTTTCTGCTGTATTCTGCTTGAATTTAATATCAATTTGAAACACTTCTAAAATCACTTTATTCATTGACAGGTATATTTGACCTCTTTCCGAGCTGCATCAACTGCTTTTGCATTCACTTTGAGTTATATGGGGAGAAAAGTAATTCTGGTGCAAACAAAAGCCCACCGACACAGTATGCATTAGTGCTTTGTTGCAGTTGATGTTTTGTATAGTTTGTAAACTTGGGACAACTATATTTTCTGTTTACATACATGGTTTACTCCTTACTAGCCCTGCTCACCAGTGTAGTCTAAAGCCGCGTACACACGGGCGGATTGTATGGCCTACTTAGTCCGTCATACAATCCGACGGACAGTCCGTCATACTTTCGAATGAACGGACTTGACCACACACGGATGCACAAACAGTCCGTCGAAAGCTTGCGCGATGACGTGTACAGCACGTACGACGGGACTAGAAATAGGAAGTCCAATACACAGCAATGCAACCTTCCGCCGTGTAAATCCTTTCTGAGCATGCGCCATTCTTAGTCCGTCGAACTAGCCTACTCACGAGCGGATTGTCCGCTGAAACCAAAGTATGACGGACAGTATTACGGAAATTCCGAAATACTTAGTACGCCAGACTGCACGCTGAAAAAGTCCGCTGAAGCCCACACACGAGCGGACTGTCCGCTGAAATGTGTTTAGACGGACTAAGTAGGCCATACAGTCCGCCCGTGTGTAAGCGGCATGACAGTTTTAGAGAATTCAAAGTCTGCAAGGTTGAGACTTTATTCCAGAAGTTGTTGATAAGAAAGGACTAATTGCAAATAAGCCACTACAGGGAGAATAAGTACATGTAATACAATGACACAAATATGGCATGGCAAGAATGTAAAAATGCCAATTCCCGGAGGACTACTTTAATCAAATACAATGGGTATACAAAAGAATCATCCCCCTTTAACTGCTTCTGCCCTGGAAGGCTTTGCCCCCTTTGAAATAAATATGGCATAGCAAGAATGTAAAAATGCCAATTCCCGAAGCACTACTTTAATAAAATAGAATGGGTATACAAAAGAATCACCCCCTTTAACCACTTCAGCCCCGGAAGGCTTTGCCCCCTTAATGAGCAGGCCATTTATGTGATATGGCACTGCGTCGCTTTAACTGACAAATGCGTAGTTGTGCGATGCTGTACCTAAACAAAACGTCCTTTTTTTCCCCACAAATAGAGCTATCCTTTGGTGGTATTTGATCACCACTGTGGTATTTATTTTTTGCGCTATAAACAAAGAGCCACAATTTTGGGAAAAAAAACTTTTTTCTATAATACATATCCCCAAAAATATATAAAAAAAACGAATTTATTCATCAGTTTAGGCAGTTATATATTCTTCTACATATTTTTGGTAAAAAAAATCCCAATAGCTATATATTAATTGGTTCATGCAAAAGTTATTGTGTCTACAAATTATGGGATAGATTTAGGGACTTTTATTTATTTTTTATTATTTTTACTAGTAATGGCAGTGATCTGCGATTTTAAGTGGAACTGCGACATTGCAGCATACAAATCTTACCCCAAATGACACTTTTTGGGGACCATTGACATTATTACATTGATCAGTGCTATACAAATGCACTGATCAATGTAAAAATTACACTGGCAGGGAAGAGGTTAACACTATAGGGCAATCAAGGGGTTAACTGTGATCCTTGGGTGTGTTCTAACTGTAGGGGGATGGGCTGCCAGGGACATGATAGAGATCACTGTTCCCAATGACTGGCAACAATAGATCTCTGTCATGTCCCCTGTCAAAATGGGGATTCACCTTCTTTACAAAGGCAGATCCCTGTTTTGCCTCTGTACTAGGTGATCACGGTTTGCTGGCGGACATTGAGTCCGCTTGACCCCACAGCGCGCAGCTGGTGCTAGCCAGCCCGCAACTGCGCCATGGGCGAGCCAACATACAGCTACAATCACATTTTGTTGCTTTGCAGCCTGAAATAAACACAGACACATTTTTGTTTAATCCAGCTGTGTTTAATCAGTGCAACTTATAATATCCAAGTGAAATATATAACACCAACATGTTAGAGGAAAAAAAAAACTGAATCAGAGTTCGAAAAACTCCTAAAAATGACTTGTAAATTGAATCAGGTGTGGCTAATCACCTTCCCAATTGCACACAAAGACATTTGACTGCTGTTGTCATTTGATTAGTTCAGCATGAAAAGAGCTTTCCTGTAGCATTTCAGTCCCTGGTTGTGCAACTGGAGCAAGCAATCAACTATGGGTGGCAAGGGACTGTCAAAAAATCTCCGGGATAAAGTTGTGGCAAGGCACAAGTCAGGAGATGGATACAAAAAAAATTCAAAGGCTTTATCAATGCCTAGTAGTGAAGACTATTATTAAGAATGGAGGGTATTTGGTACAACACAGACCCTCTCTGGATCAGGACATTGCTTCAAACTGCATGAAATAGCCAATTGTCAGAAATGGGTAGGATGATGCATAGTAAAATATTTATTTGAAAAAGAATTTAAAGTAGGCCTAAAAGCCTGTCTGGCAGTTTAGGAAACTGGTCAGAGAGGCTACAAAGAGGCCTACAGCAACGCTAAAGCAGTTGCAAGAATTTATGAAAAAGAGTGGTCATTGTGTGCATGTGACAATGATATCACACATTCTCCACAAATGTGGTTTGTATGTGAGGTACAAGAAAAAAAAACACTCAAAAAACACTCCTCAAAGACCACATGCAGTCATGACTGAGCTTTGCCAAAATGCACCTTGAAGATTCTGAGGCCACATGGAAAAAGATGGTATGGTCAGGTGAGACTAAAATTTAATTATTTGACCTCAACAACAAACTATGTAATCCAATACAGCTCACCATCCAAATAACACTTTAACTACAGTAAAGCATGTTGGTGGTAATATCCTGTTATGGGGGTGTTTCTTTGCAGCAGGGACTGGAGCACTTGTCAGGATAGAAGGAAAATTGGATGTAGCAAGATACCGTTAAACTCTTGAGGAAGTACTGCTGCCCTCTGCCAGAAAGTTGCCAATGGGAAGAAAGTTTACCTTCCAGCATGACAATAACCTAAAGCACACAGCAAAAATGACCACACAGTGGTTGAAGGAGAACGGCGAATGTCCTTGCATTGGCTTAGTCAGCCCAGACTTAAACCCCATTGGAAATCTGTTTAATGACTTGAAGGCTGCAGTCCACAAACGGTCACCATCAAATTTAACTGAACTTGAGCAGTTCTGCAAAGAAGAGTGTAAAGTTAGTAGAGACATACCCCAACAGACTAAAGGCTGTAATTAAAGCAAAAGTTGGTTCAACAAAATACTGACACAAGGGAGTTGGACTTTTTCCAACTCAGTGATTCTGTTTTTTTATTATTTTTTTATTTTTTTCTGACATGTTGGTGTTATATCTTTAACTTGGATGTTATAAGTTTCACTGAGTAAATACAGCTGGATAAAACAAAAACCGTGTCTCTGTTCATTTCAGGCTGAAAAGCAACAAAATGTGATTATTTTAAAAGGGTGGTGATTCTTTTTTATACCCACTGTATACATTAATAACTTTAAAATATTCTCAGTGAAGTTACATAGTTAGTCAGGTTGAAAAAAGACACAAGTCCATCTAGTTCAACCACAAAAAAATAATACTATACAATCCCATATATCCAATTCTATACCCACAGTTGATCCAGAGGAAGGCGAAAAACCCCAGCAGAGCATGATCCAATTTGCTGAAGCAGGGGAAAAAATTCCTTCCTGATCCCCCGAGAGGCAATCAGATTTTCCCCCGATCGACTTTACCTATAAATGTTAGTACCCAGTTATATTATGTACACTTATGCCACGTACACACGATTAAACAATCCGGTGGAAATCCGCCCATGTGTAGGCTCCGGCGGACTTTTTTTACCCAAAAGTCTGGCGGACTAAGATTGGAGTTTTGCACATCAATCTGTCCGCCGGACTCGCATTTCGGCAGACAGTACGGCCGTGTGTGTGCCAGTCCGCCGTACTTTTGAAATGAACGGACTTTTCCCGCCTGGAGAAAAGTCCACTCACTTTGAGCGCGGCTCCAGATAGCCGGAACCAGCGAAGGAAGCGTTGCTGGCCCCGTCACCTGGTATGGACTTAAAGGGGAATCCCTACGTTGACAAAAACGGATAGCGTGGTCGGATAAGGGTCTGATATAGACCTGGGGGGACCCCCCACGCCATTTTTTCAGCGTAGGGATTCCCCTTTAAGTCCATACCAGGTGACGGCACCAGCGACGCCTCCTTCACTGGTTCTGGCTACCTGGAGCCGCGCTCAAAATGAACGGACTTTCCTCCATGTGTGTGGGCGAGTTCGTTCATTTCAAAAGTACGGCGGATAGTCCAGCGGACTTAGTCCGCCGGACCTACTCAGCCGTAAAAGTGCTGTGTGTGGGTAAATAGCTTGTTCGGAAAGTCCGGCGGACAGTCCAGCGATTTGTGTGCCGGACTAAGTCCGCCGGATAGTCTGATACGTGTGTACGCGGCATTAGGAAATAATCCAGGCCTTTCTTAAAGCAATCTACTGAGCTGGCCAGAACCACCTCTGGATGGAGTCTAGGAAGTTGCAAAGTAGTTTCCTGTTAAATGCATAATTTCATCTATTCATGACTACTATTTGCTAAAAGGATAAAAGACTAATGTTTAACTCTACCCATTTGTTATATATTGGTCCAGCCCCTTATTAGTTCTTCATAGGAATATTAGAAGAATGCACTGCAGGGAAATAAGCAGGAAAACTGGTTTACAGCAATTTCCTCTGGGTACCACTGTAACAGGACATAAAGGATATCTCTCCAACAAAAGCATAGGTTCTAACCATTCCCTACTCTATTTAAAATTAATTAACCATATTTGAATGTAGTTTATCTGTTAGCCCTTGTACGCGCGGTCGGACATTCCGACGGAAAATGTCCAATCGGACTGTGTTGTCGGATAATCCGACCGTGTGTGGGCTTCATCTGACTTTTTCCGTCGGAATATCCGACCAACAAAGTTTGAGAGCTGGATATAAAATTTTTTCGACAACATGATCCGATCGGACTTTGTCTGGGGCACCCAGAATCTGGTGCTGCTCTGCATAGTAACCAATCAGCTTCTAGGTATTATTGTCAAAGCGTATTTGAGCAAGCAGAAGTTAGAAGCTTATTGGTTGCTATGCCCAGATGCATAAGACTGAGTGAGCTCCAGTTTTAGTAAAACTCCCCCATAAGGTGTTAAAATTGTAAAAAGCAATGGTACTTGCTGACAGAATGTAAGAGTCCATAAAGCGACCTCTGTTTGTGTATCATAAAAAAATAATCACTGATATTTTGAACCATAAACTATTACAACATATAAAGACAGCTGTCTGGCTTATGCTTGTTAGATGTGCCTAGCACTTGGGCATAAAACACATATACACACATAAAGCACGTTATAAAAAATACATCTATTTTTATCACTAATCCCTATCATCTTTTATGAAGGACATGATTTGATGTGTCACTTCACGTTTTTGTCTGTTAGCAGTGAAGGATTATGAGAACTTTAAAACATACCTACAGTGTATTCCAACATTTACCTCTTCATCATGCCTCAATATAAATGCATCCTTTGTGCTTTAACAACAATTGCCCATTTTAATAGCAACAATACATTTTATATTCTGTAAAATTTCAAATTACTCATTGACTTTGCTCAGTTATATTTAATAGACTGGCTTTTCTTTTCCAGACATGTGATTGACAAGATAATGCCTCTAAGACACGGACGTGTAGGTGAAGATACACAGTTTTATTGAAAACATGACTTTGGGTGCTTGTAGCCTGTCAAATGGCTTAAATGTGTCTTGTTGACATTGCAGCCAAGCAACGTCTACCATTTATATGCAGAGTGGTCAAAAAAAGGCCAGACACAACTTGATATCCACTTTAAAAACCTTTTCTCACCCGCTATGCAACTGCAGGGGGGGTCTGAAGACATAACTGTGAAATATGTTGAAAGCCCCAAATGTGTCACTGGGGTCATCCTGAGTGTTAGGTGGCAAATACATAGCGATAGTAGACTTCAAAGGAAGCAATTTTTCATAGCTATAGCCTGTCTTATGACAGAGGCAGAATAGGTACTAGAATGTTTGTCATTGCTGTTGACATGACACTATTAATTATCGAACAAGGACAAAATGTGAATTTACTGCCACGGTTATGAATGGAAAGTCATCTGTAAGAGCTGATAGAAGCTGTTATGTGTAGGGAAAAGGAAAAGTACAAAAAAAAAAATGAAAAAGAAAAGAAGAGAAATATCAATGTGCTGCACATCTATCCTAGAGATAGTGAATGTGTCAAACACAAAAAACAGTTATCCAGACAGTGACCGTTACCCAGTGATCCTGGGAGTACTGGCACTTGTACTTGTGTTTGAACATTATGAGATGTACATTTGCATTAAACAGAAAGGCAGATGCTTCATGTGTTCTATAGATAGGAGCGTAAAATTTCACACTTGATAAATGCATTAGGTATTTTCAGGGCGAGAAAATGTGGAGACAAACAAAATACGTTTAGTGCTTGCTGGCTTAGTGTGTAAAGTTTAATTTATATAAATACACTTACTGAGTCTTTAAAATGATTTGTATGACACTCTGGAAGGCTGCTTGCATTAGATAATTCAAGTACAAAAATGTTTCCTGTTCTATTAGTCTACTGGAAAAGATACACTGTATCCGACTTACATATAATATAATGTAATATAATATAATATATATATATATATATATATATATATATATATATATATGTGTGTGTGTGTGTGTGTGTGTGTGTTTATATATATACATATATATATTACTAAATAATAATAACTATTAATAATAATAATAATAATAATTACTAAAAAATATAATACTAAAGAGGGCCTGAAATGTGTTGAAATAGGGCAAGCAGAGGAAAAAAATAAATATTTTGCCTGTGGTCTCTGATCTTTTTACCTATTGCCACCTTTCCATGCTTTACTCAACATGAGGTTTATATAGTAAAGGCAAAATGGCTGTTCACGTCACAAGGGAATTTAGAGAGCTTAGTAAATGTTGTGAAAATTCACTTTGCAACTAATGCCCAATCACGTGCAGAGAAAATAAAAAAAACAATATTTTTGCTTGCACATGACTGGACGATGGAAGTGATTCACCCCATTCACTATGATAATGGAAAACTTGCCTGCAAAGTGAAAATGATATTTATTTACCTGTGTGTCTGAGGGGGACCTATTTATAGAGCATTGGAGCTTTGATCAGAGATGAGCTCATATCACACCTGCTCCCTGATGATTGGTGATGTAAGGACTAATAGAGGAATTATTTCACATACCTGGTTAGAGTCTGAAATGATAAGAGGGCTCTCCTTATGGGCTTCATCGGACCTTTGCTGTCGAAAAATCGGACGGACTTTAGATTTAAAACATGTTTCAAATCTTTCCAACGGACTCAAGTCCGGTCGAAAAATCAGTTCGTCTGTATGCTAGTCTGACAGATGAAAACCGGCAGTAGGGCATCTATTGGCTACTAGCTATGGACTTTCTTATTCTAGTTTGGTCGTACGTCATTACGTTCAAATTCGTCGGACTTTGGTGTGCTTGTGTGTGGCAAAGTCTGTTCATTTGGAAAGTCCGCCAGAACTCCGCCGAAAGTCCGTTGGGAAGACCATCGGACCTAGTCCGTCGAAAAGTCCACTCGTGTATACACGGCATTACAACTCTGATCCAAACACCACTGGAAATGGTTACTTTGAGTGAAAGGGCACAAAGTGGCATGGGTGTTGAGAGTCTAGTCCACAGGCGATCATTTTTGGTAGGTAACTTAGCAGAAAGGTACTCTTGTAGACTGCTGACACTGAAGAAGCAGGTAAATGTACCATAAAGGAGCAGACTGGAACAACAGTTGACAGGGGCACCAGAAACTCTACAGCCTAGAGATAGAGTCTAAGAAGGCCAGTGGCTTACAAACCTGGAAGGTAGGTATCAGGCAAGGTAGAAGGCAGAGGTGTGGTCAGGAGGCAAGCCAAGGTCAACAACAGATAGCAGGATCATGATCAGGCAACAAGCCAAGGTCAGCAATGGGTAACTCATTTCGGGGATCCGAAATTTCTTTGATGTTCGCTGAATCCTGCTCAAACCAAATCCAGGCTGTTCGGTTCATTCCTACTGTAGAGCCAACAGATGTAAGGAGAAATCCCTCCAAAGTGAGGTGAATATTCTGTTAGAGAGTTGTTATCTTAATTTTAAGATTTTACGTTTTTACTGCATCAATCGTTATGCCATCGACATGCTGGTCACTCCAAATTTAGGCAAATACACTTTTAGAGAGTTGTTATCTTAACTTTAACTACCCAGCCAATATAGATAAATGGTTGGACAGATGCCTTTTAGGGAGGAGGTCCCTGATTACCACCACACCAGTGCAGATTTGCATCCGCCTGCTGCTTGTACTAACCCTGACCTGTGTATTTGACCATGTTTCTGCCTGCTGCCTGAACTGATCCTTGGCCTGTTTGCATACCATGTCTCTGCCACATGACCTAAAGCAACCTATCTGCAAATCCCACTGACTACGTTCTTTCAAGACACCAGGCCAGAGAACATGGTATTCCTGGGGGCACTCATGTACCAGTAAGTTAAGCTTGCTTGGCCTATAGGAACTGGGACGAATTAGAGTGGAGACAGCGAGCCAGGCCTTCTTGTCCAACGTTAGTGCTTGACCTCAAAAATGCGCTTCTGGAAGAATGGTCAAACGTTCCAATAGACACAATCCTCTTGTGGACAGCCTTTCCAGAAGAGGTGAAGCTGTTATACAGTAGCTGCAAAGGGTGGGCCAACTCAATATTGAACCCTATGGACTAAGACTGGGATGCCATTAAAGTTTATGTGTGTATAAAGACAGGTGTCCCAATACTTTTGACAATATAGTGTAGATATAGATATAGATATAGATATACTGCTCAAACAAAATGAAAGGAACACTTTGAAAACACATCAGACCTCAATGGGGAAAAATATTGTTCTGGATATCTGGACTGATATGGACTGGGTAATGTGTTAGGAATGAAAGGATGCCACATCGTTTGAGGGAAATTAAAATGATCAACCTACAGAGGGCTGAATCCAAAGACACCCACAAATCAAAGCAACTCAAAATGGTACTCAGTCGTTTATATGGCCCCCACGTGCTTGTATGCATGCCTGACAATGTTGTGGCACGCTCCTAATGAGATGACGGATGGTGTCCAGGGGTATTTCCTCCCAGATCTGGACCAGGGCATCACCAAGCTCCTGAACAGACTGAGGTGTAACCTGGTGGTGTCGGGTGGACTATATTATAATGTTCCAGAGGCACTCTATTAGATTTAGGTCAGGCGAGTGTGGGGGCCATTCAATAGTATCAATTCCTTCACCCTCCAGGAACTGGCTCCATACTCACACCACATGAGGCTGGGCATTGTCGTGCACCAGGAAGAACTCAGGACCCACTGCACCAGCATAGGATCTGACAATGAGTCCAAGAATTTCATCCCAATAACTAATAGCAGTCAGGGTGCCATTGTCTAGACTGTAGAGGTCTGTGCAGCCCTCCATGTATATGCCTCCCTAGACCATCGCTGACCCACCACCAAACCGGTCATGCTGAACAATGTTACAGGCAGCACAATGTTCTCCACAGCTTCTCCAGACCCTGTCACATGTGATCACGGTGAACCTACTCTCATCTGTGAAAAGCACAGGGCACCAGTGGCTTACTTGCAAATTCTGGTGTTCAATGGCAAATGCCAATTGAGCTTCACAGGGTTGGGGAGTGAACATAGGGCCCACTAGAGGACATCAGGCCCTCAGGCCACCCTCATGAAGTCTAAATGTTAAGTTATAGTGTAGCGCTATAAAAAAGAAAAGTAACCTGTTTATAACTACTTAGTGATATAACAATATTATATAAGTGTCAAAATTAAATGACATTCAATGATGCTTCTCAGACTGCACCACACTTGCATAGATTCGTGAAAAAAAATATAGTGAATGTGAAAAAGTCCAAAAAAAATCAATAAATGATATACAAAAAAAGTCTATTATTCGATTTAAATTAAATCCAATCCACACGTGAGAGGGAAAGAACCATCCACCTTCTTCTTATGAAGACCACATGCAGGCACCCTGTGGCATTTCCATCACCAAATAGGATGTAAGCTTACCAAATTGAATGGATCCAAACGAATATACATTCGAAGGATCAATCAGGCTTTTGAACACTCTTGTATAGAGCTATCCAACATAAAAGACTCTCCAGGGAATTTTCAACCAGGTACTCAAACGATGGGAAAATCTTCCGCTTTAAACTCCAACGCACATTGTAGAACTCATACAGAAAGAAAATGAGGGCCACAATAGTGTAAATCCGTTTAAAATTTTTTTAATAAAATAAGTAATGAACTTACATGTATCCAATGAATTAAGCGCTTATATCATATAAAAATAGAGCTGCAGTAGGAGTCCCGACGCGTTTCGTCCTCAAAAGACGTCATCTGGGGTACTACTCCACTGCAAACCACTTACTTATATACTAGACATACCAATCTGGGCGAAAATTCGATCTGCCTGTGTCACCGCATGTTACTTCCGGTTTGGCATGGCGTCCGGCGTGCGTTCCACGCCTCATTGCCGTGTTATTACATAAACAACCCCATAATCATATGTCCCGAAATATTGAGAATAAGACCTTCCATAATCAGTATCACAGCTGACTTTACGAACGTTCTATGACCCAGAAAAATGAATATTTAAAAACCGTGACGCTATATACAACACGTCACTTCCGGGTCATGGGCAACAGTGAACTAATCAGCCAATCAGAGGGACGACCCAAAGCCATTCAGACATCACGTCCGGTCTACGCTGGGCTACGGCCAGACAAAGGCTGAGACGCACCACACATATAAAGTTCCCACGTGGGGATGCGTCAGACCCCGGAAGTGATGTCCATAGAAACGCCCCAATGCCAATTATTGATGGAACGGCATTATTTAAATCTTGATGACTCTTTGGCATCATTCCAATGTGAATATCTTGTGGAGCTTCTGGAATTTGCCATGGAGCACAACTATTTTTGGTTTAACGATAATTTTTATTTACAACAACAGGGTGTTGCAATGGGGGCAAAATTTGCCCCTAGTCTTGCGAATTTATTTATGGCCAAATGGGAGGAGGATGTCGTCTATGCCCAACGGAACCCTTCATTGGTCCTATGGGCTAGGTATATAGACGACATCCTCCTCCTATGGAATGGCTCTCCAGAGTCTTTGGTTGAATTTTTTGAGGATTTGAATCGCAATGACAGGGGTATTTCACTTTCCGTTGAAATGAGTTCCTCCAAGATTATTTTCTTGGATTTAGAGATAGAGATTGTGGATAGTAAATTTGTGTTTAAGACACATTTCAAACCAACAGACCGAAATAGCTTCATTTCCCTTGACAGCTGTCACCATAAATCATGGTTGAGTTCGGTTCCACGCAGCCAGTTTTTACGTCTGCGGAGGAACTGCACCGACCTTGATACGTTCAAGACTCAGGCAGAAATCCTCAAGCAAAAATTTGAGGTTAAGGGGTATGATGCTAGGATCCTGGATGGGGAAATACAGAAAGTTATTAACACCAACAGGGAAACTCTCGTTGCGGAAAAAACATATAGGGAGTCTGATGACACTTATAGATGGTCTATGCTGACATCTTTTTCGATACAGCACAGACAAATTAAGACCATTATAAACAAACACTGGGATGTGTTGAGGAGTGATCCAGTTCTAAGCTCTAAGTTGCCAGAACGGGCTAAGGTTCTCTTTAGGGGAGCACCCTCTTTACGGAGTTTGATTGCCCCTAATGTTATCAATCCACCTAGGCGCCCATCGTTCTTTCATAATCTAACGGGCTATTATCCCTGTAAGAAATGTATTGTGTGCCAATTTAACACCGCTGGTAGGCATAAAACAACTGAGTTCACATCGACAACAACCAATAGAACACATACTATTAAGTCATTCTGTACCTGTAACACCAGATACGTAGTATATCTAATAACTTGCCCATGTGGGAAACAATATGTGGGGAGGACCACGAGAACATTTGCAACTAGAGTAGGAGAGCATATATCCCTGATAAAAAGTAGGATTTCTAAACATACTGTCCCGAAACATTATAGGGAATGTCACAATAGCGACCCTACGGGCACACAGTTTTTGGCTATCGATAAATACACACCCCCTTGGAGGGGTGGAGCCATGATTCGTGGTGTTTCCCAGTTAGAGACCTACTGGATATACACGATCCGATCTCATTTCCCGTTTGGTTTAAATATAGAATGGGACATTAATGCGTTCATTAATGATGGGTAGGTCTAAAAAATGGCAATGTCCTGATGGTTCTAGCTTCTAGCTGTTTGAATTTTTGTTGTTCACCTTATGTGAACATGGATTTTTCTGTATATTTTATTTTCTGTGTAGCTGCTATCTATGTAATGTATGGTTCTTGGGATAGAATTCTATCTGCCTTTTGTGTCAACGCATTGGTTTTTATGTTCTTATGTGCTTACTGGCATATAGGAAATTATGGTGTGTCTTATATGCACATATGTGTATTACCATGTATATATTTATTCCTGGTAATTTCTGGGATTGAGGTTCCACTATACTGAGTTTGTGATAAAAATCTTTTTACTTTGTATAATCTGACATTTTTGACAAGCATAATCTGGCATGTAATATTTTTGCCAAATTTTTGCCAAATTTAAATCTGGCATGTAATATATTTATTTTTCACATCTGTTTTTGCTTTCCTGATATGAGGGTAGTGTATTTATCTTTAAATAATTTTATTTTTTCGCCTCTCCTTTTTTTTCCTTTTCTTTTTCCTTTTACTGGTTTCTGAGACCCGGAATTGTTATAGGTCTTGTTCGAATGGGTGCGCTTCGGCGCGCGTCCATTTGCGCTCCACCAGCAACCTGTAGTGGGGCGTGTCTATTTGACGTCATTTTTGGTGTCTGATGTATCCCCAGATTAAAGTTTTAGTTTACAAGGTGTGCGCTCCGGCGCACGTCTATTTGCGTTCCATCAATAATTGGCATTGGGGCGTTTCTATGGACATCACTTCCGGGGTCTGACGCATCCCCACGTGGGAACTTTATATGTGTGGTGCGTCTCAGCCTTTGTCTGGCCATAGCCCAGCGTAGACCGGACGTGATGTCTGAATGGCTTTGGGTCGTCCCTCTGATTGGCTGATTAGTTCACTGTTGCCCATGACCCGGAAGTGACGTGTTGTATATAGCGTCACGGTTTTTAAATATTCATTTTTCTGGGTCATAGAACGTTCGTAAAGTCAGCTGTGATACTGATTATGGAAGGTCTTATTCTCAATATTTCGGGACATATGATTATGGGGTTGTTTATGTAATAACACGGCAATGAGGCGTGGAACGCACGCCGGACGCCATGCCAAACCGGAAGTAACATGCGGTGACACAGGCAGATCGAATTTTCGCCCAGATTGGTATGTCTAGTATATAAGTAAGTGGTTTGCAGTGGAGTAGTACCCCAGATGACGTCTTTTGAGGACGAAACGCGTCGGGACTCCTACTGCAGCTCTATTTTTATATGATATAAGCGCTTAATTCATTGGATACATGTAAGTTCATTACTTATTTTATTAAAAAATTTTTAAACGGATTTACACTATTGTGGCCCTCATTTTCTTTCTGTATGAGTTCTACAATGTGCGTTGGAGTTTAAAGCGGAAGATTTTCCCATCGTTTGAGTACCTGGTTGAAAATTCCCTGGAGAGTCTTTTATGTTGGATAGCTCTATACAAGAGTGTTCAAAAGCCTGATTGATCCTTCGAATGTATATTCGTTTGGATCCATTCAATTTGGTAAGCTTACATCCTATTTGGTGATGGAAATGCCACAGGGTGCCTGCATGTGGTCTTCATAAGAAGAAGGTGGATGGTTCTTTCCCTCTCACGTGTGGATTGGATTTAATTTAAATCGAATAATAGACTTTTTTTGTATATCATTTATTGATTTTTTTGGACTTTTTCACATTCACTATATTTTTTTTCACGAATCTATGCAAGTGTGGTGCAGTCTGAGAAGCATCATTGAATGTCATTTAATTTTGACACTTATATAATATTGTTATATCACTAAGTAGTTATAAACAGGTTACTTTTCTTTTTTATAGCGCTACACTATAACTTAACATTTGGAATTCTGTTCACTGTTTTATATCCTTGTGATCGTGTTAGCAGCTTCTTTTTGTTTATAGTTTTTTGGGGATAGCGCAGTGTTGATTGTCATTGACAGTTTTTGGATACACATTGTTTGGATATATACATTGCTGCAATCCCCCCCCCCCCTTTTTTATTTTTTAAACAAATCACTGTGGGGATGGATATTTTTGAATACCGAGCTTTACACAAAGTTAACACAGATGGTGTATTTGTTGCAACTGGTAGCAACACAGAGGTAGGAGGGATGTTCATGAGACTTAAGAACATTATGACATCCGAACTCCACCTACAGTGGGATGTAGTGTTCTTGCAACAATATATTGCGGAGCACATGGTCCCAAGAAGTCTCAGGTGGGATGTAAACCCCCAACAGGGCGAAATCGATTTGGACACTTGGTTCAAATATTTTAATGAAGCAGGAACCAGTCTTCTGGGTTTCCTGATTGCTAGGAAGAACAGTAGAATGGCCCTCCTTGACCAAGAAATTAAAGAGATCAAAGATAAATTGGGAGTATATAAGGATACCCCGGAATATAACTCTCTTTCCGCTAATTTGCGGAATCATCTAGAAAAGGAAGATAGGGAACAAAAATATAAGAAACAAAAGAAGTACTCCAGAGATGTTAACGATTATAAGACGGGCACTGTCTTTGGGTGGCAGAAATTGGGTCAGAATGCATCCGCCATGGATTTACAATCTATGGGTGGATCCCAACCTGCAGGCCCTGTGGCACCTGAGAGGGTTGATATACCCCCCAAGTCTTATAGTGAAGCAGTACAAAGAAGGCCGTATGATGGCCCACCATCTTCTCAACAAAGGGTACATCATTATACCCCTCATACCCCTAACAACCCTCAGAGAGGAAGAGGTAATAATCGAGGCAGAAGAGGAGGCCGTGGTTTTAATAGAGGACGTCCATATAACCATGATGCTCATCAATATAGAGAATATAATAATTCACCATATTATTCTCCATCACCCAGACGTGCCCCTCCTAACCCCCATTATGAGGGATCCCAATACTCAAATACGGCTATGGTTTCTACACATAATAGGTTCTCCCCGTTGAGGGAGGTATATGATGGAGATAATAGGAATAACACATATGTACCATCTGTGTATAATCCACCTAATACCAACTATAGAAATCAGGATTTTCGGGAGGATCCACACGCCCGAAAAAGGGACCAAGATCCAAGAGAGGGCGCAGAGGGGGAGAACGAGTACAAAGGAGGAAAAAGAAGGTGTGTTTAACAGGACAGGGCGTTTTTAATTTGAGTAAGAAAACCTTTTCTCAGGCTGAATTGTCAGTGCTTGACAAAGGATTGAAGTATGCACCTCCCAAACAACTTAACAAGTTTGGTACATTTATAGACATACATAAATTTATTAGAAAAATTAATATTCAAAGGTATCTAACAACTAATCCCTTTAGGACTGATTATTTA
The DNA here is from genome assembly GCF_037356315.1 of Lithobates pipiens. Lineage (NCBI taxonomy): Eukaryota > Metazoa > Chordata > Amphibia > Anura > Ranidae > Lithobates > Lithobates pipiens. The sequence continues at coordinate 465,417,921 of NW_027507748.1, forward strand.
GCGGCTACATCAGGAACGGTACATTCAGGGTTGGCCAACCCATCTTTATTCGTACCCCCTGTACCCACTGCGCCAGCTGTAAGAATATTTAAGGATTTATTACTAAATGATCTGGACAAATTGCCTGCTAGACGTATAAACCGACCCTCCTTTTCGACAACTGGTTTTAGATCCTTGTGTGAACAAAAGGATGTCGTTATACGTCCAGCGGACAAGGGCGGGGGGGTTGTGATTTTAGATAGAGAACATTATGAAATTGAAATGCAGAGAATTCTGGATGAACCAGGCACCTATAAACGACTCCCCAATAATCCCACGAATATATACAAGAGACAACTTAAAGATCTAGTAAATAGAGGTTACGAGTTAAAAATTCTGAATAGTAAAGAGAAAGCATTTCTAGTTCCCATCGCTCCACGGATCCCCACAATCTACTATCTACCGAAGATCCATAAGGATCCAGTGAACCCTCCTGGTAGGCCTATAGTGAGTGGCATTAATTCGGTCACTTCACGCATAGGCCGTTATATCGACTTTTATTTGCAACCCCTTGTTAAGAAAACTCCCTCCTATCTCAAAGATACTGGGGCTACAATCAGGAGACTTGAAGGTATTGAGCCTTATGAACAATGTATTATGGCCACGGCGGATGTAGCGTCCCTTTATACATGTATCCCACAAGGGATGGGGATTGAGGCTGTTCGGCATTATTTAAATCTTGATGACTCTTTGGCATCATTCCAATGTGAATATCTTGTGGAGCTTCTGGAATTTGCCATGGAGCACAACTATTTTTGGTTTAACGATAATTTTTATTTACAACAACAGGGTGTTGCAATGGGGGCAAAATTTGCCCCTAGTCTTACGAATTTATTTATGGCCAAATGGGAGGAGGATGTCGTCTATGCCCAACGGAACCCTTCATTGGTCCTATGGGCTAGGTATATAGACGACATCCTCCTCCTATGGAATGGCTCTCCAGAGTCTTTGGTTGAATTTTTTGATGATTTGAATCGCAATGACAGGGGTATTTCACTTTCCGTTGAAATGAGTTCCTCCAAGATTATTTTCTTGGATTTAGAGATAGAGATTGTGGATAGTAAATTTGTGTTTAAGACACATTTCAAACCAACAGACCGAAATAGCTTCATTTCCCTTGACAGCTGTCACCATAAATCATGGTTGAGTTCGGTTCCACGCAGCCAGTTTTTACGTCTGCGGAGGAACTGCACCGACCTTGATACGTTCAAGACTCAGGCAGAAATCCTCAAGCAAAAATTTGAGGTTAAGGGGTATGATGCTAGGATCCTGGATGGGGAAATACAGAAAGTTATTAACACCAACAGGGAAACTCTCGTTGCGGAAAAAACATATAGGGAGTCTGATGACACTTATAGATGGTCTATGCTGACATCTTTTTCGATACAGCACAGACAAATTAAGACCATTATAAACAAACACTGGGATGTGTTGAGGAGTGATCCAGTTCTAAGCTCTAAGTTGCCAGAACGGGCTAAGGTTCTCTTTAGGGGAGCACCCTCTTTACGGAGTTTGATTGCCCCTAATGTTATCAATCCACCTAGGCGCCCATCGTTCTTTCATAATCTAACGGGCTATTATCCCTGTAAGAAATGTATTGTGTGCCAATTTAACACCGCTGGTAGGCATAAAACAACTGAGTTCACATCGACAACAACCAATAGAACACATACTATTAAGTCATTCTGTACCTGTAACACCAGATACGTAGTATATCTAATAACTTGCCCATGTGGGAAACAATATGTGGGGAGGACCACGAGAACATTTGCAACTAGAGTAGGAGAGCATATATCCCTGATAAAAAGTAGGATTTCTAAACATACTGTCCCGAAACATTATAGGGAATGTCACAATAGCGACCCTACGGGCACACAGTTTTTGGCTATCGATAAATACACACCCCCTTGGAGGGGTGGAGCCATGATTCGTGGTGTTTCCCAGTTAGAGACCTACTGGATATACACGATCCGATCTCATTTCCCGTTTGGTTTAAATATAGAATGGGACATTAATGCGTTCATTAATGATGGGTAGGTCTAAAAAATGGCAATGTCCTGATGGTTCTAGCTTCTAGCTGTTTGAATTTTTGTTGTTCACCTTATGTGAACATGGATTTTTCTGTATATTTTATTTTCTGTGTAGCTGCTATCTATGTAATGTATGGTTCTTGGGATAGAATTCTATCTGCCTTTTGTGTCAACGCATTGGTTTTTATGTTCTTATGTGCTTACTGGCATATAGGAAATTATGGTGTGTCTTATATGCACATATGTGTATTACCATGTATATATTTATTCCTGGTAATTTCTGGGATTGAGGTTCCACTATACTGAGTTTGTGATAAAAATCTTTTTACTTTGTATAATCTGACATTTTTGCCAAGCATAATCTGGCATGTAATATTTTTGCCAAATTTTTGCCAAATTTAAATCTGGCATGTAATATATTTATTTTTCACATCTGTTTTTGCTTTCCTGATATGAGGGTAGTGTATTTATCTTTAAATAATTTTATTTTTTCGCCTCTCCTTTTTTTTCCTTTTCTTTTTCCTTTTACTGGTTTCTGAGACCCGGAATTGTTATAGGTCTTGTTCGAATGGGTGCGCTTCGGCGCGCGTCCATTTGCGCTCCACCAGCAACCTGTAGTGGGGCGTGTCTATTTGACGTCATTTTTGGTGTCTGATGTATCCCCAGATTAAAGTTTTAGTTTACAAGGTGTGCGCTCCGGCGCACGTCTATTTGCGTTCCATCAATAATTGGCATTGGGGCGTTTCTATGGACATCACTTCCGGGGTCTGACGCATCCCCACGTGGGAACTTTATATGTGTGGTGCGTCTCAGCCTTTGTCTGGCCATAGCCCAGCGTAGACCGGACGTGATGTCTGAATGGCTTTGGGTCGTCCCTCTGATTGGCTGATTAGTTCACTGTTGCCCATGACCCGGAAGTGACGTGTTGTATATAGCGTCACGGTTTTTAAATATTCATTTTTCTGGGTCATAGAACGTTCGTAAAGTCAGCTGTGATACTGATTATGGAAGGTCTTATTCTCAATATTTCGGGACATATGATTATGGGGTTGTTTATGTAATAACACGGCAATGAGGCGTGGAACGCACGCCGGACGCCATGCCAAACCGGAAGTAACATGCAGTGACACAGGCAGATCGAATTTTCGCCCAGATTGGTATGTCTAGTATATAAGTAAGTGGTTTGCAGTGGAGTAGTACCCCAGATGACGTCTTTTGAGGACGAAACGCGTCGGGACTCCTACTGCAGCTCTATTTTTATATGATATAAGCGCTTAATTCATTGGATACATGTAAGTTCATTACTTATTTTATTAAAAAATTTTTAAACGGATTTACACTATTGTGGCCCTCATTTTCTTTCTGTATGAGTTCTACAATGTGCGTTGGAGTTTAAAGCGGAAGATTTTCCCATCGTTTGAGTACCTGGTTGAAAATTCCCTGGAGAGTCTTTTATGTTGGATAGCTCTATACAAGAGTGTTCAAAAGCCTGATTGATCCTTCGAATGTATATTCGTTTGGATCCATTCAATTTGGTAAGCTTACATCCTATTTGGTGATGGAAATGCCACAGGGTGCCTGCATGTGGTCTTCATAAGAAGAAGGTGGATGGTTCTTTCCCTCTCAGGTGTGGATTGGATTTAATTTAAATCGAATAATAGACTTTTTTTGTATATCATTTATTGATTTTTTTGGACTTTTTCACATTCACTATATTTTTTTTCACGAATCTATGCAAGTGTGGTGCAGTCTGAGAAGCATCATTGAATGTCATTTAATTTTGACACTTATATAATATTGTTATATCACTAAGTAGTTATAAACAGGTTACTTTTCTTTTTTATAGCGCTACACTATAACTTAACATTTGGAATTCTGTTCACTGTTTTATATCCTTGTGATCGTGTTAGCAGCTTCTTTTTGTTTATAGTTTTTTGGGGATAGCGCAGTGTTGATTGTCATTGACAGTTTTTGGATACACATTGTTTGGATATATACATTGCTGCAATCCCCCCCCCCCCTTTTTTATTTTTTAAACAAATCACTGTGGGGATGGATATTTTTGAATACCGAGCTTTACACAAAGTTAACACAGATGGTGTATTTGTTGCAACTGGTAGCAACACAGAGGTAGGAGGGATGTTCATGAGACTTAAGAACATTATGACATCCGAACTCCACCTACAGTGGGATGTAGTGTTCTTGCAACAATATATTGCGGAGCACATGGTCCCAAGAAGTCTCAGGTGGGATGTAAACCCCCAACAGGGCGAAATCGATTTGGACACTTGGTTCAAATATTTTAATGAAGCAGGAACCAGTCTTCTGGGTTTCCTGATTGCTAGGAAGAACAGTAGAATGGCCCTCCTTGACCAAGAAATTAAAGAGATCAAAGATAAATTGGGAGTATATAAGGATACCCCGGAATATAACTCTCTTTCCGCTAATTTGCGGAATCATCTAGAAAAGGAAGATAGGGAACAAAAATATAAGAAACAAAAGAAGTACTCCAGAGATGTTAACGATTATAAGACGGGCACTGTCTTTGGGTGGCAGAAATTGGGTCAGAATGCATCCGCCATGGATTTACAATCTATGGGTGGATCCCAACCTGCAGGCCCTGTGGCACCTGAGAGGGTTGATATACCCCCCAAGTCTTATAGTGAAGCAGTACAAAGAAGGCCGTATGATGGCCCACCATCTTCTCAACAAAGGGTACATCATTATACCCCTCATACCCCTAACAACCCTCAGAGAGGAAGAGGTAATAATCGAGGCAGAAGAGGAGGCCGTGGTTTTAATAGAGGACGTCCATATAACCATGATGCTCATCAATATAGAGAATATAATAATTCACCATATTATTCTCCATCACCCAGACGTGCCCCTCCTAACCCCCATTATGAGGGATCCCAATACTCAAATACGGCTATGGTTTCTACACATAATAGGTTCTCCCCGTTGAGGGAGGTATATGATGGAGATAATAGGAATAACACATATGTACCATCTGTGTATAATCCACCTAATACCAACTATAGAAATCAGGATTTTCGGGAGGATCCACACGCCCGAAAAAGGGACCAAGATCCAAGAGAGGGCGCAGAGGGGGAGAACGAGTACAAAGGAGGAAAAAGAAGGTGTGTTTAACAGGACAGGGCGTTTTTAATTTGAGTAAGAAAACCTTTTCTCAGGCTGAATTGTCAGTGCTTGACAAAGGATTGAAGTATGCACCTCCCAAACAACTTAACAAGTTTGGTACATTTATAGACATACATAAATTTATTAGAAAAATTAATATTCAAAGGTATCTAACAACTAATCCCTTTAGGACTGATTATTTAGCGGCTACATCAGGAACGGTACATTCAGGGTTGGCCAACCCATCTTTATTCGTACCCCCTGTACCCACTGCGCCAGCTGTAAGAATATTTAAGGATTTATTACTAAATGATCTGGACAAATTGCCTGCTAGACGTATAAACCGACCCTCCTTTTCGACAACTGGTTTTAGATCCTTGTGTGAACAAAAGGATGTCGTTATACGTCCAGCGGACAAGGGCGGGGGGGTTGTGATTTTAGATAGAGAACATTATGAAATTGAAATGCAGAGAATTCTGGATGAACCAGGCACCTATAAACGACTCCCCAATAATCCCACGAATATATACAAGAGACAACTTAAAGATCTAGTAAATAGAGGTTACGAGTTAAAAATTCTGAATAGTAAAGAGAAAGCATTTCTAGTTCCCATCGCTCCACGGATCCCCACAATCTACTATCTACCGAAGATCCATAAGGATCCAGTGAACCCTCCTGGTAGGCCTATAGTGAGTGGCATTAATTCGGTCACTTCACGCATAGGCCGTTATATCGACTTTTATTTGCAACCCCTTGTTAAGAAAACTCCCTCCTATCTCAAAGATACTGGGGCTACAATCAGGAGACTTGAAGGTATTGAGCCTTATGAACAATGTATTATGGCCACGGCGGATGTAGCGTCCCTTTATACATGTATCCCACAAGGGATGGGGATTGAGGCTGTTCGGCATTATTTAAATCTTGATGACTCTTTGGCATCATTCCAATGTGAATATCTTGTGGAGCTTCTGGAATTTGCCATGGAGCACAACTATTTTTGGTTTAACGATAATTTTTATTTACAACAACAGGGTGTTGCAATGGGGGCAAAATTTGCCCCTAGTCTTACGAATTTATTTATGGCCAAATGGGAGGAGGATGTCGTCTATGCCCAACGGAACCCTTCATTGGTCCTATGGGCTAGGTATATAGACGACATCCTCCTCCTATGGAATGGCTCTCCAGAGTCTTTGGTTGAATTTTTTGATGATTTGAATCGCAATGACAGGGGTATTTCACTTTCCGTTGAAATGAGTTCCTCCAAGATTATTTTCTTGGATTTAGAGATAGAGATTGTGGATAGTAAATTTGTGTTTAAGACACATTTCAAACCAACAGACCGAAATAGCTTCATTTCCCTTGACAGCTGTCACCATAAATCATGGTTGAGTTCGGTTCCACGCAGCCAGTTTTTACGTCTGCGGAGGAACTGCACCGACCTTGATACGTTCAAGACTCAGGCAGAAATCCTCAAGCAAAAATTTGAGGTTAAGGGGTATGATGCTAGGATCCTGGATGGGGAAATACAGAAAGTTATTAACACCAACAGGGAAACTCTCGTTGCGGAAAAAACATATAGGGAGTCTGATGACACTTATAGATGGTCTATGCTGACATCTTTTTCGATACAGCACAGACAAATTAAGACCATTATAAACAAACACTGGGATGTGTTGAGGAGTGATCCAGTTCTAAGCTCTAAGTTGCCAGAACGGGCTAAGGTTCTCTTTAGGGGAGCACCCTCTTTACGGAGTTTGATTGCCCCTAATGTTATCAATCCACCTAGGCGCCCATCGTTCTTTCATAATCTAACGGGCTATTATCCCTGTAAGAAATGTATTGTGTGCCAATTTAACACCGCTGGTAGGCATAAAACAACTGAGTTCACATCGACAACAACCAATAGAACACATACTATTAAGTCATTCTGTACCTGTAACACCAGATACGTAGTATATCTAATAACTTGCCCATGTGGGAAACAATATGTGGGGAGGACCACGAGAACATTTGCAACTAGAGTAGGAGAGCATATATCCCTGATAAAAAGTAGGATTTCTAAACATACTGTCCCGAAACATTATAGGGAATGTCACAATAGCGACCCTACGGGCACACAGTTTTTGGCTATCGATAAATACACACCCCCTTGGAGGGGTGGAGCCATGATTCGTGGTGTTTCCCAGTTAGAGACCTACTGGATATACACGATCCGATCTCATTTCCCGTTTGGTTTAAATATAGAATGGGACATTAATGCGTTCATTAATGATGGGTAGGTCTAAAAAATGGCAATGTCCTGATGGTTCTAGCTTCTAGCTGTTTGAATTTTTGTTGTTCACCTTATGTGAACATGGATTTTTCTGTATATTTTATTTTCTGTGTAGCTGCTATCTATGTAATGTATGGTTCTTGGGATAGAATTCTATCTGCCTTTTGTGTCAACGCATTGGTTTTTATGTTCTTATGTGCTTACTGGCATATAGGAAATTATGGTGTGTCTTATATGCACATATGTGTATTACCATGTATATATTTATTCCTGGTAATTTCTGGGATTGAGGTTCCACTATACTGAGTTTGTGATAAAAATCTTTTTACTTTGTATAATCTGACATTTTTGACAAGCATAATCTGGCATGTAATATTTTTGCCAAATTTTTGCCAAATTTAAATCTGGCATGTAATATATTTATTTTTCACATCTGTTTTTGCTTTCCTGATATGAGGGTAGTGTATTTATCTTTAAATAATTTTATTTTTTCGCCTCTCCTTTTTTTTCCTTTTCTTTTTCCTTTTACTGGTTTCTGAGACCCGGAATTGTTATAGGTCTTGTTCGAATGGGTGCGCTTCGGCGCGCGTCCATTTGCGCTCCACCAGCAACCTGTAGTGGGGCGTGTCTATTTGACGTCATTTTTGGTGTCTGATGTATCCCCAGATTAAAGTTTTAGTTTACAAGGTGTGCGCTCCGGCGCACGTCTATTTGCGTTCCATCAATAATTGGCATTGGGGCGTTTCTATGGACATCACTTCCGGGGTCTGACGCATCCCCACGTGGGAACTTTATATGTGTGGTGCGTCTCAGCCTTTGTCTGGCCATAGCCCAGCGTAGACCGGACGTGATGTCTGAATGGCTTTGGGTCGTCCCTCTGATTGGCTGATTAGTTCACTGTTGCCCATGACCCGGAAGTGACGTGTTGTATATAGCGTCACGGTTTTTAAATATTCATTTTTCTGGGTCATAGAACGTTCGTAAAGTCAGCTGTGATACTGATTATGGAAGGTCTTATTCTCAATATTTCGGGACATATGATTATGGGGTTGTTTATGTAATAACACGGCAATGAGGCGTGGAACGCACGCCGGACGCCATGCCAAACCGGAAGTAACATGCGGTGACACAGGCAGATCGAATTTTCGCCCAGATTGGTATGTCTAGTATATAAGTAAGTGGTTTGCAGTGGAGTAGTACCCCAGATGACGTCTTTTGAGGACGAAACGCGTCGGGACTCCTACTGCAGCTCTATTTTTATATGATATAAGCGCTTAATTCATTGGATACATGTAAGTTCATTACTTATTTTATTAAAAAATTTTTAAACGGATTTACACTATTGTGGCCCTCATTTTCTTTCTGTATGAGTTCTACAATGTGCGTTGGAGTTTAAAGCGGAAGATTTTCCCATCGTTTGAGTACCTGGTTGAAAATTCCCTGGAGAGTCTTTTATGTTGGATAGCTCTATACAAGAGTGTTCAAAAGCCTGATTGATCCTTCGAATGTATATTCGTTTGGATCCATTCAATTTGGTAAGCTTACATCCTATTTGGTGATGGAAATGCCACAGGGTGCCTGCATGTGGTCTTCATAAGAAGAAGGTGGATGGTTCTTTCCCTCTCAGGTGTGGATTGGATTTAATTTAAATCGAATAATAGACTTTTTTTGTATATCATTTATTGATTTTTTTGGACTTTTTCACATTCACTATATTTTTTTTCACGAATCTATGCAAGTGTGGTGCAGTCTGAGAAGCATCATTGAATGTCATTTAATTTTGACACTTATATAATATTGTTATATCACTAAGTAGTTATAAACAGGTTACTTTTCTTTTTTATAGCGCTACACTATAACTTAACATTTGGAATTCTGTTCACTGTTTTATATCCTTGTGATCGTGTTAGCAGCTTCTTTTTGTTTATAGTTTTTTGGGGATAGCGCAGTGTTGATTGTCATTGACAGTTTTTGGATACACCCTCATGAAGTCTGTTTCTGATTGTTTGGTCAGAGACCTTCACACCAGTGGCCTGCTGGAGGTCAATTTGTAGGGCTCTGGCAGTGCTCATCCTGTTCTTTTTTGCACAAAGGAGCACATAATGGTCCTGTTAATGGTCTAAGGAACTTCAACAGCCCTGTCCAGCTCTCCTAGAGTAATTGCCTGGAATCTACTCCATGCTCTTGAGACTGCTGGGAGACACAGCAAACCTTCTGACAATGGCACGTATTGATGTGAACTGTCGCTGGACTGTCTATGCAATCTCTATAGGGTCCAGGTGTTGCCTCATGCTACCAGTAGTGACACTGACCCTAGCCAAATGCAAAACTAGTGAAAAATAGGGATGAGCTTGATGTTCAGGTCAAACATAAGTTCGTCTCGAACATCGGGCATTCGCCCATTCGCAAGAACAGCGAACATTATGGGGCGTTAACGGCAAATTCGAGCACCATGGAATGCCCCATAATGCACTGCGAGATCACAGTACATTGCTGTATGTTGATTGGACAAAGCATGCACATGACCTGCATGCTTTGGCCAATCACAGTGCCATCTGCTAAGAGAGACATAATTGTCCACTCCCCAGACTATATAAGGCAGCTTACACGGCGGCCCTGTGTAGTGTTGTTGGCATGGACAGAGAGATAGCTTGAGTTAGATTAAGCAGGCAGGTTATTCAGTTAGTGACAGTGTATTTGATATATTTACAGTCAGTCTAGTATATATATATATATATATATATATATATATATATATATATATATATATACTCTGCATTTAGCATAGCTTATAAATTCAGTGTTTACTCTATAGTTAGTCAGTGCAGGCAGTGTATTAATATACAGTGCCTTGCAAAAGTATTCACCCCCTTGGCATATTTCGTGTTTTATAATATGATAAACGCAACTTATTGATCACAAATAAATCATCAGATGACATTCATCATTAGCAGTACTCCTGTCATTCTTATAATGACCAAGTAAAATTCTTATCCAATATAACATCAAAGGTATTAATTATAATAAAACTGAACACTTGGCACCCAATAGTGGTTTCAAAATAGTGATAAAAAAGTGCAGAGTAAAAGTCCAGACACAGATGATGATATTTTATCTATGAGTTGTGCACCCATCCACCGGATTCCTCCACACGGGGGTTTGCACTCACCGCAATTCCAAAAATATTAGACCTCACTTAAAATATCCCGGAAATATCCCGGAACTCCTATGCCTATGGTTATCCAAAAACACCATATGGGAAAAGAGAAAAGCTCCACATAGCCCAGTTCTATTTATAACTTTTATTAAAATCCCACAATGTATTAAATAAGATAAAATCAACCAAACTTGTCCTCTTTACAATATTGCCACAGACCTTGTTCAAATTTGGCCAGATACCTTATTTTGATGCGGTATTTATTTAGTTCTGATGAAATACTACCTTATCTTCCCATTCCCCCATGAAGAGGTTGGCTATGCTGGGCGCAAACCTAGCGCCCATAGCCACACCTCTCTTCTGGGTAAAAAAGCAACTATTAAACCAAAAAGAATTATGTGCGAGGCAGAAATCCAGCGCATTTCGTAGGAAAACTTTCTGCCCATGTGGTAAATCCTTCCTCTTACTCAGTGCCCAATTGAGGGCTAATAGGGCATCCTCATGTTGGATCACTGTGTAGAGGGAGGATACAGCTGAAGTTCAAAAAAATACTTCATCCCTTCCCATTAAATTAACCTCCTGCAGTAATTGTAACATACTTTTAGTATCTTTAAGATATGCTCTAGTCTCTGTCACACTTTTCTGAAGGAATCTATCTAAATATTGACCTAACCTAGCTGTAACTGACCCTATCTCGTTCACAATGGGTCTGGGGGGAGGGTTTAATCGATCTTTATGTACTTTGGGCAGAGTATATATCGATGGTGTACGAGAACTGCTAGGAACAAGGAACCTCTTTTCTTTTTCTGATAGTACATGCGATCGATAACCACACTATATCAGAGATTCTAATTGCTTCTAAGCCCTTGTACAGATGGTCGGACATTCCAACAGAAAATGTCCGATCTGACGGTGTTGTTGAATAATCCGACCGTGTGTGGGCTCCATCTGACTTTTTCCGTCGGAATGTACGACCAACAAAGTTTGAGAGCTGTATATTAAATTTTCCGACAACACGATCTGACTGGACTTTGTCTGATCGTTTGTAGAGAATTCCAATCGGACAAAGTGCCACGCATGATCAGATCAAATTAGGAGACCAAAGCTATTGGCTACTAGGCTGAACGTAGTCCCATCGGAACAAACAAACATCATCACATTCCGCACGATCGGATTTTCCGACAACTTTGTCCGACCGTGTGTATGCAACGCCAGTTTCGGACAAAATCCGTTTGAAAAAATCAGACGGATTTTGTGGTCGGAATGTCCGACCGTGTGTACAAGGGCTTATAGTGCACAGTGGGGTCACTGTTTAATTTACAATATGTATCACCATCAGAAAGCATCTCTATCAGCTGCTTATTGTAATAATCTTTTGACAGTATAACCACCCCCCCCCCCCCCGATATCTTTCCTTTTTTCCAAAGACTTAATCCCTTCTTGTATATACCTGGGGTTTATATTCTTTTTAGGTTTTAATTTGTCTAGATCCTGCAACACCAATTTTTTAAACACTTCCAAGTGCTGAGTGGCAGTATTAGGAGGATTAAAAAGCAAGGTTTTTTTTTTAAACCGCTATCTACTGCTGTTAAACTAACTGCACTATTTCCAGTTGCGCTTACAGGGTTAAAAATAAAAATAAAAATAAAAATAAATATTTTTTAATACTTAGCTTCTGCATATATTTATGTATATCCACATATACATTGAACTTGCTTATGGGTCTTTTCAGTCCACATTTCAATCCTTGATGCAAAATGTCTTTTTCTTTATCTGACAATACTGTATTGCTTAAATTAAAAATGCCTTCTAATCTGTTTTCCTCATTCTTTTTTTGTTGGGTCCTACGTCCTGCTCTGCAACCTCTGGTTTGCGTTTTGTTGCCTCACAACCTGGAATTAACATTGATTGTTTGAGGATTTGCATCATTTCATTTACAGAACATGCCCACAACTTTTTATTTATTGTGAAGCAAACAACAAATAGGACAAAATAACAGATAAAGTCAATGTGCATAACTATTCACCCCCAAAGTCAATACTTTGTAGAGCCACCTTTTTGCGGCTATCACAGCTCCAAGTCACTTTGGATAAGTCTAAATGAGCTTGTCACCACTGAGATTTTTTCCCATTCCTCCTTGCAAAAATTGATCCAGCTCCTTCAAGTTGGATGGTTTGCACTTGTGAACAGCAATCTTTAAGTCTGACCACAGATTTTCTATTGGATTGAGGACTGGGCTTTGATTAGGCCATTCCAACACATTTACGTTTCCCCTTAAACCACTCAAGTGTTTCTTTAGCAGTGTGTTTGGGGTCATTGTCCTAATGGAAGGCGAACCTCCGTCCTACCCTCAAATCACACTGAGTGGTACAAGTTTTACTCAAGAATATCCCAGTATTTAGCAGCATCCATCTTTCCCTTTAACTCTGACCAGTTTACTAGTCCCGACTGTTGAAAAACATCCCTACAGCATGATGCTGCCACCACCATGTTTCACTGGTGTTCTTTGGGTGATGTGATGCGTTGGGTTTGTGCTACACTTCTGGTGGTGTACACAGTATAAAATACAGTGCAGCCATTGTACAGTTGCTAATACAGTGCAGGCGGTGTACACAGTATCTAATACAGTGTGTGCAGTTTCTACTACACTTCTGGTGGTGTACACAGTACACAATTCAGTGAAGCCATAGTAAAGTTGCTAATACAGTGCAGGCAGTGTATACAGTATCTAATACAGTCTGTACAGTTTCTACTACACTTCTGGTGATGTACACAGTACACAATACAGTGCAGCCATAGTACATTTGCTAATAAAGTGCAAGCGGTGTACCCAGTATCTAATACATTGTGTACAGTTTCTACTACACTTCTGGTGGTGTACATAGTACACAATTCAGTGCAGCCGTAGTAAAGTTGCTAATACAGTGCAGGCAGTGTATACAGTATTGAATACAGTGTGTACAGTTTCTACTACACTTCTGGTGATGTACACAGTACACAATACAGTGCAGGCGTAGTACAGTTGCTAATACAGTGTAGGCAGTGTACACAGAATCTAATACAGTGTGTACAGTTTCTACTACACTTCTGGTGGTGTACACAGTACACAATACAGTGCAGCAGTAGTGCAGTTGCTAATACAGTGCAGGTGGTGTACCCAGTATCTAATACAGTGTGTAAAGTTTCTACTACACTTCTGGTGGTGTACACAGTACAAAAAACAGTGCAGCCATAGTATAGTTGCTAATATAGTGCAGGCGGTGTACACAGAATCTAATACAGTGTGTACAGTTTCTACTACACTTCTGGCGGTGTACACAGTACACAATACAGTACAGCCGTAGTAAAATTGATAATACAGTGCAAGCGGTGTATACAGTATCTAATACAGTGTGTACAGTTTCTACTACACTTCTGGTGGTGTACACAGTACACAATACAGTGCAGCCATAGTACATTTGATAATAAAGTGCAGGCGGTGTACACAGTATCTAATATAGTGTGTACAGTTTCTACTACACTTCTGGTGGTGTACACAGTACACAATACAGTGCAGCAGTAGTGCAGTTGCTAATACAGTGCAGGTGGTGTACGCAGTGTCATATATCAGATGAGACCAGAACTGTGTGGACTGCAACAGAGGAAACCCAAACGTGTATAAGTGAAATATAATGATTTATTAAGGAAAGTGAATAATATAAATACAACCACACAGTGCAATAAATCAACCAATAGAGACCCCCAAATAACAACAGACAGATATGTACAATAAATGGGAAATACCAGGATTGTAAACGATAGGCAGGCCAGGGTCATGCACAGAGGATCAGTAGATAAACACAGGGCAATCCAGAATCTGAGACACAAGCCAGGCCAAGGTCATACACGGGGAGATCAGCAGATGGGGTAAGAATGCAGGACAGGGATGATGATAACAGGTGGGACAGGACAGGGAAACATGATCAGAAACACGGGTCACAGGTTTGGGTCACAGGAACAGGCTCAGAATCAGGCTCAGGATCACAAGCAGCAGGTCAGGGCACAAGGACAATACCAAGGTAAACATGTGAGTGCTTGCCAGCTATTTATAGGCCTGTGATTGGCCTCAAGTGACACCTGATTGCAGGAGGTGCTGTCTGCTCCATACTGCCAGGATCCATCCGCTGGTAGACGCCAGTACTGCAGCCCAAAGATGACATATCAGCAGGGAAAAGCTCTCCTGACAGTTCCAAATTTGCCAGGAGACACCTGCTGGTGGACCCCAGTACTGCATGCCAAAAGACAGATATTATCAGCGGATGGAACATTTCCTGACACACAGTATCTAATACAGTGTGTAAAGTTTCTACTACACTTCTGGTGGTGTACACAGTACAAAAAACAGTGCAGCCGTAGTATAGTTGCTAATATAGTGCAAGCGGTGTACACAGTTTTTAATACAGTGTGTACAGTTTTTACTACACTTCTGGTGGTGCACACAGTACAAAATACAGAGCAGCCGTAGTACAGTTTCTACTACATCATGTCCGGAAGGCCACCAAAGAGCAGCAGATGCTCACAGTCCACTAAAAGAGGGCAAGGAACCGTCTGTGTCTGCAGGCAACAGTGCTGGTCATGGACATGGTGCATCCTCTGCAGGTGGCCGTGGGGCACTCTTGTCCTTTTTTTCTGCTGCTGGCCATGTTATTGAGTCACAACATGCAGAAGAGTTGATGGAGTGGATAACAAAGCTGTCCTCATCCTCATCCTCTATCACCCAGGCTCAGAGTAGTTTGCCTTCCAACGCAGCTGCCAAAGCAGCCTATTCCACTGGCTCCTTGTCCACAGTCACTCCTTCTGTAGCCCCACCATCATACACGGAGGAGTCCCCAGAATTATTCGACCACAGTGTTGGGTACATGCTGCTGAAGGATGCGCAGCGATTTGAAGGCTCCGATGTTGGTTCCTAGGTTGAGGAAGGGATTAACGTGACCCTAGAGAGAGGGGGTGCCCAAGAAGGACAAGAAACTGGCAGTAATGTTCCCCCAGCTGCAGCATACTGCCAAGTTTGCTCCAGTGACAAACAGGGAGGGGATGATGAGGTCACTGACTGTACTTGGGTACAGAAGAGAGGAGGACAAGGAGGGAGGACAACTCCAACGAGGCAGGATGTCCTCTAGGGGTCAGCTTAAGGGCAGCCACCCTATTGCATCACACCGCAGAGCTCCACAGGTGCAGGGCGCTGCTGACTCCCCGCTGACTTTTAAAAGTTCCTTGGTGTGGGCCTTTTTCGACACGTGTGCAGCAGATCGCAACGTTGCTGTTTGCAACCTATGTCTGAAACTGATCAAGCGTGGCCAAAACATCACCCGCTTGGGCACTACATGCTTGATCAGACATATGACGACCTGCCATGCAGACCATTGGCAACAGAACTTGAAAGACCCAAATCATAGAAAAAGGCGAACTTCTCCTTGCTTCTCATCTGGGATCTCCAACCCTACTATACCTCCAGTCCTCTCAAAAACCTGCACTGAGAGGAATGAAGGTATAGCAATAGGTGTCCCAAGAACTTGCAGCCAATCTGCTAGCAGTACACCACCATCTGATTTTAGCAGGCAAATTTCCCTACCCCAGTTGTAGAACCTTAAAATAAATTTGGTCCAAGCCATCCACATGCTCAGCATTAAAATGCTAGCCTGACCAAATTGCTAGCACTGCAACTGCTGCCTTTTTAGCTGGTAGATTCTGCCTGCCCCCTTTCGTGAATTTGTGGAATGTGCTTTACCTCAGTGGCAGGTTCCAAAACGCCATTTATTTTCACGGAAGACCATTCCGGC
This sequence comes from Lithobates pipiens, assembly GCF_037356315.1. Taxonomy (NCBI): domain Eukaryota; kingdom Metazoa; phylum Chordata; class Amphibia; order Anura; family Ranidae; genus Lithobates; species Lithobates pipiens. The sequence goes on from NW_027507748.1 coordinate 465,434,379, forward strand.
TCTCTACTGGCATGTGGAAAGCAATATTTTGGCCTCATTGGACAGGGCGGTCAGCAGTAAGTTGCATATTACCACTGACTCATGGTCCAGCAGGCATGGGCGGGGACGTTACCTTTCCTTCACAGTGCACTGGTTAACTCTGCTGGCAGCTGGGAAGGATGCAGGACAGTGTTCAGTATTGTTGGAGCTTGTTCCGTCACCACACCTCCAAAATGCTAGTGGCGATTCTGCCACAGCTCTCTCCTCCACCCCCTCCTCTTCTTCTTCCTCTATGGCAAAAAGATTCCATGCGGTGCTTGAATTGGTCTGCTTAGGGGACAGGAGCCACACTGGGGCAGAGATTCTGTCAGCTCTGCAGGGGCAGGCTCAGAGGTGGTTTAGCCAGGAATGGTTGTATGTGACAATGGCACCAACCTTCTCTCCGCCCTCCGACAGAGACACTTGAACCATGTTCCATGCTTGTCACACCTCATCAATTTGGTAGTGTAGTGGTTCTTGCCCATTCCCGAACAGGGGAAATCTTCTAACCCGAACGGTGAACCCCATTGAAGTCTATAGGAAACAAACAGGAAAAATCAAAAGTGCCCATTTTGAAGGTTTATATGCATGTAATTGGCCATAAAGGGGGTATGGAGGTCTGGGTACTGCCCTGGGGGATATGTAGCAATAAAACTTTTTTTTTTAAACGAAAGAAAAACAACAAGTAAAATCCCAATTAAAATGACTCATGGTTACAATTGCTGGCATCCAGATATTGAAAAAATGAAGAAAAAAATGGTGTGGGGTCTCCCCAGTCCATACCAGTCCCTTTGGGTCTGATTTGCATTTTGAGGGGAACCCCCACGCCAAAAATAAAAATGGTGTGGGGTTCTCCCAAAAATCCATACCAGACCTTTATCCAAGCATGCAGTCTGGGACGAGCGCCCCCCTTCCTTAACATGCCCTCAACATGGGGGTATGGGTGCTTTGGGGCTCTGCCCCCTCGCTCCAAAGCACCTTGTCTCCATGTTGATAGGGACAAGGGCCTCATCCCTACAACTGTGCCCAGTGGTTGTAGGGGTCTGCGGGCAGTGGGGGCTTATCTTAATCTGGAAGCTCCCTTTAAATAAGGGGCCCCCAGATCCAGACCCATCTTGTGAATGGGTATTGGGTACATTGTACCCCTAAACATTCAGCAAAAAGTGTCAAAAAGCAATAAACACTCTGCGCTTTGACATTTCCTATATAGGTAAGGGGGTCACCTGGCCATGTCACCCAGTGACCCTGCCCCTTTCTGAGGTCACGGACTGGTGCATGCTGGGCATGTGATGTCAGAAGGGGGCAGGATCGCCGGTGACATGGCCAGGTGGCTCCAACCCTTACCTATATAAGAAATGTAAAAGCGCAGAGCAGGCCTCCCAGGAGGCGGAGTGTTTTTTAATTTTTTTTTTTTTTGGGTCAGCGGGCAGCGTGATTGACAATGGTATTGAGGGACACTATTTTTTATTTTTTAATAAAGGAATTTTAAAAATTTGTCTCTTGTGTTTTTTACTTTTTGGTGAATTTTAGGGGTACGATGTACCCGAAACCCATTGTCATGGTTATGCAGTAATCTTCCTCTGTTTGCTTACCTCTCCTCATGTGTTCAGACTTAGCCCTAGTACACACGGTCGGACATTCCGACAACCAAATCCGTCGGATTTTGTCCGACGGATTTTGTCCGAAACTGTTGCATACACACAGTCGAACAAAGTTGTCAGAAAATCCATAACGTTATTTCGTTAGGACGGGACTATGTTCAGGCTAGTAGCCAATAGCTTTGGTCTAGGAATTTGATCTGAGCAAGCGTGGCACTTTGTCCAATCGGAATTCTCTATACATGATTGGACAAAGTCCGATCGGATCATGTTGTCGGAAAATGTTATAGCCCAGCTGTAAAACTTGGTCTGTCGGATACTCTGACGGAAACCGTCCAATGGAGTCCACACACTGTCAGATTATCCGACAACACGGTCCGATTGGACATTGTCCATCGGAATGTCCAATCGTGTGTACAAGGGCTAAGAGGCCAGCCACTTCCACCTGGTGGTTTTTATAACCTCTCCTCTAAGCGTGGCTCCACCCCAGGCCCTATCAGGGAACCCTATATTAACCTGTGCACTGCAAGCCAGCGGTGCTGATCAACCATTGTGTATCCATTGTGTGTTTGGCTTCCTGTTTCCTGCATGCCGTGTGCTCTACGTTTGTCTCTGTTACCGACCTTGGCATGTTCTCAATGATTCCTGTATGCTTGTGACCTTGACCTTTTGGCATGTCCCCAACCATCCCTGTCTGCCTGTGACCCCGAACCTTTGGTGTGTACTCTGTTGTTCCTGTCTGCTAGTTGCCCTGACCTCTGCCTTATCCCCTTACTATCCTTGTCGTCCCAGCCTGCTGCTTCCTTCTCCTATAGTCTACTGTGAGTGTGAGCTGTGAGAATCTAGGGGCCGCGACCTGGAGCCATACTGCAGCGAAGTCCATCCTCACCACTGGAGGCTCTGGCGAACACCTGCTGGCTCTTTGACTCCGCACCCTGGGGAATCTATGCTCCAGCTCCCATTGGGATCTGTGTTAGTGATCCTGTAGACCTGTGTCCTGAATCTCCCTGGGTACAATCCGCAGCAGTCAGTCCTAAGGTCCACTACCCAGCGGTGCACTTCCGACTCCCATGGTGTGCATCTGTCACCTGGTCTCAGGTGACCTGACACCCATTAACATGGCGGGGGTCTGGATCTGGGGGCATTGCAGTGTGTTCGACGGGACGTACACCCTGCAAATTCAAGTGTTCAGCGAACGGCCGAACAGGCAAATGTTCGGCCTGAACTCGGGCTCGGACCAAACTGTTCGCCCATCCTTGGCTATACTCTGCTTAAAAACTGTTACTTTTTTTGAGCAGTGTATATATAAATACAGGTAAGTCGATGAAGTAGAGACTGATAGCTTAGGGAAGTGTATGTTTATGTGTATGTTCACTGAGCTTAATAATTAAGGCAAATTTATGTTCATAACAATTAACAAAATTAATAAATCATATTCTAGTAAAAATCTTTCTGTATGTCATGATGTATGTTCATGGGGCCTCTACTCCTTTACTTAATCAACCCCAAAGTCTTTCCAATGAAATACATTTCCATAAATAGGCACTGTTCAGTCAAATGTACATCTGTATGCACTCAGCAGATATACCTGGCGGTGCTGGCTTTATCCCAGAGTAGTAGTGATCATTCAGGAAATTCCCATTGAGGATAGTTTTGTTTTCCATTGGTCAGCCAGAGGCTGCTCACAGAGATCACAGTGTTCACAGACATACAGTAATTTCCCAAAGTGACCACTATTGTCTGGATTATGTCAACGGGTATTGTAAGACTCTTCAATGATAATCTTTCCACTTTCATGAGGATAGGCATGTCAGACAAGTTCTTCATGAGTATGTAAAATGCCAGCTTATCTCTGTTTAACTGGTAGAGAACAATAGCAACTGCCAAAGGGCACCTTTCCACCAGGTGCATTGTCATACATTTGCTGCATTTTATCACGCAAGCTAAATGAAATGATATCTGAAATTCATTGTTTTCAAAAGTCTTTCCCCACCAAAGTGTTGCCTTGCAATACATTGGAATGAAATGCTGCTACTTTTGAGTGAATTGATCTACAGACTGTCATTCAAATTAATTCTTAAAAAAAAAAAAAAAAAATATATATATATATATATATATATATATATATATATATATATATATGCATATATATATATATATATATATATATATATATATATATATATATATATATATATATATGCTAATGCAATATGGGATAATCCTGTTGGGAACAAACGTTGAATGTTTTTTACCTTTCACACTGATGTTCTGATGGCCAATGCAGCATTTCTTCATCCACTATATAAACCTTGAAATCATTGAGAATTCATCTGAATGTATGGGTACATTTACATGGTAATGGGTAATAAAAGCGCTTACCAAGCAGCTGATTAGACTATTGGTTTTATTTAAAGCATTTGTTACCCCAACATTTCATATTTCTGATATGTGCCTGCTGTACCATGTAATTGTATGGTAACATATCCTGTTCTCTTTGTATTGCTTCCTTTATGTGAGACTCCTGGTTTTCTTAACAGTCCCTCTGCTTTCCTATTAAACGCTGACCACATTAAGCAGGAGAGCACACCGTGATGAGTTCTCTAGGTATTCTGGGTACTCTCCTCCAATCCTCTCCTCCTGATCAGGCTTGTTCTGAAACAACTCTCCTGCACAGCCATTCACTGGGAAGCTCAGTGTACTGCTGCTTCCCCTCCCACCAGTTTGTTTGCAGCTGAGAACAGAGGGAATGTGATCCCTTATAAAAAAAAGGTAGTTATATATATTTTTTTAATTTATACACAAATATTTTGCCTTTCATTTCTATTTCTGAGTGGGTTGTTTTACAAGGTGATTGTTTAAAATCACTTTAAGCTCCCTATTTAAAGTATCACCTTACTCCTTGTTAGCCCATTGGTTGGATTAGAGATTCAGCTATGATCAAAAGTGCATTTCCTGGCTCCCACTAATCAGCCATGTTTTGTGCTCAAAAAATTTCCATAATCATGTCTCCATGATTAAGCCCTTAGTGGGGTGAAATGCGTTGGAGCAGAAGGTGGACAAGTGAGACAATATGTTGTGAATCCTCTATTTTATCAATTCAAGTTTTACATCTGAGACATGATCAGGGTGTAGTGCATTCATTTCTGCTTGACAGGCAGCAGCTAAGGAGGAGTATGCTCCTGTGCATGCACCTGATGGATGCTGGAGATACAGGGAAAGAGGGAAGTTTGCAGCACCATAACTACTTACATTTTTACTCAGTTTCAGCATACATTATACAGACCTATATCTACTGTTTGGTTGGAGTTTATCAAAAAATCATGGTACTATATATATACTGTGGGTTTTGTTAAGCTATCAAAGGTCTCAGCTGTACAGTCAGGCTCCTTCTAATTTCTACAATAGCTGTTCATAACAAAGCAAATATTTTGAGTGATACTTTAATAGCACAGTGAGGAGTATATTCATACTAAGTATGTTGCTTTAAGTAGATATAAATCCTAACGGGATGATGTTTGCCAAGATTAAAAATACAATTACCATTGCTTTTTTTGTCTAATCTTAAAGCTAGATCATCTTAGATCTTAGATCTTAGATCTTAGATCCTCCAGGCTCTTTTAGCCACTTCCTGCAGTCTCCGCTGTACATTGTTGCACTGGACCTTCCTGACAGTCATAATGGTGGTCTATGCCTGTGCATTGGGAATTGTTGTGACCTCTTAAACTCTCCACCAGGGGTGCATGTGGCAGGGTGACAAAACAGGAGCACAGGAGACAGTTGTCACCCCATAATGGAAATTGCCTGAACAAGGACCTTCATGGCAGGATCACCAGGTATTCTTCTAATGAAAGCTGCAGATTTAAAAACAAGTAAAACACATTTTTACATTTAAGTAATAGCATGCCAAAGTTCATTGTCAAAGATTGTAATTGATCTTAGATCTACTTTAATAAGTTTTAGATTTACCTACATTTGGGAAGTGAATGTGTCATATTTTGTTTATTTGAACTATAATTTCAAAGAAAGACAAAACACATTGGACAGAATAACTGAGCACATGATACATAAAAGTAAAAAAAAAAAAGGGCCAATCAAACACTGAAGGACTGAAGGAGGTTTCGCAGCAGAGGAAATGATTGCCATCTTCTTACCCAGAAAATAACTATCATCAGACCAGCATGTCATACCTTTCATGCACATTGCCTATTGGACAAATCTGTGTTTTTCTACTTAACCACTTCAATACCAAACACTTGCCCAAGCCAAATTTCAACTTTCAGCGCTGTCGCAATTTGAATGACAATTGCGCGGTCATGCTACACTGTACTCAAACAAGTTTTTTTATCATTTTGTTCCCACAAATAGAGCTTTCTTTTGGTGGTATTTGATCACCTCTGCAATTTTTATTTTTTGTGCAACAAATAAAAAAAAGACCGAAAATTTTGAAAAAAACAAGTTTTTCTTTATTTCTGTTACTTTTTTTGTAAATAAGTGCATTTTCTTCTTCAATGATGGGCACTAATATGGCTGCACTTACAGGCACTGATGGGCACAGATGAGGTGGCACCAATGAAATGGCACTGATGAGGAGGCACTGATGGGCACTGATGATGGGCACTGATAGGTGGCACTGATGGGCACTGATAGGTGGCACTGGTATGCAACACTGATGGGCACTCATAGGCGGCACTGATGGGTACTTATGGGTGGCACTGATGGGTGCTTATGGGTGGCACTGATAGGTGGGCACTGATGGGCATGGATGAGCACTGATAGGTGACACTGATAGACTCTGATGGGTGGCACTGATGACACTGATGGGTGGCATTGCTGGGCACTATGTGGGCACTAATTGGCACAGATTTGGCATTAATTTGCACATGTGGATGGCCATGGGGGATGTACCTGGCCATCCAAATGTTATGTGCCTCCCCGGTGGTCCTGGCGGCTTCCCTGGTGGTCCAGTGTGGGCATCCAAAGGGGGGGATGCACTGATAAACAATCAGCGAAGACCCCCCTGTCAGGAGAGCCGCCGATTTGCTCTCCTCTACTCACGTCTGTCAGACACAAACGAGGAAAAGTCAATCACCGGCTCTTCCTGTTTACATTGTGATCAGCCATGCTTGGAGACTGACACACCGCACCACCAATCGTCGCAATGCACGACCCCACTGGCTGTTATCCTGCATCGCGTCATATGACGCCCAGTCAGGATAAGGCAACCACCGCCCGGCCGTCATTCTGCTATAGGCCGGGCGGGAAGTGGTTAAAGGGGTTGTAAAGTCAGAAGTTTTTTTTAAATCTTAATGCATTCTGTGCATTAAGATAAAACGCCTTCTGTGTGCAGCAGCCCCCCCCCCCAGCCCCTTTAATACTTATGTGAGCCCCATCTCTATCCAGCAATGTCCACGAGTGTCTTGGCCATCTGAGACTTTCCCTCCTGATTGGCTGATACACAGCAGCAGCGCCATTGGCTCCAGCTGCTGTCAATCAAAGTCAGTTAGCCAATCAGGAGGGGGGGTGGGGCCTAGCTGGGGCTCTGTGTCTGAATGGACACAGGTAGCTGTGACTCAGATCTGGTGTTCCCATAGTAAGCTGCTTGTTGTGGGAGCACTCATCAGGAGGGAAGGGCCAGGAGCACAGAAGAGGGACTGGAGAAGAGGAGGATCTGGGCTGCTCTGTGCAAAACTACTACATAGAGGAGGTAAGTATAACATGTTTGTTATTTTTGTAGAAAAGAAAACAAGACTTTACAATCACTTCAGGTATAAAGCCATTTATTGTTTTGTTTGTTATAGCTACGTTCCAGTGCCAGGATGGCAAGTATTGGTAAAAATAGTAGCTAACAGAATAAGGGTAAAATAAATATCAAGGCATGTATGTTTTTGCATAGTTATAATTTGGTATGCATATATCTCAAGTAATGATTAACAAATATAATGCACGTATTCAAAGAAACAGTAGTAAAGTTAAAATGTGCTAACATTATTTCAGATTTTATATCATTAATTATCTGCTGCCTGTCTTTATATTAAATTGCCATAATCAGCTGCGCACCAGTGACAAGTTAAATCATATTTACAGTTAAAATGTCTGCATAATTGCTGAAATAAAAGTATAGGCTTGTGACAAGCTTTTTTTTTGAATTAAAAGATACAGGGTAGTTTGGGACTTTAAATGAAGCAGTTGTATAATGGAGATAATTAATAAATAAATAATATAAATAATGCTGGATTGATAACATTTGTCCAAAAGCATAAAAAGTATTTATTTAATTCATATATATATAGATGTACATAATGCACATAAATCATAAACATGATAAGTAAACTGATATAATCATATCGATACATAATCAGAAAAAACTAAAATAAATAAATATGAAGAATTAATGTAATTACCATAACGTATAAATGCCCCAACAACAAACAATCATGATACACTCCTAACAACAAATAATCACACTAAAATAAATAAATAAATAAAATAATTGATGTAATAACTGTGTTCACTTTGCAAAGTGAATTTTCACTCTGCAAGGGATTTTTCGCTTAGCATTGTGAATGAGGTGACGCTTATGTGCAAGCAAAAATATTTATTTTTTCTTCATAGTTATTGCACATGATTGTGTATTTTTTCATCACATTCATTAAGGTAAGTAAACATGATCTACATCTTAAGTAAATCAGGCTTTTTTTTAGGTTTGACATGTGTATGAACCAAACCTTAAAGTGGTTGTAAACCCATCAAAAAAACCCCCCAAAAAAAAAACTGCAAGACCAAGACATAGTGAGCTATGCATTGCCTACTAGCTCATTATGAAATACTTACCTTAGATCGAAGCTGTTGCAGCAATCCCCGTACACCGCTGTGACCAGCGACATGTCTCCTGGAGTTATTTCCAGGCTTGCGGGCTCCGGCACTTTGATTGGACGGAGTAAATATCTCCTAAACCATGTAGGTTTAGGAGATATTTACAGTACCTACTTATTATAGGCTTACCTGTATGTACAAGTGGTGTAACAGATTTACAACCACTTTAAAGTGATACTAAAGTCTTGTTTTTTTGTGTTTTCTTAATAAATACTTACCTGCTCTGTGAAATGGTTTTGCACATAGCAGCCAAGAGACCTCCTCTTCTCTGATCCCTCTTCGATGCTCCTGGCCCCTCCCTCCTGTCGAGTGCCCCCACCGCCAGCAGCTTGCTATGGGGGCAGTCGAGCAAAGTCGAAGTTCCATGTTTCCATTCAAACACAGAGCTGCAGTTTGGCACTACCCCCTCTCCTGATTGGCTAACTGACTGATTGACAGCAGCGGGAGCCAATGGCGCTGTTGCTGTGTCTCAGCCAATGATGTCACTGGCTGCATGCACAGTAAATATCTCCTAAATGGTGCACATTTATGAGATATTTACACTACCTATAGGTAAGCCTTATTATAGGCTCACCTATAGGTAAAAAGTTTACTTCCTCTTTAACCTGTGTTGCATTTCATTGGACAAAAAAGGTCCTGTTGGGATCCTTTCACTTTGCCACCAAAGTAAGTCAATCTCAGCTCCTGCATATTTTATTTATTTATTTATTGCTGGTATTTATATAGTACCAACAATTTACGCAGCACTTTACATAAATATTGTACATTCACATCAGTCCCTGCCCTCAAGAAGCCTACAATCTAAGGTCCCTAACCCGCATTCATACATACACATGCTAGAGTCAATTTAGACAGAGGCCAATTAAAGTGCTACTAAACCCAGGAGCTTGCATTCACTAAATCTGGTCTCCCACAGTACGCAGAAAATGAAAATACATTTATTTTAGTAAATGTAAACTGCTAAATATCTTTTCTCATCAGCAGTATATAGCAGTCTTGTGTCTTCTATCAGTTCCTGGTTAAAACTTGTAGGAGGAGTTTTCAGACTGCACTGGCTGTCTTATCAGGATGTAGGACCCCTGACCCTCTGTCTGGACAGTGCTAATTGGCCCTGTGCTGATCACATGCACTCTCCCAAGAAACAAAATCCTCTCTAACAGTATGCACCAAACTGAGCATGTGTTGAATGTTTTGAAATCAAGGGAGGAAGAGGAGGATCTGTGCATACAAGATCAAACAGCCTTTTTACACAAAGCAGAGGATTAACCCCTTAAAGTGGAATTCCGCTTAAAAAAAAACCAAATACTACAGCTGCTGACTTTTAATAATCAGACACTTACCTGTCCCAGGGTCCAGCAATGCAGGGAATCAAAGCCCCGCTCTTCTTCCCTTACTCTCTGCGGCGCCAGCATTGTCACTGTGGGCGCCCGGCTGTGGCTTTAAAAGCCGGACACCCACTGCGCATACGCGAGCCACGTAGCGTGCCGTGACTGGCCAGGCAATCACATGGCATGTGTGACGTGTCCCAGATGATTGCCGAGAGGGAGGGGGAGAGGTGATCTCCCTTCCGATGCCAAGGTGCGCCGGGAGAAAGTGGGAACTGGATCCCCCTAAAAAGAGGGTATCCAACCCCCCAAAAAAATGGCATGCTAAATGTGGCATGTCAGGGGGTCACCTTCCCTTAAAGTGGAAGTTCATTTTTGGGTGGAACTCCGCTTTAAGTTCCACAGTGAGTATAACAAGTATGCTTCACTGCATTTACAGACTGATTTTACTGCTGTGGGTTTAGTAACTCTTTACCCTACTGGCATGTCTTTTCAGTTTGAATTCATGTGTTTGTGTAGCGCAAGGTTTAAATGCAAATGTAGTGTCCAACAATAAGATCCAAGACCTAAAAAGGTTTATAGACAGTAAGGCTGGGTTCGCGCTATTGTAAATTGGATGTGGGTTTCCCCCCATCCGATTTGCATGTCAGGAGATTGTGTGCTCTCTATGGAGCCGGTTCACACATCTCGGGAGCGGCTCCGGTGCAAATTGCACAGGACTCCTGTGCATCTTCTAGCCCATTTCAGACAAAAATTTGGACTGAAATCAGACTTGAAATGGTGAACAGGGATGCACCGTACCCCTTCTGTAAGCCACTCCATGCTTCAGTGTGAACCCAGCTTAAAGGTTTGTTGAGTGTGCAAGTTTAATCCAACCATCCTCAGGTGTCTATGTCAACTGCTGGACCCCTAAACAGAAAATAGTTGTTATGAGCGTTTGACCCTATGGGCAAGGCAGTTTGGCAAACTACATGCACCTGCACTATAAGCTTATTACATGGAAAAAATAACAATCCAACTAGGTTTACTAACCACTGTGATTTTTATTTACCCAGAAGTGTCAGCTGGAGCCTTGCAGATTTTAGACCATTGACTGACCCAGCTAATGGACAATAAACGAATATCTATGAGCAATACTGTATATAGAATATTCAGTGGCAAACTTGAGAATTCTATAAATATTTATTAATAAAATAATTTATAATTTGTTACATTAGTCAAGCTTGATTGATCTCCATGGCCGCCAGTTCCAAGGTGATCCTCGCTGTCTTCTGGATCCCATCCTGAGCAGCTACTCTGCTGCCTAGTAACTATTATAAGATTATCCCCCCACCTCGTCTAATGAAAGAATGCTTTGCATTTATCAAATTTCTTTAAAGTTTTCATTAAAAAGAGCGCCCCTGCTTAGTCAGTGACCCCCTGTGGTTACCATGTAGCAGGGTAGCCGCTCAGCACAGGACCCAGAAGACAGTGAGGATCGCTTTAGTAGAAGTAGGGATCCACTGCTGATCTAATGGATCCACAGGGATCAGTTAGAAATTGAATATGTTTGTATATATATATATATATATATATATATATATCCCAAAACAATGAAAATATACTGCTCGATTGCTCCTCTAAACCTGTGTCAGTTTGATCAGCATGTGAAAAGACAGACAGAATTGGCTTGTCAGGCACCAGTAGACTTCAGCCATATGGTTGTGTTGTGTCTTTTTAGGGGCTAAATCATTGAAGGCTCTACGATTAAGCCCCATAAATGGCGAAGCGTGTCTGAGGAGATCTCCACAGGTGGAGAACAGGAGCTAAAGCCATCTTATTCCTATCTCATTACATTTATGCTATGGGGAGTTGGTGTCTTTGGGCCGCCATTTTGTTGAAGTCTAATGGAATATGCATACCTACATTGATCCGAGCTGGGCCAATGTAACAATGCAATTAAAAAAAAAAAACTATAAATCAGCTTTAAAGCTTAGATTCTGATAACACTTTTCAACTGTGAATAATACTGGAATTATTCATTCACAAGGAGTGAATTAATATATTTCATAAGGTACAATTTTAACATAAATGTTCATTAAATAAAATTACCCACATATTTACCATCTGGTTGTTGTTTTTATTTGAAAGCTACATGGTATTTTTCCAGCTAAGTACTACACTAAAGCTGAATGAAGAGGTCTTTGTAGAGACATCCCTTGTCAAAATGATATCCATCTGCCCACGATTATACATATCCTGAGAACCACTCTAGGCACATTACAAGCATGTTATATCCTTTGCTTTCCACACATTTGGTTGTGTCTGAGAACTGCTTTTCACTCCTTCTTCTCAATTCAGTACTTTCTCATAAAGTGGACTTTGTTAGTAGGATTACGATCTAAAATATTTTTGCATGAACCACAGAAATGTTGTTGATAGTTCACATTTGGAATATAAAGAGTGTGTTTTTAAGAACCTACAGACTTGTAGAAGGAAAAAATATGTCTCAGGTACTGTGATGTTTGACCCTGGTCCCCAGCAAAAGTCATACAGAAAGTGTCTGAATTACTAAAGGTGTAAAGCATGTTCACTTTGCAAAGTGAATTTTCACTCTGCAAGGGATTTTTCGCTTAGCATCGTGAATGAGGTGACGCTTATGTGCAAGCAAAAATATTTATTTTTTCTTCATAGTTATTGCACATGATTGTGTATTTTTTCATCACATTCATTAAGGTAAGTAAACATGATCTACATCTTAAGTAAATCAGGCACAAATATTTTAAAGTGAAGCTAAACCTACATTTTAAAAAAGTGTGAGCTTTTTTTTATTATTACAGGTGAGACATGCTATGGGGTTGATTTACTAAAACGGGAGAGTGCAAAATCGGATGCAGCTGTGCATGATAGCTGTTCAATTGATGTTCAATTAAGTTTTGACAAAAACGGCTTATCGGTTTCTCTGTAGAGCTGCACCAAATATTGCACTCTCCAGTTTTAGTAAATCAACCCCAATGTGTCTCTGCAATAAAACGAACGCACTTGCCTATTAATTGTACACTGAACTCTGCATGCCTGTTTGCCAGGATAAATGATTCCTGTGCACATGTGCAGGAGTCACATCCAAAACCAACACACAGAAGAAGCCCAGCACCAACCAGGGGATGTAAGATTTGCATTGGTGGAAGAGGGTGAGTATCTGCACACTGGCTTTAAAAGAAAAACCTTTAAAAGAAATGCTTATGATTCTATAAAAAGTTCAAGTGTGGCCTCATCTTGAGTATGCTGTGGCTTACAAACTGAATAAACGCAATAAAATGAAAAAAAAAAAAAATAACACCACCCTGAAAATTCATTATTGTGGTGATTCTTGGTATGCCTGAAATTACAGGTACAGGTTTTTTATATCTAGAATTAACAGAACAGTTGTGTCAAATTGACATTGTGTTATTAACCAGATTGAGTGATAACCATATTATGTCTAAAGATGACCTTCAAACTAATTCAAACCAGCGAACCCCCCTCCATCTACATGGCAACCTTTTTGTTTAGGTACCACTTTTGTTTCAGCTCCATCCCGCTCCAGGCCCCTATTCATTTTTAGGAGAGAGTTATATTTCCTCATTTTCTGAAGCTTCCTGTAATAGGTATGCCACATACTCGAGGAGTCAGCAGCTGCAAATACAGTGGTCAGAGAAGGGCAGACCTTTTGGCACATCATTAGATGGCCAGCTGCCTGAAACAAGAAAAGACAGTCAGCTCCCGATTATGTCAGAAATTAAGATAGCGCAGGTCCTGATGTGTAGCATGAAACAGTGGATCCCAGCAGATCAATGCTGGATTCACCAGATGTGTAAAGCCACGTACACACGGGCGGACTGTCTGGCCAACTAAGTCTGTCAGACAATCCGACAGACAGTCCGTCCTACTTTTGAATGAACGGACTTGACCACACACGATGAACAGACAGTCCGCTGAAAGCTTGCGCGATGACGTGTACAGCACGTACGACGGGACTAGAAATACGACGTCCAATACACTGCAATGCAACCTTCGGCCGTGTAAATCCTTTCTGAGCATGCGCCATACTTAGTCCGTCCAACTTGCCTACTCACGAGCGGACTGTCCGCTGAAACCAAAGTTGGACGGACAATATTACGGAAATTCCGAAAGACTTAGTCCGCCAGACTGTCCGCTGAAAAAGTCAGCTGAAGCCCACACACGAGCGGACTGTCCGCTGAAATGTGTTTCAGCGGACTAAGTTGGACGGACAGTCCTCTCGTGTGTACGCGGCCTTAGTGTATTTATTTGGAGATAACCCAGCATCAAATAGAAAGAGATGATTCAAAAAATGGGATGGAGTAAAGTTCCTCTTCAAAATTTGTCTCTTTCATGGGAAAACTATGGGGACTGCCATTTCTGACCTTTGCTCTGAGAATTTTTTTTTTCCACTGACTGTCATGTTAAGGCTTTGGCTTCAACTCCCTGACCCACAACAAGTATAGAGATGAGGAATTCTGACACTTTGCTGACACACATTTACAGCATGCTTGTTCATATTCTGTAACTCAACAGTATTGAACCTAAAGCCAGGAGCCACAGCCAGCAAATTAGCACTTTTAACATAGGGCCTGCATTGGCAGCCCTCATGCTTTTCTAATGAAAGAGTCACTTTATTGTCAGACCTGGCTGCAAATCTCTGCTTGGGTAGAGCTGGGAATTTATGACTCAAATTTTGTTTGACTACTGACAAATTTACTGGAATTTAAACGATGAGTGGCACCACTCTGCTTGACAAACTTCAAATGAAAATCAAAGGAGCTGCATGAGAAATTGGCGGCTGAACATTGACCACATTAAATCAAAGGAGCTGTAGGAGAAATTGGCGGCTGAACATTGACCGCATTAAATCAAAGGAGCTGTAGGAGAAATTGGCGGCTGAACATTGACTGCATCTAATCAAAAGAGCTGTATGAGAAATTGGCGGCTGAACATTGACTGCACCCAATCAAAGGAGCTATGAGAAATTGGCGGCTGAACATTGACTGCATCCAATCAAAGGAGCTGTATGAGAAACTGGAGGCTGAACATTGACTGCATCCAATCAAAGGAGCTGTATGAGAAATTGGTGGCTGAACATTGACTGCATCCAATCCAATGAGCTGTATGAGAAATTGGTGGCTGAACATTGACTGCATCCAATCAAAAGAGCTGTATGAGAAATTAGTGGCTGAACATTGACTGCATCCAATCAAAGGAGCTGTATGAGAAATTGGTGGCTGAACATTGACTGCATCCAATCAAAGGAGCTTTATGAGAAATTGGTGGCTGAACATTGACTGCATCCAATCAAAAGAGCTGTATGAGAAATTAGTGGCTGAACATTGACTGCATCCAATCCAATGAGCTGTATGAGAAATCGGTGGCTGAACATTGACTGCATCCAATCAAAGGAGCTGTATGAGAAATTGGCGGCTGAACATTGACTTCATCCAATCAAAGGAGCTGTATGAGAAACTGGAGGCTGAACATTGACTGCATCCAATCAAAGGAGCTGTATGAGAAATTGGTGGCTGAACATTGACTGCATCCAATCAAAGAAGCTATATAAGAAACTGGAGGCTGAACGTTGACTGCATCCAATCAAAGGCGCTGTATGAGAAATTGGTGGCTGAATATTGACTGCATCCAATCAAATGAGCTGTATGAGAAATCGGTGGCTGAACATTGACTGCATCCAATCAAAGGAGCTGTATGAGAAATTAGTGGCTGAACTTTGCATCCAATCAAAGGAGCTGTATGAGAAATTGGTGGCTGAACATTGACTGCATCCAATCAAAGGCGCTGTATGAGAAATTGGTGGCTGAACATTGACTGCATCCAATCAAAGGCGCTGTATGAGAAATTGGCGGCTGAACATTGACTGCATCCAATCAAAGGAGCTGTATGAGAAATTGGTGACTGAACATTGACTGCATCCAATCAAAGGCGCTGTATGAGAAATTGGCGGCTGAACATTGACTGCATCCAATCAAAGGAGCTGTTCTGGAGCCATACGTGCTTCAGCTGTCAGAATACAACAGCTGGCAGGAGAGATTCCTTCTACTAGACAACAGGGGTGGAGGAATCTATTAGATCAGTGGTCATCAACCCTGTCCTCAGGGCCCACTAACAGGCCAGGTTTTGGGTATTACCTTGGGGAGATGCAGACTAGAATACTGCAATCACTGAGTGGCAAATGATATCACCTGCGATGTATTTCAGTTATCTTGCAAACCTGGCCTGTTAGTGGGCCCTGAGGACAGGGTTGATGACCACTGTATTAGATGAATAGACTAGAGAAATCAATATGTGTATGGCTAGCTAGTAATATGATGGTGTATGCTATAGCAGACTAACCACAATGTCGTTATAAATATAGTTAAATAGTGAAACATGGAAAAGCGGATTGTCCTTCTCTGTCAACTTGTAAAAAAAGTGATATTTTAGTTTTTTGTGCTTGTTAGCCATTGGAATCACTCTGGCTTGTTACTATCATAACCATCAGCAGAAATGTATCCTTGCTAAACTTTTATTTCTACCCAATTATAGCCATTAAAAAAAACAAAGGAAACCCTCTTCATGACTTTGTCAAAAGGGCACCAATACTGTATAAAATTCTTGTCACTTTTTTTATCTGAGAGGTATAAGATGCCGACAGATAATTTAACTGGTTCCCACCCAGCCCATTGTACAATGATCGCTGGGCGGGATCTTGTTCTGGAATTATGTTACATCCTCCCATTTGAGCAGCATGGCGATCGGTGGTGAGCTGTGTCCATTGGACACAGTGCATCACCGATTAAGGTAAAGAGCCAATGATGTTGGCTCTTAACCATGTGATCAGCTGTGTCCAATCACAGCTAATCACATGTAAAGAAATGCCGGTTATGAGGATTTTTCCTCACCGCTGTTACTGTCTGATGAAAGGAAAGTCGATAACCGGCTTTCCTGTGACAGCCCCATCAGTGCAGCATATCAGAGCCCATCAGTGCAACATATCAGTGCTGTCTCATCAGTGCCCCTCAGTGCCCATTAGTGCCATCTCATCAGTGCCCATCAGTGCAACTTCATCAGTGACCATAAGTGCAGCCTCATCAGTGCAACCTCATCAGTGCACATCGGTGAAGTTTACAAATTTTTATATCAGAAACAGAGAAAAGTTAGTTTTTTTCAAAATTTTTAGTCTTTTTTAGTTTGTTTAGCAAAAAACTAAAAAGCCAGTGGTGATTAAATAACATCAATAGAAAGCTTTATCTGTCTCAAAAACATTTTATATGGGTACAGTGCTGCACGATCTTGCAATTGTTAGGCTGAAAATTGGCCTGAGCAGGAAGGGGTTAAAAGTGTCTGGTATTGAGGTGGTTAACTCACCAGAAGGAATAGTTAAACAATAAACTAGAAATGGTATGTTTGTCCCAACCTCTATCTCTTGTCTTAGACCTGAATTTGTATGAATGGCAGAAGTACACATAACCTTTTTAATGAATTTAAGTCTGATAATGATAAACAAAGCTCCTTCCCTTTGACCCCTTCACTGCTGGGAACAATCCATTGTTTTTCACTCTGGGTGACTGGCATAGCCACCTGTAAACATAGGACCTATAAATTAAAACAATTTTCCAGTGATTTTGTACATCCCATGATGGTGTCACTAATTTTTATCAAAATTATAATTTATAATTTCCTTAAAAATAGACTAAAATCATTGTTAGGTGACTTCCAAAATTCTTACTAATTCGAAAAAAGTAAACACTATATTATTGCTAATAAATAATGTGAACTTTAAATTGTTGTGAAAAGGTTTTTGTGAAAAGGTGAAAATCAAAGTAACATAAAAATATGCATTTGGGTAATTCACAGTCTGCAAGTGGTGAGTTGTGGTGCCATTCACTTTGACTGGCACTTCAATGAATTCTACCACTGAATCTCAATGTACATATGGTTTAACATAAAACAGTGCACACCTGGGAACTATGTGTGTGGCGAGGCTCGGCATTGCAAAAAATGTTATGTGCATTGTGGTGTTCTGACACTCCATTAAAAAAGAACGGAGACAGGAACAGTGGGAGATTGCTGAGTGTGGTATTAGTAATTCGCAGGATGAGAGGGGAAATTTTCATATGCACTGTCCTTTTGCCATACATGGGCCCCTAATGTCTTATGGATACTTTTCTTTGCATTAATGTGGTGAAACACTTGTTTTACTGCCTATTACCACAATGCACAGCAACACATGTACTACACATAATACAGTAGAGAGCAATGCATCCACATTGCAGCTCATTACAGCACAACTTCTATGCAGTTTGGTATGCACCATTACATTGCATTGCCATTCATTTTTAATGGTACCCCAACATACTAAAGCAATGCACCTGCATTGCAACATGCCACAATGCACTGTAGGTAAAAAAAAAGCATTGTGTATATTTTTTAAGCACATTAGAGTGTGTTAGCATCACAATAATTTTGAATGAGCTGCCTCAACGTAACGCACATTAAAGCCTTACATAATGCACATGCATGCATTCATGCACCACAAATATGTAATTGGGCCCTGTAAGTTTGAGCCTGTGTTGGGGTGTGTTGGCAACCCATTTTAAATGATTGGGCTTCTGTGATGCAATGTGCCTTAACATGTGTGCAGGGACCACCATAACTCAGCGCAAAAATTGTGAATCCAGTTTAAAATTTCTGTGTACAGGGTGGGGGCGCTTGTGTATTTTCTATTACTTTATTTGTTCTAGTTTTACTTACCTAACTACTTGCCGCCTACTATTAGTACATTTACTGCTAGTGGGCGGTGCAGCCATGCATGGCAATGTACTTGTACATCCCGATCCACTTCCTGGTTTTTGGGTGTGCTTGCGCACGCCCCGGCTGATCTGTGCTGTGATCGGACACATCATGAGTTTATCAGCAGGTTACAACCAAGGATTCTGTATACCTGCTGATCGGAAGTGGGCAATCACAGAAGAGTTCTGTGTTTACAAACACACAGAACGGCGATCTGGCTGTTTCTTCCCCTTTGCAGATTTATATCACTACAGTTCCCCTTCTCATACATCTTCCACCACTGTGCTCCTTGCACATTTCTTCCACCACTGCACTCCCCACACAACTCTGCCACTAATGTACTCCTTTGCACAATTCTGCCACTAAAGCACTCCCCGCACAACTCTTCCACCATTGCACTCGCAGCATAACTCTACCACTACTGTACCCCTTTGCATACCTCTGCCACCACTGTATCCCTTCACACACCTCTGCTATCACTGTACCCCTTTGCACCTATTAGCTACCACTGTACCCCTTTGCCTCCATAACACTCTCCGCAGAATTCTCACTGAGTTCATTCATGTTAGCTGCCACTTTCCCTGCTCATCATCCTAAAACCATTCCCACCAGCAACCAGCTGAAGAGGAGAGGAGGGGAAGCCTAATTTAAGGAGGGGGAGAGAGAGGAGGAGAATCAGCTGCTGTAGGAGGAAAATACAGTTCGGGTCCAGGGGTTGGCAAGGAAGGATTGCGGCCTTCCCATCACCTGCCCATAATTGATAGGTAGATCACAACCAATGGGTTGCCAACCCCCAGATTAGGGTGTGGCCAGGCCCATATGATGCCACCCCTGCATTTTTCCCTTCTACCTCTGCAACAAACCTCCCCACTGCATGTATCCCCCACAGCATACCCCTGAACCCCCACATTAACTCAAACACATCTCAGCCACCACTGCCCCCCTGCCCCCCCCCCCTGTCTACTTCCCCAGCTACACCCCTGTACACCTTTGTTCCACTGTACATCTCAGCCAAATAAGGTAGTATTAGTGAGGCAATGCCACTTGTACTGACCGCAGTTAATTTTAGAACTCACTCCACAGTGCAGAGATCCTTTTTCCACAGCCAGATCACCCTGCTGATGTAGACAGTAGCATGCAGTATAGGCAAAACATGCAATATAGGCAAAACAAACATGCCATGTGCTGAGGAGGGGTGGGACCAGGGAGTGGTTTTGTGAAGTCTCCTTGTAGGGATTGACGTCTGCCTGCAGAACCGCCTGCTGTCTCTCTACCAGTTAGCCATCCCCTCCCAATGCTATGACCACAGAGTCCAGTCACCATGGTGACCAGGATTAACAACCAATAAAGAGGCACATCCTGTCATAGCCGGGACAGTTAGTAAGTATGATGTTGCTATCAAGACAGATTCAAATACTTATACTAGCTAAATGTAAAAATGCATTTAATTTATTAAAGAAATCCTCAACTGCGTTTATTTGTGATTATTTTGTATCTTCCTTGAGCACAATGTAAATTGCACACAGATTATGACTGGCATCATGTTAAGAGACACATTTCATCAGTAACCATTTTATAGGTAGAGTATTAAATCATTAAAAACCACAATTGTAGAAAAATAACTGTTTTATTATTAATTCACATTATAAATGATATACAGTATTCAGAAAGTAGCTAGAATCAATTATTCACACAGTTATTGAGAGAAAATAATTAATTATAAGCTTAGACAATTTCACACTTTTCACATAGAAATACAATATACAATACATGGAATAGGATAATTGATTCTGTTGTGTTACACGTGTGCATTGACTCCAACAGCTATATGAGGACCCTATGGCCCTATGGCCTGCACTAGCTGGCCATTGAGAGCATTTTGCCAGTTCCTGATGAACCAGCAAAAATTTGCTTAGTTGGTAGCATTACTGGTCCCACTCTGTTAAGACAATCTTTGATTAACTTTTGTTAAAGGAACCTGCTGGAAAGGTTTCAGCCAAAAAGTACACTCATTTGAGACCAAATCAGCCGCTGATTGAGTTTTCTGATAGCTGTTGCCAGCAGCTGTCAGAATTCAATAGCCTAGCAGGGTCTGAAAGCGCTGATTGGACACCGTTCAGTAGACCTTTTTTGGTCACGCTCCCTTGACAGAAGCCGGACATTTGGCTGGCTTCTGTCGGAGCAGCTGCCATACACACGGAACGAATGATACCGCCCCATAATTTGGGCCCGTGTGTACAGGGCTTTAGGTAATCTGCTTGATTTCTTTTGTTTAGCCCTCAGCCTGAATGAAAGAAATCTTTTGTATGGTGAACTGGATGGGACCTGAAAAAATATTTATTAGTCAGCATAGAGGCCGCTATCAGCACCTTCATCAGTGTCATACCTGATAAAGCAAATTTACTGTGAGCTAATCCTGGCTGCAAATATCCTTCTACAACCCACCATAATAGCAGCATTAAACGTGCATAACGAATGATACCTGAAGAAGGAGTACAGTAACACTCTGTAACGCGTAGGCTACATCGAATGCACACTATTTATCTACTTGCTTCATATATGCAAATATGCAATTTTGAATGTAGATGATATGTACACATTGTTTTAAACAACATGATTGTATGAAGGAAATAACGTTCTACGTTTTGAATATTCAGATTTTTTGTCTTTTTGATACATTGTTAAAATAAAAATAATTTATACGTTTTTACAATTTTTTGTAAGTCTCACAGTTCATGTCTATAAAGTCCCGCCCTTTTAAGGGGAACATTTTGGAGAATTTCTAATGTTTGGGATGTTGGCTATATATAGCAGAATATATTTAATACCTCCAGTTCTTTGATTTTTATAATAGCAGCATTGGGGTCCAGTATTTCCATTGTTCCATGCCCAACACTATCAGTATTTTGGTATGAAAAACTCGACTTTTAAACCTGAACTAAACAGCCAAATCTGCACGAGTTTATCCAAAAGTCATTGGATTTATGCCAGGAAAGTCAGCAAAGAGTAAATATATTATTTTTACTATACAATGTCAAGTATCACATGTTTATGTATCCTTTGTACCTAAAGTTCAACTTCTGTTCCTACTGAAAAATTTCACAAAGTTTGGTACTAATAAACAACTTTTTTTGAAAAATGGTTTCATGTGTCTGGAGAGCTGTACATAATGTATGGTGTGTATTGCATTGGCTGCATTGTGTTAGTGAAAAATGCTTGATATTGGACAACAATGAACAGAAAAAAAAAACTTCATAGTCATAGTATTGTTCAGAAAGAGGAGACCCAGAGACATGTTTTTCAGTATATCTGCAAACTAACAAGCACATTATGCACAAAGTAAAAATATTAACATAAAGCATTTGCCACCATGGTAGAATCATATAGGCAAATATAAATATATTGGTTGAAATTCATTTATCTCTCCATGAGTGAGACACCTGCTTAGACAGCTCTTGCTAAAGGAAATACAAGTTACAGTATAAATGAATTAAACATAACCATTGTCATCATTAGCCCATATGCAGCTCGCTGAAGGCATAGAGCAGGATACTACATAGCTAGTTGCAATTCTTAACGCAAGTTTTGTTAGCGATTTAGACCAATATGTATACTTTTGAAATTACCATCTGCTGCTGGGCCTGAACCAGCTGTCCAACAGTTAATTAAAATGCCTGAAGCTTTGTGTACTTAGACTAGCCACTTTAATTAACTAAAAATTACGCTATTCAGTAATCTGATTATCCCCATCTAACCACTCTTTTTCAACAGGCTCTCCAGGTAATCATGAAAGCCTTTATCTAGAATGCTTATTTCTAGTAAATTAGAAGATCATATGGGAAAATTCTGTTAATCTAGACTTTGTGGCCATAGATAGGCAGGTATCATCACAAGCATACAGGGTGGGAAGATATCCCACTTGAGGTTGATACTGACACATGTTTAATACTTTTGAGCCACCACTCTTCTCTATAGATGGGTGAAGGATTGACCCTGCTCAGCTCACAGAGGGGCTTTTTATCACCTCTAAGAACCCAGACATTGCAATATTGTTACAAGCAATTTTCAAAGTCATAATGTAGGAGATATGCTTTCTGAATCAAAATATCATATTCAGTATATAATGAGAATTAATTAAAATGGTTCCAGTAATGTCCCTAGCCAACAAGTACCAACCTAACGATATACATAATACCGTATTATGGTGCTTATTATGGTGCATCTAGTGTTCAACACAGCTTGTTACAGGTGGTTCTTGCATAGCTTTCTACCCTGCTAACAATGGCACAGTGGTGTAGTGGGTAACACTCTTGCCTAGCAGTAAAAAGGATCACTGGTTTGAATCCCAACCACACCACACCACAACACTACCTGCCTGGAGTTTGCATGTTTTCCCTGTGCTTGTGTGGGTTTCCTCCCGCACTCCAAAGACATGCGGGTAGGTTAATTGGCTTCTGTCCAAAATTGGCCCTAGTATAAGAATGGGGACCTTCGATTGTGGGCTCCTTGAGGGTAGGGACTGATATGAGTACAGGGATAGGGAAAATTGTAAACACTCAGGTTGAACTGGATGGACTGGTGTCTTTATTCAACCTTACTAACTATGTAACTAAAAACTGACACTTTTGTTTGAATTGGGTGTCGCCTTGTAAATAAATTGTTGTAAGGGGTACCATCATCCCATAAAGATTTCAATAGGGAAGCAAAAGCTCAAATAGTGGTAACTCCAGAGGGTACCTTTGAGCAAAAAGGGAAAAGGGGCTATTATGGTACCAGTATGTAATAAGTCAAATTTGAAAGATATTAAAATACGAATACCGGTACATATTTATTAAAGAATTGGTGACAATAGCACAAATTTAAAGAAAACAATCACAGAAAAACCACATAATGGAAACACTGCATAGTAAATAGATAGAGTTCAAATGTTGTCTAGTGCCCCTCCAGTAGGTCAGGGGCCATTGGATAGAGGGTTTGGACGTATTCCTCGACCGGTTTTGCGACAAAAAAGCCGCTTTCTCAAGAGGCGTCACCCATAAAATCTATCAAAATATAACAATTATTTATTAAAGAGAATCCATATACAAAATTAGATATAACAAATATAACATTGTCACTAAAGAACATTAGAAACATAAACTACATGATAATAACACTGGAGTATTATAAAAAATCAAATGACTCACCCATATAGAGAGGTAATCCCAAAAAGCAGAGAAGGCAATTGCTGAGGTGCCCTAACTGAGGGGCACCCCCCCTGGGGACGGACAAGGGGGGTAGAGTAAAAACGGTGACGGCAAGGGTCAGCTAGGAATAAAGTATACCAAAATCTAGAATCAATTTCAGATCTCGATAGCCACACTTAGGAAAAGAAGAAAGGAAAAAAGAGAAAGAGGGGAAGAGAACAAATAAAAGTGAATGAAAAAAAGAAGAGAAAAAAATTAGAGATTAGCCGAGACCCAGACATATCCGTCCAGTTAAGAACACCGATGTGGTATAGATCAGGTGGCTTGTGTGACTCAAACAACGGTCTATATGGATAGTTACATACCCCCCAAGATTTCAAAAAACAACTCACAGCCGGGGAAAAGGTAAATCCTCAGAGACCGAGTATATACAAGGTCTCAAAAAAAAAAGGTTTCAAGATATCCAGACTGGATCTAGGGTAGAACGTTTGTTAACTGGAAGTTAAACCGTATCTAAACCCCAAATCAGAAATATAATATATTGCAATTTTTAAGTCATAAGGTTTGACTAAGTCATAGCTTTCTTTTTCATGCTTCTTTTCTTTATTTTCACCTGGTAATCCTGCAAATAAAACATTTTTATCCTGGTCGAGGGGTGGTAGCTATGCTCACGTCTCCACTGTATCTATGAAGGTATCCATGGTTGGTCACTAGTCTGCTCTATTAACCTCTCCTTCCCTCTGTTACAGAGGCATTCTTTTGTAGATCATAGAATACAGCTGGGAAAACTAGTAAAATGGTTTGATATATCAATTCAGTGCACATGAAGTTAAAGCGATACTGGAATTCTGACAAAATAAAAAGTTATTTTTTCTGTACTTTCTGTATACAAAATGTACTTAGCCTGAAAAAATAAAACAAATGCAGCCCATCTATGAAACACTAAGCTGCAATACATTTAAAGGGGTTGTAAACCCTCATGTTGTTTCACCTTAATACATCCTATGAATTAAGGTGAACAAACATCTTGCAGTCACCGGCCCCCTAGCCCCCCCCCCCCCCGTTTTACTTACCTGAGCTCCGAATTTCCATTGACATTGGCTCCTGCTGCTGTCAATCAAATCCAATGATGTGGGCGCCGGGGGGTGGGGTCGAGTCCTACATTTGGCCTCTATGGATGCTGGACTCGAGAGCGCGCCCGCGAGGTAATCTTCCCCCCTCCCGGGAGAACGTTTCTCCAAGGGTGTTATCGAATGCCGGGAGGAGCCACAAGAGCCCCTGAGGGACCCCAGAAATGGATGTTCGGGGCCACTCTGTGCAAAACGATCCTTTAGTATCACTTAAATTTTTGTTTTAAGGTTTAGATACACTTTAAAGACAAATCTTACATTCTTCCAGACACTTGCTTCTTCTGCATGTCAAATATCCTAACTGATGCAGTAAACAATAAAACAGCTATTTCAATACAGACGACCTTACAATAAAGGACAAAATATTTGTATATTCATTACTTTAATCGCTACAAAATGCTACTTGCCTAAGGTGAAACAAATTAAACTGTCAGATTTACTGATATATCATGTCTTAAAACCTAAACAATATATTGCCTGGAGTAACAGATTTTGATCCCTGTTATATAGAAATTAGAAAGGATTCTTGATATTAAGTAAGAATAAATAAATACAAAGAAATATTCAGGAAAGATGTCTAAAATGTTTCTGTTTTTAGAGATCATACTGGTACATTGAATGCAAACTATGCCATAAGGCCTCTTGAACCTACAAATGTAAGATGGGTACAAATTCAGTTCTTACTGTTTTGTCTTGTTTAACTTTGCATTAAAATCTTACAATGCAAAACCTAAATAAAGAAATATTTGAAATCAAATTCTATCAGCACCTCTCCAAATAATAATTCCCTGTTGTCAGACTGTGTTTCAGTATTTACATCTTCTTAACCCATTATAAAAACCTATTATAAATTTGTGAATTCATGTATTGTTTAAGGTAAAGATAAAAAAAATTAAACAGCATGATAAAATGTACACATTGGGGGTGATTTTCGAATCACCATCAGTAGAGGCGCACGGCGAGGCACAGCACACATTTCCATGTTTACGAAACGGTATGCCGGTAACAGAGCTCGAATCCCCCATTTACTATTGCGATCTTGGAGCACGGGAGAATAATCTGTGCGCCCTGCATCTCCAATTCAATATTGACAGAAGATGGAGGTGCCAATATTATGGGGTGATGTGAGGAAGTTTAGTAACAACTGCCCAAGTAACAAATATGCCCAAAATAGAATGAGAAAGCCTGCTGTGCCTGCAAGTACATTTAGAACTGCATGAGATGTATGTAAGCAGTGCTCATGTGCAAGCGGCTCTTGCGCTCGTTCACATGAGTTTTTTCACTGCACAGCCAAAATCTTAGTAAATGTTAAGCAACGTACATGCAATTGCACTGGTTGAACAGTTGCACCTCTAAACTTGACAATTTTTTTTACGCTGGTTCACCTTTATGTATTTTTTTAAGTTATAGGTAATCAAACAGGCTCTTGCACTAAATCTAATTTATTTGTGATCTAACTGATTGCAGTGTACGGTCACTTTTAAAGATCAAGATTTTAAAATATTGGAGGGGCGTGGCCGGCCGGATCCGAGGACGGACGCAAGATACAGGAGCTCCGCTGACTAAACAGCAATCCGCGGCCATCCTCCGCTACGGTTAGCTTTTCTCACCAATTGACTGCAGCATATTGTTCACCGAGACCCCCGCTACACGCCCGTACCTTTTTTTCCGAAATCTGTTCGGGGGGGACCGCGGGATTCGGCCCGTTGTACTCTGGTTAGGCCGCACTGCCGGACGCCATCTTGCGGCCTACAAAGCCTCCGGAGGCACCGCACTTTCCTACGGGACCCGCCGGAAGCCGCTCCGGCGGCGGAGTGAAGCAATCCCGGGGGGTGGCTCCTAATTGAAGCCCTACACAGGCGGACACTATCTAGGGCTATTCTATCCTGCCTCCACCTGCCGGTGAGCCTCTAAAAGATCTTTTCAGATGATTCCTCCCTTCCAGTCTCCCCCCTGTCTGATGGGAGCTCATTTTGCTTGATTCTACCTCTCCAAAGGGGGCCACGGACTATATAATAGCCTACAGCAGACTCAGCCAGTCCCCATCTGCAGTCCTACTCAGGCAAGGCCCTGGCTTCGGCCTATTCTGGGTGTAGGCATCCATCTTACTACACCCAGTACCTCACAGTTGCTATCACCACAGCCTCATAGTGAGCAAGAGGAGTGGATTCTTCTGACAATATCTACACCCATTATCTGTCATCTAAATGTTGTCTGTCATCTACAACCATCGTGAACTTTAAATGAGTTAAAGGGGGGCGCATGCGCGGAGGCTCCTAAGATGGACGCGTAGTCCAAGAGCCCCGTCCCGCCGCAGCAGCTCCGGCCTCTCTTTTTGGCACCTCCAGCAGCAATTTTCATTCGGAAAGTACCCACGCAGCCAGCGGAAACTTCGGGGACACATCCAATGTATGCGGGAGCTGTAAGAAGAAACCTGAAGCCTGCATTCGAAGCCGCTGTGTCCCTGTCAGAAACAGCCAAGATGGCGGCGGATCCGTGTGGCCCAGGCCCCGCTCGCTCGTCTAGCCTACACACAGCGGCATCCCCGTCCTTACTGGCTCCGGACCCCTTAGCTGACTTCCCCCCCCTGGGAGCCTCCTCTCCTGCCTCTACTGCATCCCTCCTGGAGCATACCCTGGCGGACATGGGTCTTTCACCCATGGAGGCAGGTCCACCTCAGTCGCATCCCTCACTACAGCCTGAGGACTCGAGCCTACATCATAACTTGAATGTGTCTGATCTCTTTACTAAGTTTGCTGAACTCCTGAATGTAACGGCACATAAGATTACAAGTGACATTAAGGCGGACCTTCAGCATATAGGCTCTCGCATTGAAATAGTTGAGTCTAATTTGGAATCCACTATTACCAGGACCAATCAAAACACGGCGTGCATACAGAATCTACAAGAACAATTGGAAACTGCACAAGCTAAAATAGACGATCTCGAAAATAGAAATCGAAGGTACAATTTTCGGGTCAGGGGGCTTCCTGAATCCTTCAAAGATGTCCCTGAGGCGGTTTCTTCTCTCATCAAAACACTAATTCCAGATATCCCGACCCACCGACTGGAATTGGATAGGGCCCACAGAGCCCTCAGGCCTCCCAGGGCGGATGGCCTCCCCCGAGACATCGTGGTTAAACCCCACTTCTATTCAGTCAAAGAGGAAATAATGCGCAAGTCAAGATCCTTACCGAAGATCCTTTTTCAAGGCCATCATTTGCAGATCTTCGCGGACTTATCTCCGTCTACTATCCAAAAAAGGAGAACATTGAAACCTCTGCTTCAAGTCCTGATGGAGAAAGAAATCAAATATTGGTGGCTCTTTCCATTCCAGCTCAAATTTGTCTGGAGAGGCAAAGCCTACACTTTCGGTTCCCTGCATGAAGGGGAAAAACTCCTGCTGCAGCTAGGCCTCATCAGCCAGACTCCAAATCAAGCTCCTCATGGAAACACGCTACAATCTGCCAAGAGACAACTGCCCACCAGCCCCCTGCCCCCAGTGTGGGAGACAGTACGTTCCAAAAAGTCTAAGGAAACTGGTCCCCCCTGAAAGCACCAACCACAAACTGTTCAAGTTTAACCACTCAGATGCTCCCCGGGAGCAAATGCCACCACACTTGTGCCTTGGATTCTGTTCCTTTTCTTTGTATACTGCTGCCTCTCACACCCACGGTGGACATGAGGTGGACTCTGGAGAGTGACTAGGCCGTGTGCCATCCTTTGGGACTTCCCATTGTTTCTCCCCAGGTCCCATTCCTTGTCATGCATGTTTCTGGGGGGGGGAGGAAGGTGTTCCTATCCTCGCTCTCCCGTGAGTTCGGGGTCCCTTTTTTTTTTTTTTTTTTTTTTTTTTTTTTTTTTTTTCTTTTTTTATGATCGCTCATCTACCTGCCAAATGTCCGTGAATTTAAATTCATATCAGTTTCAGGTGTCCTTTATGTTCCTTTTGCGTGCACTTTCCTTACATATTTCATATGTTGATCTTCTACACATTTATTGCTGCATGTCGGGCTCTCGGTCTTCTCCCCCCACTTTAGCCTATCCAAACTTATTATTCACAGTGGGGTCACGAGAAGCCTTGGTTGTAATGGTGCCTTATTTCAGCTTATTTTTATATGTTTTATGGTTTACCCATAATTGTTGGGGTCTGCCTGCTGCGGCGGTACTCATGTTCCCCCCATTTGTCTGGCTTACTGGGGCGTATTGGTCCCAGTGACTGGACAAACCA
Source organism: Lithobates pipiens (assembly GCF_037356315.1). Lineage (NCBI taxonomy): Eukaryota > Metazoa > Chordata > Amphibia > Anura > Ranidae > Lithobates > Lithobates pipiens. The sequence goes on from NW_027507748.1 coordinate 465,463,560, forward strand.
TGTCCCAATTTTTTGAAGGGACGGTTTGTGTGAATGTTTTGTCGTTGCTTGTTGAGGGCCCTGTCCCCTCAACTATTCGGTTGGCTCTCTTGTCACCCGTCTTTCTATCTTTCCTTCTCTCTTTTCTTCTTTTCCTCTGCATTTATTTTTACACCTTCGTTACAGGAGTCGCCGGAGGTTCCTCACATCAGAACATTCATCTTCCTCAGGGGCTACTTCCTTGGTTGGTAGTATGGATTGGGTTTGGAGGGCTCTGTGGGGTAAGTGCTTTTGATTTCTATGGCGGTCCCCCCTCTCTGCTCAATGGTTGATACGCCCATGCCTCCACCATCCCCACTCAAAATTATCTCCCACAATTCCCAGGGACTGAACTCTCCCATTAAACGTCGCAAAGTATTTCAGTATCTATACAAACATGGGGTAGAGGTGGCTATGCTTCAGGAAACACACTTCCCTAATAGATTTAACCCCTCCTTTATACACTCTAAATTCCCTCTATTTTATCTGGCCAATGCAGAGGATAAAACTAGGGGAGTGGGCATCTTTATTTCTAAACGCTGCAAATTTACACTTAAATCCGAATTCAAGGATACGGAGGGTAGGTTCTTGTTAGTGGTGGGTGATCTCGATGGAAAGCTGTACTCTTTAGTTTCTTATTATGCTCCCAACAAGGGCCAGCTAGCCTTTTTTAAACGTATGCTTTCTACTCTATCACCATTATTGGAAGGTACTGTGGTTTTCGGTGGGGACTCCAATACCGCATTTGACCAGGGTTTAGACAAGTCACGCCCTCCTGGTCATCGCCTGACCAGACCCACCACTCAAAGCCTACGTATAGCCAAGCTGCTCTTTCAGCAGGGTTTGGTCGACATCTGGAGAGAAGTGAATCCGACCCTAAAAGACTTTACTCACTATTCTAACCCTCATGGTTCCTTCTCCCGGATAGACCACATCCTTGTCGAATCTGCCTCTATTCCTCTGGCTACAAGGGCTAGTATTCAGGAGGTGGTCTGGTCGGATCACTCAATGGTAGTTTTGTGCCTCTCTCGTCCTGCTAATCACAGGCCGAGTAGACGTTGGAGACTTAATGAGTCTACCTTGAGTGATCCCGCTAACGTTCAAGAAATTGAACGTAACATCCTTCAATACTTTGCCACAAATGACACACCTGACATAAATGACACTTGCCTGTGGGCTGCCCATAAGGCGGTAATTAGGGGTCAACTTATACAACTTTCTTCACAAATCAACAAAGCTAACAAAGTTAACATTGAAAATCTGGACAAGGAGTACACCAATCTAGCCAAACAACATAAAAAGAACCCAAACTCGGTCCCCATTCCCCAACTTGATGCTGCTAGAGTGGCTTTGAACTTGGCCCTAACCACCAAAGCCGAAAAATGGCTTCGTTGGAATAGAGCAAGATTCTACCATCAGGGTGATAACATTGGTTCTATGCTGGCCAAGCGATTGACACCTAAATTCCGATCCCCGGCACTTCCCAGAATCAGAATACAAGGAGGTTCTATTTCCCAGAATCCCCAGCGCATTATGCGCGAATTCCACGACTTTTACACAGCATTGTACAGTAGTACTCATAGTCTATCCCCTGCAGAGATCAACAAATTCCTAGATACCCTCCCGATCCCCTCACTAGAAGATAGACACAAATCTAGGATGGATTCGCCCATTTCAGCGGATGAGGTGTGCGCGGTGATTAAAAACTTGAAAACGCATTCGGCCCCTGGTCCGGACGGGTTTTCAATTCCCTACTATAAGGCGTTTGCCCCTACGCTTGCCCCGTACATGGCCCGTTTTTTCAACGCTCTCCGAAGGGGGGGGAGTTTAGATTCCTCTCTCAATGAGGCTTACATCACTGTTCTCCCTAAGCCTAATAAAGATGCCAGTTCAGTCGGTAATTATAGACCAATCTCTCTTATTAATAATGATTTAAAGATTCTGACCAAGATCCTTGCGGACCGTCTGGCTTCCTTCATTAGCTTATACATACATAAGGACCAAGTGGGATTCATTCCGGGTCGACAAGGTCCGGACCAAACTAGAAGGGCCATTGACATCATATCGCTTCTTAACTCGAACTGGGACGGGAAATCTTCCAGACAGGGATGTCTCTTGTCTTTGGATCTCCAAAAAGCGTTTGATTCGGTACACTGGTCATATATTTTCACCACCCTACAACGTTGGGGATTTGGAGAGTCTTTTCTCAATGTCTTGCGAGCCTTGTACTCGTCCCCAAAGGCCCAGGTACGTCTGCAGGGATTTTATTCGGAATCTTTCCCCATATCCAGAGGGACAAGACAGGGATGTCCGCTTTCCCCTTTAATTTTTGCATTAGCGATCGAATCCCTGGCCATAGCCATTAGACATAACCCTAATATACAAGGTATCCATTGCGGTTCTATCCAACACAAATGTGCTTTATTTGCAGACGACATCCTTATGTTCGTCTCTTCCCCCCTGACCTCGTTGCCCAATATTTGTAGTCTCTTAGATGACTTTGGATCGATTTCGGGTCTCAGGGTTAATTATCAGAAATCTCAAGCTCTTAATGTTAATATTCCTAGCTCACTCATAGAAAGGCTTAGGGACAGCTTCAAGTTCACCTGGAGTGACACATCAATATCGTATCTGGGGATTAAATTAACCTCTAGGATTGATCTCCTCCATCAAGCTAATTACCCTTCGTTATTCCACAAATTGGAGGAGGATCTCATCGGGTGGACTGGGCTGTCCCTATCCTGGCTGGGCAGAATCAATGCTATAAAGATGACGCTGCTCCCTCGCATTCTGTATTATTTCAGGGCTCTTCCCATCCCGGTGGATAGAGTACGCCTGCAACGCTTTCAAGCTAAAGTTATTAAATTTGTCTGGGGTAAGGGTGGACATAGATTTTCTAAATCTATTTTATTCCGATCCAAATTGGAAGGTGGTTTGGGACTTCCAAACTTACGTTTATATTATCAAGCAGCCCAATTGGCACAGATGTCAGCTGTCTATTCTAGATGGGAACAGCCTGATTGGATACAGATAGAGAGACAAGCGGTACCTAGGCACACGCTAGACTTCCTGATGTGGAGCCCTAAAAAGATGAGACCTCCGATCCTTTCACCAACTCTCTCGCACTCCTTCGCAGTTTGGGATGGCCTTAAACATAATTGCTCCCTAATTTCCCAATTAAAACCTTTATCTCACCTGTTCCATAACCCAGACTTCCCTCCGGGCCTGAACATTAAAGCCTTTCAATGGTGGCTGGACAAGGGGCTATATAGAATAGGTCATTTCCTTAGACCAGTGGGCCCAATCTCTAAAGCCTACTGCACCAGCAAACTTGATATGCCCCCCACTGAAATATTTCGATTTACTCAGATCTCAAATTTCCTACACAAAAAATGCAAGTCCCTTCCCAGTGGTCCTCAGGTGACATCTTATGAGGCGTGGTGCTGTCAGTCCGATGAGCAGAGGGGGGGGATTTCAGTCATTTATAGGGCACTGTCTTCCACAAAGTCCAAGACATCTTATATGTCGGCCTGGGAAGAGGACCTTAACCAATCCTGGAGCATTGAGCAGTGGCATGGGGTGTTCCTGAAATCCTTCAGAGGTATCCTTAACCCAAGTTTGATAGAGGCTGGTGTCAAGGTGCTTACAAGATGGTACCTAGTCCCTTCGAAATTGGCCAAAATGTTCCCTTCCGCCTCCCCACTGTGCTTCAGGGGATGCGGCCTTCGAGGTGACATGATACACACGTGGTGGACATGCCCTAGAATACGGAAGTTCTGGTATAGGATCTTTACCTGGATATCCAGAGTCTCTGCAACACCGGTTCAGATGTCTCCTCTGGTGGCACTTCTTAATTTCCCCACAGAGGGAGCCTCCAGGAGTACGCAACGCCTCATCACTTTCATTTTATTGGGCGCTAAGCTCACTCTTGCCAAAGCTTGGAAGCAACCCTATGTCTCCACTATACAGGCCAAAAGGAAAATTTGCTGGATTATGTTACAAGAAAAGATGGTAAGCGTACTCCTGGACCGCTCGGATAAATTCAGGGCCACTTGGGAACCATGGGCGCACTTCGTGGGAGTTTCTCTATCCACATAAATGCTCCCGGTTTGAGACCCTGAGTACGGTTCTGTTACCCCCAGGCGACTCCTGTGGTAAAATGCCACTTCCCTTTTCCTTTTTTATATCTTTCTCCCTTCCTCTTCTTCTCCTTTTCTACTATTTTTTTATTCTTCACCTTCTTCTAAGGAGCTTAGTGAGAGACGATCTTTCATGGACTCTTCATTGCGGAGTTGGGCCGGGCCAGCTGATTTCAGGGCCAGTTCCTGCATCGCAATGTGGATCTCAGTATTTTACACACGGTTCATAGAAACCTGATTTACGTACTTTCATCCAGTTGCACTGGGTTTCTGTGCCCATTAGGGATGTTGTTCCTTTCATCTCAGGATTACTGTTACATTATAGCCTTGCTATCTGTTTTTGTTACATATGATGGCTCACGTATATAATTTACTAACCCTTGTTGATCTAATCCTGGTCCTATCTGTCTTTATTCTTGGCAGGGGGATGGGGGCCTTTGGCCACAGCAAAGAGCCCTTATGGGGTGGCGGAGATCCCTCCCTCCTTCTATGACCATTATATTTTATACGTATTTTCTTCATTATTTGACTGGGAATTTGTTCTAATGCTTATGTTAGCTCAGGCCTATTAGAGGCAAATGTTTACCTCAGTTACATGAATGTGCACTTCCCATCATATGTATTTCGTATTGGATTTTGGTCAGTATTATAATGCTCTGTATGCTTGCAAACTGGCTTGACATATTCAATCTTAAGAATGTCCATATCTCTATATTGTCTTTCACTTACTGTTTTAGTCATTTTCACGTTGACTTTGTTTACTGTACTTGATGCAAAATAAAAACATATTGAAACGAAAAAAGATTTTAAAATATTAATTTATTGGGTTTAGAAACACTTCTATGTTCTTTGTAATGTATTGAAATATTTGGGTAAAAAAAGAAAAAAACACATTTCAAAGATATATTAGAAGTGATAGGATTGAGATTAGCATCAAAAGGGTTAATTAACTGAGAACATCTACTAATTACCTAACAAGACACATCCAATTAGATGGAATTAACCAATTGCATTGGGCATGCGCTGTTATAAATGAAAAAAAACGCAGTTACCCTACCCCAACTTCAACCTCAAGCAGGCATACACTTTGTTCACTGCGTGTTGGTAGAGATTACCAGAGGCAGGAAACAGTGTCAATTTATTACTTGGAAGTCAGCAGAAATCAATGGGTGATTATTATAAAATATACTCTCTCACTGCATTTTTTCAACCAGATGCATGCTGGTCTCCAATTGTCAAGTCTAAACAATTTACCAATGTATATAATATGATTTGACAATCTCTCACCCCCTGTACCACCCTTAGATATCAGTTGGCTCATTGTTTTTTTTTAATGCTGCCATTCAAACTATAGTGGAATATAGAATACATAGTCAGGTCATTTGTTAGAGAATAGGCTATTACAATAATGGTCAAGGAAATATTAAAATATGCAGCTTTGACATTTGCTAGGGGAATTTTTAATGTCAAACCATCTGAGGTTGGATGCAATCCCTTTAAACAGCACTGCTTTCTTGTATTGAATTGATATTTCTACCCATATGTCCACATGGTAATATACCACAAATGGTACAAAAAATTCTCCAAGCACTTGGAAGAAGACTGAATTAACACCAGGGATTTTTCCAGTGAATGGCACAGAAACTAGGACCATTCTGAAGGGTGACATGTAGTGATGCCACCATGATACAACCATAGTTATCAAGAGGGTGGTGATGCGATGTATGCTATAGTTGTCTTGGCAGTAAACAGTTTCTATTCTAGTAAATATAGTAAGTAATCCCCATCTCCCATATTTCTTAACAGACTTCCAGTCTGTTCTATCTTAACCACCTTGGAGTTTTTGGTTTTCTCACCTTTGCACAATTATCATCTCCTTTCTTTCCAGATATATAAGATAAATAAAAATATTTTATAGGTAAAATGTAAAAACCATTGTAATGGCCAGTTGGCCAAACCAGGTGTTTAACCACTTGCCGCCCGCCCTATAGACAATTGACGGTGGCAAAGAGGTTTCATAATCCTGATCGGACGTCATATGACGTGATCAGGATTATGAGCCGCTGCGCGCCCCCGGGGGCGCGCATCGCGGCGATCGTTGTTGCGGGGTGTCAGTCTGACACCCGGCAACTACGATCTCGGTAAAGAGTCTCCGACGGAGACTCTTTACCACGTGATCAGCCGTGTCCAATCACGGCTGATCACAGTGTAAATAGGAAGAGCCGGTGATCGGCTTTTCCTCACTCGCGTCTGTCAGATCAGCACAGACCCCCCGAGGATGCCCACACTGGACCACCAGGGACACCACCAGACCACCAGGGATGCCCAGAAAAAGGTAATCCTACCTAGACCACCAGGGATGCCAGTCAGCACAATGGATGCCAATCAGTGCCCATAATGGATGCCAATCAGTGCCCACAATGGGCATCACTGATTGGCATGCATTATTGTTTGGCACTGATTGGCATCCATTAGTACAGTATAACACCAATGCCGCCTATGAGTGCCCACCTGTGCCGCCTATCAGTGCCCACCCATGCCCATCTGTGCTGCCTATCCATGCCCATCTGTGCCGCCTATCCATGCCCATCTGTGCCGCCCATCCATGCCAATCCGTGCCAGCTATCAGTGCCAATTTGTGCCACCTATCAGTGTCCATCCGTGTCGCCCATCCGTGTCACCCATCCGTGCCACCTATCAGTGCCACATATCAGTGTCCATCAATGCCACCTCATCAGTGCCACTTCATTGGTGCCACATCATTGGTGCCCATCAGTGCCGCCTTATCAGTGCCCATCAGTGTAGCCCCATCAGTGCCCATCAGTGAAGGAGAAAACGTACTTATTTACAAAGTTTTGAAACTGAAACAAAGAAAAACATTTTTTTTTCAAAACTTTCGGTATTTTTTTATTTGTAGCGCAAAAAATAAAAACCGTAGAGGTGATCAAATACCACCAAAAGAAAGCTCTATTTGTGGGAAAAAAAATGATAAAAATTTCATTTGGGTACAGTGTAGCATGACCGAGCAATTGTTATTCAAAGTGCGACAGTGCTGAAAGCTCAAAATTGGTCTGGGCAGGAAGGTGTTTAAGTGCCCTGTATTGAAGTGGTTAAGCATGGAGACCCTACAACTGAATCTCCCAGCAGAAAAAAAGAAATAGTTTTTTTTTTTAATTCACTAGTAAATACCAAAAATATAAATAGTTTCAGCTGGATTTGACTCTTTTATTATGTATACTTCAATATATTTCATCAGTAAATAATTGAATTAAAAGAATGAATCATTAGTGATATCCTTGTTTTTCTGCAGAATTCTAGCAAACACATTTTACAGAATTTTTGAGCTGTTACTGTTCTTAAATTTTAAGGATGGGTTGATTTGCACTAAAATGTTAGCTATACAGATACTCCCTGTTTAACTACCTACCTGTGTTAAGACCACTCTGACTTACGACCAACTCTCCCCACCCCAACGTCGCACTATACATAATTCTATTGTATAGCACAGTACAGAATTTATGTTTTTGTTATGTACTTATGCAAATTAAACAACCTTATTGAACTAGAGTTTTGTATTTATTTATTTCACAACACAGTACAGTACAGTAGTTAAGAATGCTTAAAAAATTGATTACTTGTGGCTCCTCGTTTAATGACCAATTTATGTAACGACCTGGTCGTTGGAATGGAACCTGGTCATTAGGTGAGGAGTACCTGTAATTTAAAATGAAGTTGAATTTGAAAATTGTCTATTTAGTACTCATTTTTGTTTCCACACTTATACAAGCAATTATAGTCTGAGGTTGTCCTTTCCTTGTGGTGTTCACATGTATAGGGGAAAACAATTTAAAGTTGTTTGGACCTTATTTTATTACCTTTCAGTGAGGGTCACAAATGTTTGGAGTAACCTTGCTAGTATGAATAGTAGAGTCACTGTAGTTCATTTGTATGTTCTTTTTCCATCAAGACATCATTCATATCCTGACTCACAAAGCTTCTGAATTAATATGAATATTGGGAGCAGATGTTGTAAACTGTCTTATCATACTTAGACTCCAAATATCGAGAGGTAAAACTGACAGGTTGATAGAAAATAATGCCACATACAGTTTCATCTTATAAAAATAGAGACCTAGACATGTTGCTGGTCTGAAAATATGTAGATCAGCTTACATCCACCTTATGGAATTCAACATAGTATGTCTGACAGCTCTGTCTGAAAGTACCATCTGTAGACAGCATCTTGTTGCCTAGCTATAGTGAAGCATATGTATTGTCAGAGGAATGCAGGGCTTATATATTTGTATATGGTAACCCAAACTTAATTTATGTTAATTGAATCAATGAATTATATATTCAAGGAAGAAATAAGTTGACCACCACATCAAAGATAATGTATTGTGGTGTAGAATGTGGTGTGTCAGTACACAAACCAGACCTACTAGAACAGGGAAGGCAGGAATGCAGCTATAAATTAAGGTTTAAGGACCTACAATGGGATCAAAAATATTATATGCAAAACAGGTGTCAACAAATACACAATGATATGAATGCATTTAATTATTGATTACATGCTATAAGATTTTTTTAAAGTGTTTCTAAAGGCAGAATATTTTTAACCTTAATGCATTCCCTGCATTAAGGTAAAAATGTTCCAGTAGAAGTATCGCCCCCTCACCCTCCTTATCCTTACCTGATCTCTATACAGTACTGTGCCAGTCTACAGGGGCACTGCTCTCTACATCACTGCTCCCACTGCTGCCATTCAAATCTTGTAGGGAGGGGGCAGAGCTGCGCTGTGTTTGTCCATGGACACACACACCGCCCAATTCGAGAGAAACACAGCTTATATTATAATAAACAAGCTAGGAGGTCATCGCTGGAGAAACTTCTGGAATTTGTAAAGACTTGGGTCCCCGATGCAACCATGGTGTTCTTGGAAAAGAAAATTGGGATCTTGAGGAACATGTATAAGAAGGAGCATAATAAGATCCAGAAATCACTCCAATCAGGAGCATCAGAAGCACAAGTGTATATCCCCAGGCTGTGGTACTTCAACAAACTGCGGTTTCTGGATGACCAGACTGAAGTGAGGGAATCACTTTCTACCCTTCCCTGCAGCCTTCCCTCCACCCTTCCCCCAACTCCAGCAGAGGCTGAAAAGGAACAACCTAGGCCTTCCATCCTGGAAGAAGTAGATGCGCCCAGCTGGAGCTAGGTATATTATTTTTAGACATATTTATTGTCCTAAAATTAGTGATGTTAACTAGATGTTATAATTGATAGCTAATTAATGATTTTAAACAAAGTGGTTTACATATGAATAGACAGTAGTGGCCAAAATGTTTGGGACAAGAAAGAAAAATGCTGAAGTCAGAATGATAGTCTTTTCTATTTATTAACATTCAATTTGCAAGTCAGGAGCTAAAAATTGTGTGTGATTTATGAAGCAACAACTAAAACTATGTCCCTTTTTTATACACAGGATGAGCTCAGCCAGGAGGAGGTTCTGGAAAGTGTCAGCCAGGAGGAGGCCATGCCCAGTGTCAGCCAGGAGGTGGGCGGGCCCAGTGGCAGCCAGGAGGAGGCCATGCCCAGTGGCAGCCAGGAGGTGGCTGGGCCCAGTAGGAGCCTCACCCAATCCCAGGTGCCTCCCCTCTGCCTTACAACCAAAAGGCCCAGGAAGGGGACGATGACAGAGGAGGCAGCACTGGGCCTCATAAGGGAAGCCAGCGATTTCCTCAGGAGCCCCCCCCCCCAATGCTGAAGAGGCCTATGGCTACTATCTAGCCACCAGGTTGCTAGGATTGGAGAAGGGCCAATGCCTCCTCTGTAAGGGAATTTTTTTGATGCCCTTTAGAAGTGGTTTAGGGGCCAGCTGACTGAGAACAGCCACATATATGAGCAAGCCCATCCTCCTCCTCCTCCTCCTGCCACAAGTCCACCACCAGAGTCACAGCCTCCAAGTGTGGAGGGAAGGCTGCAGGAAAGATAAGAAAGAGATGCCTGGGTTCAGTCTGGTCTGACAGAAGATGCAGGCTGTTGCAGTACTACAGCCTGGGGACATATATGTCATCTGCTGCTGGACCTAATCTCTGGGATTCCTGGACCAGATTGTGCTTCAAATTATATGGACTCCTCAAGCTAACAATTTTCCTTTCCACAGACTTGATGTGTGCCCTGGGGGAAAAAGGCTTTGCAAATTCCAAAAGTTTCTCCAGCGTTGTCTTCCTCTTTATTTTCTTACCAAGAATAAATGGATATTTTATTTTCAGAAAATACTTTCCTATGTGTTTTTCTTCAAATAGGACAGTTTTGTTTGTGATTAGGCAGGTACATTTCAAAAAGACTAAATCAAATTAAAAAGGGACACCAACCTCCTTGAGCTTAATAAAAAATACAAGATAATAATGTTATTGTGGTAACTTGACACACCAAAAAAAATGATATGGAGATCACTTGAAAATTATTTTTATGTAATCCTAAAAATAATCTTGATGAAATAAAAAATTATAAAAGATGACTATAAAAAATAAATGTAAACATTATTATGGAGATCGCGCTTCTAAAAAATAGAATATTATTCATGAGATCAGGATAAATAATGAAGAAATAAGTTTGTGAGAACTCTGTGTGAATATGAGCAGCAAAACAATTTAATTCTTCTAGCATTATAAAGAACAAAAGAATGCGCTGCATTAAAAGATCACAGAATTAGCAGCGTGAGGAATGTGCTAGCTCCAATAAGAACGCTAGTTTTACCACACCGACTGCTTCTGTCTTGTACTTACTTCAGAGCATGCATCATTTTTGGTTCATCGTAACAGCATACAGACGAGCGGTTTTCCCAATAGGAATTGGTTCCATCGTAAATATTTAGAACATGTTCTATTTCTAGGTCTGTCAGAAATTTTGAAAAAAAAAGTCAGATGAGGCATACACACGATCAATATATACGATGAAAAGCTTCCATCAGACTTTTTCTGCTTGTATGTACATGGCATTAGTGTATCAATTCTCCTGTGCCAATGTGAGTGCCATCATAATAACGTGAATAAACAATAATATAATACAATAATATAATACATTCATGTATATTTCTTCTTATAATAATATAAATCCAGTGCTTAAGTGCAGTTAGTCATGGAGAGGCACGAAGTAGCTGCATCATCGCGGTTTTATATGATATATGCTGTATACAGTTGGTGCACTGGAGTACTTTTTAAATGTGAGTTCTATGCACACTTTTTAATAAATGTAATATTATTTAAAATGGTAGAAGCCCTATTTGTAGATCTTTTTCTCTCATATATATCGAGTTATAATGGAGGCACATCAATGGAGCAAGGAGGAGGAAAGCATGATTTAGTCCGGGGTGACTAAAAAGCTTTAAGCTTTAAACTTAAGTGTGAGGTCACACTCTGTGAGGTGCGTGCATTTCTTATGGGGTAGCACTGAGGTGAATAGATACAAAGCATGGATTTTTTAGGATTTGTGAAGACTCAACAAGTTAAAACTTTTTCCAGACATTATTCATTAATTAACTATATAATTGCACTTAAGAATGGGATTTATATTATTATAGGATTTTTTTCTTTTTTACATGAATGTATTATATTATTGTATTATATTATTGTTTATTCAAATTTTATTATGATGACACTCATATTTGCACAGGAGAATTGATACACTTAAGCCCCATACACACTATCAGTTTTTCTGCTGAGTTTTTCCTTTAGATTTACCAAAACGATATAACATGAGTTCAAATTTTAGGAGTTTCAATTTGTATGCAATCAGGCAGGCCCTTGTACTACATGGTTTTGGTAAACCTGAAGGAAAAAATCTGCAGAAAAACTAATAGTGTGTATGGGGCTTAAGTGGTTGTATACATTTATTAACACCAGCACAGCATTATTTGTTTTGAGTTTTATTTACACACTTATATATGGAGTTTGTTACTTGCTGCGTGCATATATTACACAGATTGTATTCTAGTTGCTCGCAAGACTACCTATTATATTTACTGACATTATACAGGGTTGTCAATATTTTACATAAATTGAGAATAGATTTATCAAAATGCTTGGTAGTATGCAGACCAAATGTGATGGCTTTTGGCCATTGATTTTAAAAACCAAAATAGGTAGTTAATGATCTGACCTAACAAACCAATTGTTCAGTCTAGCACCATCTAGGCTGTTAAATGTTGTGCCAGGCTTATCTCTGCACGGACAGTAGAAATAAGCCTCAAATTTACAACCCAACTGATCAATTTCCTATTGACCTTGATATGTTAAGGTTATCTGTTGCAATGATTTTTGGCACATTCCTGCCCAATTCTAATACAGAAATAGTATTTTTTTTTTTTAATTAAATGAACTTCATTCTACTTTACTTGCCAACCTGCTATAGCTCTTTATGTTGCTATCATTTTTTGTTTACAAACTTTTTTTATTGAGGTAAGTGAGGCAGTTACTGGAAAATATAACGTGCATTAAGAGTGCTGCATATAAAGGAAACAACAATTTTCTATATCATTCATAATACTAGAAAATAGAAGTCATGGTAGATTAGAAGTGTCACTCTCCAAGAACTAGAATATAAAATAAAAACATAACATTAACCAAAAGAAAATCAAATAAAATAATGTGTGCATTGAGCAATATAAGAATACATCTGCATATACTTAATAGTTTGGTGTATCATAAGCTGTGTTGTCAGAGCTTATTTAGGGGGTAAAAGTACAAGTACAAACCCGAGGTCCAAGTTCCTTTGGCCAATCCGGCAGGGTTGGCGAGGCAGAATAGGAGGAACTTTGCCCATATTGGCAATCTAATGTGCTGGCCAAGAGTCCCATTTGTGGTCGAAAATTTGCATGGAGTCCATGAGAGTATGGTGTATTCATTCCATGAACTTAATAGATTCCATTCCAAGAAGCACCTGGGACCAAGGAACAGCTAGGAATCTCCAGTTCAAAGCTATAGCCCAGTGAATACCGCTAAATAACGTGTGAGCCAGTTTTTGATCTCAGGCGGGGACCTCTGGTAGATATGCAAACAGAATACGCATCTGGTAGGTCAAAGTGATAGGCGTGCCAGTTATTTGTTATTTGATCGTAGAGCCTTACATCTCCAGAAGGCATGGAGGAGTGTACCCCTTTCACCACATCCCCTAAAACATGTGCATGGAATAGTTGGAAAAAATCAATATATCCTAACAGGGGTGTAGTACCATCTGGTGTGAAGTTTGACCACTGTTTCCTTAATGGCAACCGAGTGGGTACACTGCATATTGGCGACCATATCATGCCATTCCTCAGGATATTCCTGTCCAGTTTCAGCCTCCCAGCCTAGCATTGCTGAGGATTTTGCAGTGGTATGGTGGTCATTAAGGTATTGGTAAAGGGTAGGTAGAAATTGTCCCTCTATCTCTCGACCCCTCATGACACAAATTTTCAAAGGGCGTTCTGGCTTCATCTCTTTCTCGAGTAAGGTTGTTTTGAAAAAGTGACGAATCTGAGGTATTTATTAAATTCGGAGTTAGATAAAGCATAGTTGTGATGTAGATGTTCAAAAGAACAAAAAGTGGTGCCCTGTAGCAACAAGTGCAAAGTCCCCAGGCCTTGTGAGGACCAGTTGACAAATTCTAATTCCGCATTAAATGCAGCAGGGAAGTTAGAGTCACTCAAAAAGGAGGCCAACTGGAGAGGTTTTGGAAAGAAGCTCGAACTTTTCCTTGTAGAGGGTCCAGAGGTAGAGGGTCCAGAGGTAGAGGTATTGGCCCACAATTTTTTTAAGCGGGGTAATATCTTTCTGGCTAACTGAGTTTGACCATAGAAGACCCGGGAGGTAAAATGGCTTGATCAAAGCCCTTAAAAATCAAGCCATGGTATGTGAGTTGGGGAAGTGTGCTATTGCGCTAATTGTACTAGCCGTGCCACCAAGTAGTATTTTCACAGGTCCAGGCAGCCTAGGCCCCCCTGTTCTGGGTTCTGTACATCAGTAATCTGCTCAAGCGAGGCTTTTTGCCTTGCCAAATAAACTTTAGCAGTTCGGATTGTATTGTCTCTATGGTTGACCGGGATACATATAATGGTAGAGATCAAAAATAAAATAACAATTTTGGGAGGATCGACATTTTCACCGATTGTATGCGGCCCAGGAATGAGATTTGTTATAAGGACCATTGGGTAAGCAAACGTTTAACATTAGAGAAGGCCTGAGGGTAATTGTGAGTGTACATCTGTTGTAGAGATGGGGCCAAACAAATTCCCAAATATTGTATGGAACTCAAGCTCCAGAAAAATTCAAGCCTGTCCTCGAGGAAGTCAGCAGAGAGTGCGGTATGTTAATTGGCATGGTGACACATTTAGAAGGGTTCGCTCCTAAGCTCAATAGGTGATGGAAGGTGTCTAAGGTGGTGAGTAAATTGGGCAGAGAGATTAATGGGTTGGTTAGGAAGAGAAGGAATGTCATCTGCATATAAGCTCAGCTTAAATTTCTGGTTATTCTTAACGTATCCTCTAATATTGGGGTTGCTGGTGATAGAGGCCAAAGCATCTATTGTGAGGGCAAATAGGAGAGGGGATAGGGGACATCCCTCTCTTGTGCCTCACCTCTGGGAAAAATAGTCAGAGGGGCAGTCGGGAAGCTTAATATGGGTACAATGTTGATGACACAAAGCACGAAAACCATTAACAAACTCTCCATAAAAAACTAATTTAAATAAGATAGTGTCAAGATAAGGCCAAAGGACGCTATCGAAGGTCTTGTTTATGTCCAGGCTCAAAAAACAAGATCTTGCGGGAGTTAACATCTGTCTCTTGAATAATGTTTGAGGTCAGGCGTATGTTATCTATAATTTGTCTGGTTGGTATAAAGCCAGTTTGATCTGGGGAAATTAATAACGGATTGCCAGACGATCCACTAAAATACGGCCAAAAATCTTTAAGTCATTATTAATAACTGATATGGGGCGGTAGTTTTGAGCGAGGGTACGGTTCTTCCCCAGTTTTGGGATCAATTTCATATTTAACATGAGCATATCTGTTGGGATACACAAGACAACAGCTCGGGTTGATTATCAATCAGTGGCATGCCCTCCAGCTGGCGCCTACCAACCACAGTCGTACCGCCCTACAGCACCACCTCTCAGCAGCCCAGGTTCAACTCCCAGGACTACTCACAACCCATCAGGTGTTTCGGGTGTAAACAGCTAGAGCACCAAAAGCCAGACTGTCCGTTGAAACCAGCCAGGCAGTCCCAGTCGTGGAGAAAGCCAGCAGGGGGGAATCCCTGCACATCCATGCCTGCGGCTCACTGCGTTGAGGAGGAGGAACATTGGGGTGTCTTGCACAAGGCTGATCCAGTGCAAGAATCTAACCAGGACAACAGGCAGGTCCTGTGGTCTCCAGCTTGTGAAGCCGTGTTTCTAGCCCTCAAGCAAGCAATTGTAAATGCCCCTGTCTTGGCTGCCCCAATACCTAACAAAGTTTCCTTGT
Source organism: Lithobates pipiens (assembly GCF_037356315.1). NCBI lineage: Eukaryota > Metazoa > Chordata > Amphibia > Anura > Ranidae > Lithobates > Lithobates pipiens. The sequence goes on from NW_027507748.1 coordinate 465,479,220, forward strand.
CCACACAGACGCTTCCATTTTTGGACTGGGGGCTGTGCTGAGCCAAATCAGGGAGGATGGAGGAGAACACCCTGTCGCATACCTGAGCAGAAAGCTATTATGCCGGGAAGTGAGCTGTGCGGTAGTGGTGAAGGAGTGCTTGGCTCTGGCCTGAAGCCTTATTTGTATGGACAGGAATTTTCATTAGTCACCAACCACAACCCATTGGTCTGGCTTAACCAGGTCTCGGGAGACAATGGCAGGTTGCTGCGGTGGAGCTTAGACCTGCAACCTTACAATTTCACGATGAGCTACTGACCCGGTAAGCAAAATGGCAATGCTGATGGGTTGTCCCGGCAGATGTCACTCCGGCCTCCTAGTTCCAGACATCCCCAAGTTGACCCAAGAAGGATCAAGCTGGGTCTGCCAGACTGTCCCACAAGGAGGGAGCCATGTGATGGGAGTCACTTTTGGGTGCAGGGTGACTAAGAAAAGAATGAACCCTGAGAACATGATTGGATTACTTCAAATGGCACAGTGATATTCATTAACAATATCTCTCAAGAAATATGAAGATTGTATCCCCTGTACACTGTGAGGTCTATGGCCAGGAAGCACAACTCCTATTATGGGCATTCCAGGAAGTTCAATGTAAGAGACCGGCCGTCTATTGCTTAACATCCCTGGTGGTATTCCTGAGCCTGGCTCGGGTTGGAGATTTTATACCAAAAGCGGTAACCCCGAGCCAGACTCGGGGCCGCATCGCTGAATCCAGGGAGAGTTTACTTACCTTGTCCCCTTGATCCAGCGATGTCCCCCCCGCTATATGAGCGAGCCGTGCTCCGCTCGATCTATCATGGAGCCGATCTACGCTCCCTGCGAGCGTTGCGACGCACGGGGATGGAGAACGGCGCCAAATTCAAAAAGTGAAACACACACTATTTATACAGTATAATGTAATCTTACAGATTACATTGCTGTATGTAATTATTTCACATCCCCTTTGTCCCTAGTGGTCTGCCCAGTGCTCTGCATGTAGTTTTATAATATAAAAACTGTTCTTTATGCCTGGAAACTGGAGATTGTCCATAGCAACCAAAACTGTCCCTTTACATCAAAAATGATTTTAGACCAGCTAGAAAACAGCAATAATAAATTAGAATCACTCGCAGAATTGAGAGATAGCAATTTGTGGGGAGATCCGTCATCAAATACTGAAAAGTTATGACAAGGACAATTCTGCAACTGAGCAAATTTCAGTGTTTTTGATTTGATTACATTATTGAATAATTTTATTATTGTTATATTATTATTTGGTATAATTATTTATAGTTATTTATTATATTATAATTTATGATTTCATTTTTCAAACTTTATTATACCCGGGATGAGTGCAAGACTTTGGTTTGGACAGATTTAACCACTTCAATACAGGGCACTTAAACACCTTCCTGCCCAGACCAATTTTGAGCTTTCAGCGCTGTCGCACTTTGAATGACAATTGCGCGGTCATGCTACACTGTACCCAAATGAAATTTTTATCATTTTTTTCCCACAAATAGAGCTTTCTTTTGGTGGTATTTGATCACCTCTACGGTTTTTATTTTTTGCGCTACAAATAAAAAAAATACCGAAAATTTTGAAAAAAAAAATGTTTTTTTTTGTTTCAGTTTCAAAACTTTGTAAATAAGTATGTTTTCTCCTTCACTGATGGGCACTGATGGGGCTACACTGATGGGCACTGATAAGGTGGCACTGATGGGCACCAATGTGGCACCAATGAAGTGGCACTGATAGGCGGCACTGATGGGCGACACGGATGGGCGACACGGATGGGCGACACGGATGGGCGACACGGATGGGCGACACGGACGGACACTGATAGGTGGCACAAATTGGCACTGATAGCTGGCACGGATGGGCGGCACGGATGGGCATGGATAGGCGGCACAGGTGGGCATAGATAGGCGGCACAGGTGGGCATAGATAGGCGGCACAGGTGGGCATAGATAGGCGGCACAGGTGGGCACTCATAGGTGGCACAGGTGGGCACTCATAGGCGGCACAGGTGGGCACTCAGGCGGCACAGGTGGGCACTCATAGGCGGCACAGGTGGGCACAAATAGGCGGCATCAGTGTTATAGTAATGGATGCCAATCAGTGCCAAACAATAATGCATGCCAATCAGTGATGCCCATTGTGGCCACTGATTGGCATCCATTATGGGCACTGATTGGCACCCATTGTGCTGACTGGCACCCTGGTGGTCTAGGGAGGATTATGGATTTTTATTACCTTTTCCCTGGTGGTCTAGTGGTGTCCCTGGTGGTCCAGTGTGGGCATCCTCGGGGGGGCTGTGCTGATAATCGATCAGCACAGACCCCCCCTGTCAGAGGAGCAGCCGAGGAGCAGCCGATCGGCTCTCCTCTACTCGGTCGCATGGCACGACCATATTTAGTACATGTAAAGTTGCCTAAGCACATTGCACTGTCATCTGATAACTTTAGGGTGAAATATTCCACTTCAAATGCTAAATCCCTAGGGGTTATTACTTGGAAATGAACCAAAAGACACTTTTATTTTCTGTCATCTGTTTACCACCAGATGTACACACAGATTCTGGAATTACTTGACTTTAACATAATATCCTTGAGTCCTTGTAAATAATAAAAACATGTGGTTTGCTTTTAAAGGGAGTAAATGAGAAAATTTGTGCTCCTGAAAAACCGTTATGTTTTCCATGCAATCAACATCATCTGTTTGTCTCATGCTGAAATCATCAGACAAACAGATGCTGTTATATAGCATATGGTCACATGTGTGATTTTATCCAATCAGAATAAAAAAAAATCCCAATAAATCCTGATTGGATAAAATCACACATGTGACCAGAATTAAGGGTATTTATACCTTTAACAAAAATGGCGGAACCACAACTTCCTGAAGACGGCCCATTTGATTGGCTGAAACACGCGTGGAGGTTTGTCCGCAGCATCGTGTCACCATGACACACTTCCTGTCCCAGAAATCAACCAGTATAATGCGGCGGCAGCACACCACTGTATTTGGGCAGATTTCCTGGGAGCTTACCTGCTGTTCACACTGGGTGCCAGGATTACAGGCACCCGTGAGTTTAACTACTATGCTTTTTATATGGAATACATTTTTTTAAAAATATTGCTGCACAATGAGGCTTTTTCTGTCATTTGCATGAGGAACATCTATCCCAAACAACACTAGTATATAGAGGAATGAGGCCCTCTTTATCATATCCAGTCACATGAGGAAGTATCGATCCCGAACCACATCAGTCCACAGAAAATCCAGGGGGACTGCCCCACAGGCCTGTTTGACCAAACTGGAAATAGTTGGTTCATTTGGAGGGGTGAGTTCACATCCATGTGGGGGCACTGTCCTGTGAGCACATATCAAGCACTTATCAAGCATGGATTCATATCCACTTTGTAGAGCATGAGCACTTTAATTGAGATTTGGAACTTTTTATTGCTTCAAGTTTACTGATGTTTGCAGCAAATCTGTATGGGACTTTCTAGCGATTTTTTTAAAACGCACCAGGTTTCAAATGTGATATCTATCTAATCTTTGTGGCATTCAGCATAAATTATCTGCATGGGACTTTTTAGCAACTTTTTCAAAGTTGAATTACTTTTCAAATGCGATATTTATTTAACATTTGTGGCACTTAGCGCGGTATATTTATTTTTAATACTGACCAATTACTGGGATTTTGTGTCACTGCAATACTTTGCCATTACTGAGTGCCTTATGGTTTCAATATTGTGCCACTATAGAGTGTAGTATCGCTGCAAAATTGTGCCATTACAGACAGTTATATTGGAATTGTATTAACCTGAAACAGTGTATTACAATGTTTATTTAAATACCAGTGCCTTAAAGTGGTGTTTCCCCCCCAAAAAAAAAAATTATAAAAATTCCTAAAAAAAAAAAAAAAGTGGAAAAAAAAAATGAACTCACCTCTAAATGCCTGTTGCTAGGGGGCCCTTGTAGTCTGCTTCCTTCAATGCCCGGGAACCTGACGCTACTTCCCCTCCACGCAGTCAGTCATCTGGGACCTGTAACGTGTCCTGACTGCTGACTTTTATTTTTTTATTTTAAGGGGCACCCCGCTTTAAGCAACTTCTTGCCAATACTCCAGTTAACCTTACTACAATATACAAGATATTATACATTATTCCGGACTGTGTGTTCTATTTCTCAGCTAGGGTACCTCAGCCCCAGGCCTCGCCCACATATAGCTACCACAATGTAAAATGTGGCCTTGTGACTAGCAGGAGGGTAAGAGGAGACTACAGTAAGTTTGGTAATTACAGTTCATTATCCACTTTCTTTTAAAATCTTCCCTTTATTGTCTATCTTTGTGACCTTGTGAGTACAAACCCAGCAGCAGAACTCTAGAGGAGAGGACTGTAGGGATTGCTGAGATGAACCATAAGATTATACAATGGTAAGTTAACAAAGCCATTGTCCTCTGACAGCTCTGCATCATGCTGGCTTTAAAGTTCTGTATACACGTACCAAAGCAAGAACTGGCCAACTTTGGGTCCGTGTGTACTGCTGTATATTCAACAGAACCTGTAAGCTGTCAGAATACAATAGCACAGCAGGAGGAGAGATTCCTGGACCATACAATGTTGTGTTTATGCAGGGATCTGTCCGTTTTTTTTTTCATTCAATTTGTTGGTTGAACAAAAAAAAAAAAAAGGACATGTATACCCTGCTTAACAGATCAGTCTAATTTATTCTACCTACAATCATGCACCAGAGGGACTTTAGTAAGAGTGGAACATTCATATATCCCATAGGATATAATACACCTAATTGCAACCTGGCTGCTTGACAGAGGTGTAAGTGACTTTCTACAACTAAAAAAAAGAAAAATATACCCACCAAGATCCTGAAAAAAACTTTAACAAGCTGTCAGGAATTTTCTTCACTTTAGAGACATAACATATCACTTCCTGTTGTGTCTGCAGCACAGAAAAATATGGGCAATTACCCCAATAGGACCTAGATAGTAAAAAAGTTACAAGGGTTTATCCATTCCCTACTCTTTTCAAAACAAAAAAAAAAGTTTGGCTTTCTGTACAGTATACTTTAACCCCGTATAGAAAGCCTGACCACACATACCTTTTACTCTGTCTCTCTCCTTACAATGATTTAGAAATAAATAGAGAAAAGGGATGTCAAAGACATAGTTCCATGTAAAGAGTTACACATTTTTTCCAAAGGACTACCAGTTTGGAATGCCTTTAGACCGAGGTAGGAAAACCTTCAGATAAAATGTACAAAAAGCCATTCCATCTATTTATTACAAAATATTGCAGTTTGCAGCAGTTCTATTATTGTTATGCATGTGTTCCTATTCCCTAATGCCACCAGGTGAAATAATGTAGGGGAAATATAACTACTCTTGGTTAACTGCTCTAAAGGGATTCAGACATTGCAGCATATATGCATAAAGAACCAATTATCCAGATGTTTGGAGGAAATAACGAATTATGTCATTATATGAAATACAAGCAATTTAAAACACATATATTGTGATAATTTTATACGGTATCATATTAAATACTGGATCCATCCATAAACATTTTAAAGTCTAAATAAACGAAATGGAACACACAATATTTCTCTAAAGCTGGGGCCAATGTCGTTACAAATGATCTCTCTGCCCTGCAATAAAATCAGCCTTGACTGTTTGGTGGGCCATAAAACAACCATTACAAGAGAATGAGTAAAGTCCCAGTGATGAATGTCTAAAATGAAATACAGGAGACCTACAACCATCCTTCCCATCTGCTGGAGTTTGTTTGTTTAATGCATTATCACATTTAGAACTAAATTGTAATCTATGTAAAATGAATTGTGTCAGCATTGTCCTGGCATTTTAAACAGTGTGTACAAAAGTGCCTGCATTAAACAAATTAACAAATACATTAAGTAAATAAATCTTGCCATGCTGGAGAGCCTGGAAACACTTACATGTGATGGCTCTTTGGTATAAATAGTCAGTTGAATGAAATCTTAAAATACATATTGGCAGATAACTTGAGAAATGCACTAACTGAGTGATAACCTAGAGAACAATATTGTCTAACATGTATTTATAGTCATATGTTCAGGATGGATAGGTAAATATCATGAATATTATTGTTATCGTTTTATAAAGAAGTATGTTTAATGTCTTAGGAGGAACAATCTAATTATTGCATGTGTTATCTTGTATTGATTTTCTGTATGTAATTATTCTCTATACCGGTATTATTTACAATATAATTACTACTGCAGAGATCACTGATTGTCCTATGGTATAATCTCTACTGCTTTCAGTACTTTATATAGAAAATATTGGAGGTGTGTTTGAAAATAAGCATTATTCACAGAAACAGCAGATCTACAGTATGTTTTTATGTTTGTAATAGAGATTTGCAAACAATCCAAGAGAAGTCCATAGCTATCTTAAGATAGCCACAAACATTGAACAACCTTTTGAGACTGAGAAGATAAGGAAAAAACTCATATATATGAGTTTAGGAGCAGTGAATACTTTAGGCTGAATAGAATATTCACTGGCTATACCTTATATGCCCACAGTAAGCATAGCCAGACTTGTATATAGAAAATGTAGGATATGTTCCAATGCCATCTCTACGCTGACGACACTCTAATCTATTTCTCTACCCCTCAACTCACTCCTTCAGTCTCCTCATGTATTACTTATTTACTATCAGATATATCAGTCTGGATGTCGCACCACTTCCTCAAACTTAACCTTTTTAAAACTGAATTTATTATTTTTCCTCCACCACGTGCCTCTTTCCCTGATCTCTCTGTCAAAATCGATGGCACAACTATCAGCCCATCCCCACATGCCAAGGTCCTAGGAGTAGTCCTGGACTCTGAACTCTCCTTTAAGCCCCATGTCCAATCACTGTCCAAATCTTGCCGCCTCAACCTCTGCAACATCTCCAAAATAGGCCCCTTTCTAACCAATGAGACAACAAAGCTCTTAATTCACTCCCTATTCATCTCTCGCCTTGATTACTGCAACTCCCTCCTCATTGGCTTACCTCTACATACTCTATCCCTCCTTCAATTCACCATGAATGCCGCTGCCAGATTCATCCACCTTACCAATTGCACTGTGTCTGCTCATCCTCTCTATCAATTCCTCCACTGGCTTCCACTCACCCAACAAATTAAATTCTAAATACAAACAACTACCTACAAAGCCATCCACAACTCTGCGCCCAACTACATCACTGACCTAGTCTGAAAATACCAACCTGATCATTCTCTTCCTTCCTCTCAAGACCTCCTGCTCTCTAGCTCTCTCAGCACATCCTCCCATGCTCGCCTCCAGGACTTTTCGAGAGCATCTCTGAACCTATGGAGCTCCTTGCCCCAATCTGTCCATTTATCTCCTACTTTATTAGCTTTTAGACAATCCCAGAAAACCCTTCTCTTCAGAGAAGCCTATCTTACCCACACCAACTGTATTTTCATTTTTTCCATCTGTTTATCCCCCATAGCTACTACCCTTTGTTCCACTTGACCCTCCCTTCTAGATTGTAAGCTCTAATGAGCAGGGCCCTCTGATCCTTCCTGTATTGAATTGTATTGTAAATGTACTGTCTTCCCCAAAGTTGTAAAGCGCTGCACAAACTGTTGATGCTATATAAATCTTGTATTATAATAATAATAATATGTTGCACTAGACTAGGGTGAAGGAGAAAACTTAAAAATATACTTACAAAATATTTCACATCATTTACCTCTTGTATCTCTTGTCCTTCCCTAACAGAATGTAAGCTCTAAGGAGCAGGGCCTTCTGATACCTACTGTATTAAAGTGGTTGTAAACCCTTACAAACCAAGTTGACCTACAGGTAAGCCTAGATTAAGGCTTACCTGTAGGTCTAAGAAATATCTCCTAAACCTACACGGTTTAGGAGATATTTGCCGAAAGACAGGCACCGCTGTCTGCGGTGCATGTACCATAGACAGCGGCGCGCAGGCACACTGAGTGCGCCGCAGTTAACGGCGATATGCGCGGGAGTGATATCACCGCGGCTCAGACGAATGACAGCGCCAGAGCAGCGAGACCCACCAAGAAGATGCAGGCTCCGGACTACAGGGGACAGTGCCGACTTTGCTGGCTCCTGTGTTAGGTAAGTGACACATAATGGACTACAATGCGATGCATAGTAGTCCATTATGCTTTACCTTTGCAGGGAATCAAAAAGGAAGTAAACCCATCAGGGTACTTCCTCTTTAAAGTGTATTGTATTTGTACTGTCTACCCTCAAGTTGTAAAGTGCTGCATAAACTGTTGGCGCTATATAAATCCTGCATAATAATAGTAATAATCAATTACTGCCCCGGAAAGAGCTTACCATTGAATGTCCTTTCCACCATTATACGCGTGTGCACACACAGCAATAACACAATTTAGCTGTAAGCCAATGAACTTACCAGTGTGTTACTGGATAGTGGGAGAAAGCCAATGGAAAAAACACACAAATTCCACACATACATGAAAATCCATGCATATAAAGCTCAGGACCTCAGCACTGCAAGGAAATAGCACTGACCACTTGTGTAAAGCGACAGATATTGTCATACACTATATAACCATCCCTCCTTCTCATTCTCTATCCATATAAACATTGACACCAGGCTTCATTTTCAGATCCATACTTTAGATGATTACCACTGAATTAGGATAAAAACCTAATCTATATGGAAATGACCCGTATAGACCTGCTTTTATAAATGCTCATATATACACATGCTCTTTAAAACTGGCTTTTGTCATTTATATTTGGCAATCTGACAAAAGCATATACATATTCCATTTCCAAAGGACTTGCTTTAACAACTTATCAATGCTTGACATACTGCTAAGCATAAAATATCGGTATTATGAGATATAATGGACATATATGGTATTGCTTTGGAAAAAGAACAATGTCAAGAACCCAATCATGTTCCTACATTATTTTGCTAAAGTGGTTGATATACATATCCGGTAAAAAAAACACAAAAAATAATACAAAACAAGAAAGAGGATGGAAGGGAAAGAAGCTAATGTACAGCCATCAACTGAAGGAAAATGGATCGGCACAGAACAAAACAACTGCTCTGTCATACTTCAGCAGTACACAGCATGAGAAAGTGGATGCATTATAGAGTGGCCAGTAGGGAAAAGTGTCCCCTCAGGTGAAATAATGTCAAAGGGCTGCAAAAAAAATGAGCGTTTTAAAACAATCTGCGGAGCTGATGGTTACAGGAAATGTCGAGAGCCCATGGCACTGCTTTCAGCAAATATTTATGAGTAGCTGAGAGCTTATGGTCCCCCTGAAAAAAAAAAGAAAAAAATTGACTGAAACAAATGCTGTTGGTGCATGCAATGTGATCATGTATCCTGATGACACAGAAGGAAGTGTTTCTCAAAATAAAGCAAATATTTGATGCCCCTTGGCATGCAACATAAATATAATAATTAGGCAATGTCTTCTGGTCAAGGTTACTTAACAGGACTATTCTTAATCAAATTCCATGCAAACTGTTATCATGTCTCACTTACAGAATCTTCAAATATAAGACACAATTGTAACTGATCCTGGCCATAGACCTATGAGGTTGGGCATGCTGGCACAACTCTACCACCCTGAAGCTTATCTTTTAGCTGGCTGTGCCCTAAGCATTTATTATGCCTAAAACCTGATACACACTAAAGTTTTTTTTCCGGTCATGCCCCTTTAACAGAAGCTGGCTGAATGACCAGTTGCCATGCACAGGGGCTGAATGTCGGTTGATTTCTATTGAACCAGCCAATGTGTATGGCCCTTAAGTAGCGGAATCAAGTCAGGAGCCAGCAGAAGCTGTTTTTTTCAGGGCAAACAGGTCAGACAAGGTTTTGAATTGCTCTGATAAGTCCTTCCAATCAAAGCTCAATTCACCAGGGTTATTCATACATCTGGTTACTTAAAGTTGAACTCTGGGCAGATATGCATAAACAGTTCTCTTTTTCAGTGGGAACGTGGGGAAACACAGTTCTAGCACCTCCACCACTGGATGTTTTTAATGACAAGGGTTGCTGGGGTGTGCTGGAGGGTCCATTGATGCTGGCTGCTGGGGGATCTATTGTTGCTGATAAGGGATTTATTGTTGAGGGAGGGGTGTATTGTTGCTGGGGTGGGGGAAGTCGTATGTTGCTGGTGGGTCAATTGTTGCTGGAAGAGATCAACTGTTAAGGAGGGGTCTATTTTTGCTGTCTGCTGGAGGATCTTTTAATGCTGACTGCTGGGAGATCTATTGTTGCTGGTAGAGGTGTAGTGTTCCTGCAATGGATCTGTTGTTGCTAGGGGGGTATTTTGTTTCAGGGGTCTATTGTTGCTGGGGAATCTGTTGGTGCTGGCGGGGTATTTTGTTGCAAGGAGTGCTGCTGGAGGGTCCATTGATGCTAGCTGCTGGGGGATCTATTGTTGCTGATGAGAAATGTATTGTTGAGGGAGGGGTCTATTGTTGCTGGGGTGGGGGGTCTTATGTTGCTGGTGGGTCAATTGTTGCTGGAAGAGATCAACTGTTAAAGGAGGGGTCTTTTTTTGCTGGCTGCTGGAGGATCTATTGATGTTGGCTGCTTGGAGATCTATTGTTGCTGCTGGGGTGTATTTTTCCTATAATGTATCTCTTGTTACTGTGTTTGATTGCACCCCGGGAACTGCATGTGGCTGGTACTGTACACATAATGATACTATTCAATACATTAATTCCTTTTTTGTTCCAAATGCCTTCTGTCCAGTCTTCTGCCCTCACATCACCCCCACTGTAGTTTCCTGTGCCCCCCGTAGCAATGTCCTCTGCCCCCTTTCACATCACCCCCATAGTGTCCTATGCCCCCCTTTACAACACCCTCATGTGATGTCTTCTGCCCTCCCCAATAGCAGTGTCCTGTGCCTCCCCTAAAACAGTGTCCTCCACCCCCCCTTCACATCACCCCAACACCCCCAACTGTAGCATCCTCTACCCCCCATCCCCTTCATATCACATGCACCCTGGGAGATGTCCTGTGCACCCCCAATAGCAGTGTCCTGTGCCCACTGTCCCTTCACATCATCCCTCCCTGTATTGTCCTGTGCCCCCCTGTAACACCGATCAATGGTCTTCCAAAGGAATAACTAATGTGGGGTTATTATACTCCTCCTCAGGCCTACACCCATTCTCACATTTACAGGAGACATATGGAATAAGCAAATATTCTTTCTTCTTATACATTAGGATCCAATCAGCCCTCTTTAAAATTCAAGGGACCCAAAAAGACTCTTTACTAAGTAACATTTTGAAATTTTACGACACCCCTAAACATACTCTCAAAGGTATTGCATTTGCACACAGGATGCTCACCACATCAGCTGAGGATGTATCTTCTCCCTCAACTCTCTACTGGGCCTCCTTCACGGACAATCCACCGCAGACAGTGGCACCTAGCCATAACTCTCCCCCGTCGCCTATCCCACTGCATCTCACACTGGGAGTCTGTACAAAAACTTCACCACAACTGGTACCTCACCCCAGCCAGGTTAGGAGCCATTTTCCCTGCAGCATCGGCAAACTGCTGGAGAGGCTGTGGAGAAAGAGGAACATTAAGTCATATTTGGTGGGACTGCCCTATCATCCAGCAATTATGGCGGGAAATGGCCCTTTTTATCTCTTCTAAGTGCCCGACATCGCCCCCCATGACTCCTTTGGACCTCCTGCTGGGGATATCATCCCCACATGGCGTAAGCAAACCAGAACAATGGCAACACGCATTCTGATTGCAGCAAGATTAGCCTTGGCCAGGAGGTGGAAGTCTATAAGCCCACCCAGCCTAGCGGACACTATTTGCATACTTAACGAGCATTTCAAGATGGAATACGCTTTTGCCAAGTCTGAACTGTCTAGAACAGCTTTCTTCCAAAACTGGGCCTCTTGGATCTCTGACCGGAGAAGCCAACCCCTTGAATGACTTGAATGCAGCATACTACCCATCATCCCATTCCCTCCCCCCCACTTTTTTTTTCTTCCCCCCTCCTAACTGAAACCCCTGCACCCAGATAGTCCAATACATAACAGAAAGATATTCCATTACCCAAACCGTTTAATGCAAGGATCATAGAATTCATACTTATAGAGATGCTAACTATTGAACTTTGGTACGGTCACGTTAATGACTATAATTGTACTTTTAACTTTGTTAATTTTTTATTTATTTTTTGATATTCTCAAGCTTGGCACCCATTTGTCGCTCACAGTTAGAACCCAATGGGGTGAGTGGGAAATGGATGCCAAGATATTGCTTGGTTGTCAATAAGCATTGCTTTGAACAGTAAATTACTATTAAGTTGAACACATTTATTTTAAACAATGCCTTTACTACTTGTAGAGAAATTACCATGCATATCCAGTTGTATGTCTTTTTTGTTCTTAAAAATCAATAACCATTCAGTTTAAAAAAAGAAATACTTCCCCGTCCTCCTGCAGCTGAACAGTTCAGGTAGGGAGCAAAGGGAAGGTTAGTATAAGCTGTAGTTGGGGCCAGCATTAAGGTGAACTTGTTTCTTTGCTCTGCAAAAGCATATATAAAGCGTAACCAGTGTATACACCCCTTTTAATGGTTAGGTTTTAGGGTTAGGTGGAGGCTAGGAGTTATGCTAATATATGAAGGAATAGGTGAAGGAATACGTTTAAGAGCACAGTTAAAGTCACAATAAGGCTTACATAAGAGTCAGAGGCCAGAGCTTGTTCAGAAGTACTATTTTTGCAGTCTTGAAAACCATGTGCCAAACATTGCAAGTATCAGGTTTTCGGAGCCAAAACATGATGTACCAACAAAACAATTTCTAAAGATTCAGGTTTCCATCTTTCGACAGTCAAGCAAATACTTAAAAAAAAAATCAACACTGTTACTGCTGTAACAGACATTTTACAAAGTTCAGTGCACATGCAAGCTATGAAGTCCAAGAAGAAACAAAGAAAATGATGGTAACAGCTAAGGATTAGTTTGGTAATGTGTTCATGGGATGACCAAATGAGAAGAACTTGGGCACTACCCTGGAGGAAAGCACTACTAAAATATGGCTTCCCATTTTGTAAGGAACCTGTGCTTTGACTATGCCTGCTCCCTCTTCCAGTTATACTTGTCACTTAAGTGGACAGGAACCAATTCAGGTATTATGTCTGCCAATGCACATCTGTATCTTTTCTGAGCATGAATCAAGGTAGGCACTTGGCTTACGACTATAAAATATTATAGATCAACACTATTATACTGGGTATATGGTCTGAATATGGTCATGACTTAATAGCAATTGCTATTTAGCAACATTTTTAATTCCCTATTAGGGTGGCCATACATTTTGAAGTGATCAAGAACACTTCCTGATATTTTATTTGTCATAACACACAAAAATGTTCCCATATTTGTTAGGATTTGAAAGGGTTAGACTCTCTGTGAGGTTTCTATTTCTGTCTGTGTCCTCAATAAGAAGATTTACCTTCTTCAAATGTCTCTGTGACCATTGCCTTTGAGACTAAATGAGGGGGAGATATAATATTTTTGCTGTCACTGGAATAGGTCAAGAAGGAAAACTTTCCAATGAAGACAGATATTATGGTCTCAACTGTCTAAGATGGGTTTTCTTTTCAATTTCAAGAAAATCCCTCTTTCTTGTGTCTACAGGACAGTAAGTAAAATAACTTTTTCTCCAATGGGACACAGATGACAGAAAAAAGAAAAAAAAAAAAACTTTCAGGCATTTTATCCTTTACCTACTCAATCTTTCAAAGAGAAAAATGGCTTAATGGGGCAACATTTTAAAGCAGGGAACCTGAGATGTACCAAACATTCATTGCAGGTGAATCTTTATGGTGCATGTGTTTTAAATGACAGAGATTGACTCCACTCCAGTGAATGTTGAAAGTCGCCTTCAGTATTTTCCAAATGCATCCTTTTATGAAGTTTCCTTTATGTTAAAAAAAAAAGGAAACTGACCATCCATGCTGAGGAATTTTACCAGACACCATAATCATAAAACAAAAGAAAATTAATCTTCTTGGTTGTCCTGCCTTATAGTCAAATGTGCGTCACCTTTTCTGGTGGTCATAAATGTCATCCTTAAACAGTTTCAAAATATTCAATTTGACACCTGTGACCTTACTATTGTACAGACATTTTTTTTTACGAATGTGACATTTTTACAAGTTTATACTACTACTATTTGACAAAAGGCCAGCTTAAAATTACAATGTTCCTAATGTAAGATCTAATTTATATCAATGATTAAAAGTTGTTAAGTTTGTTTTATTTGAATGACAATAGCTTGACATAGCTATCAGGAGACCTTTATTTTCTAATAAAAGTTCTTGCTTTTCTTGCTTGCTCTAATCACTGTAGTCCGCATGTTTATGGTTATGGAGTGGAGAAAGGAAGGAGATCTCCTAGGTGTCAACTGCAGTCCTTAACAGCTTCCCGACCGGCGTGCGTGATTGACATTGGCAGAATGGCATGGACAGGCATATGGGCATACAGGTACGTCCCTTTAAGAATGCCGTCGTGCCATCGCGTGTGCACCGGTCGGGACACCCGCGATCGTCTCACAGGGAGGCTTAATGGGGAGATGTCGATGTAAACAGTAAACATCTCCCCATACTGCCTAGCAACAAGTGACACTGATCTCTGCTCCTTGTGATTGGAGCTGAGATCAGTGTTCACTAACACACAGCCACGCCCCCCACAGTTAGTAACACACCCCTAGGACACACTTAAGCCCTAAACTGGCAGCCCTTGGTTAACCCCTTCACTGCCAGTGTCATTTACACAGGAATCAGTGCATTTGTATAGCACTGATTGCTGTATAAATGACAATGGTCCCAAAAATGTGTCAAAAATGTCCGATGTGTCTGCCATAATGTCACAGTCACAATAAAAATCGCTGATCGCTGCCATTACTAGTAAAAAAAAAAATTATTAATAAAAATGCCATAAAGCTATCCCCTATTTTGTATACGCTATACATTTTGTGCAAACCAATCAATAATTGATTATTGCGATTTTTTTACCAAAAATATGTAGAAGAATACGCATCGGCCTAAACTGAGGAAAAATAATGTTTTTTTTAAATATATTTTTGGGGGATATTTATTATAGCAAAAATGTGGTTTTTTTCAAAATTGTCCCTTTTTTTGTTTATAGAGCAAAAAATAAAATCTGCAAGGGTGATCAAATACCCCCAAAAGAAAGCTCTATTTGTGGGAAAAAAAAGGATGTGAATTTTGTTTGGGTTCCACGTCGCATGACCGCGCAATTGTCAGTTAAAGCGATGCAGTGCCGAATCACAAAAAGTGGGCTAGTCTTAAGCCAGCAAAATGGTCCGGTCTGAAAGTGGTTAAAGTGTAACTAAAGGTAAGACTTTTTTTTTCAGACAAGGTTTTAAATTGCTCTCATAAGTCCTTCCAATCAAAGCTCAATCCACCAGGGTTATTAGTACATCTAGCTACTTAAAGTTGAACTCCAGGCAAATATGCATAAACAGGTCTTTTTTTGTGGGGAATGCAGTTTCAGCACCTCCAGCACTGGATGTATGTAATGGCCAGGGGTGCTGGGGTGTGCTGGAGGGTCCATTGATGCTGGCTTCTGGGGGATCTATTGTTGCTGATAGGGAAATCTGTTGTTGAGGGATGGGTCTATTGTTGCCAGGAGGGATCAACTGTTGAAGGAGGGGTCCATTTTGCTGGCTACTGGAGGATCTAATAATGCTGGCTGCTCGGAGATCTATTGTTGCTGGTAGGGATGCAGTGTTCCGGCAATTGATCTGTTGTTGCTAGGAGGTATTTTGTTGCAGGAGTCTATTGTTGCTGGGGAATCTGTTGGTGCTGGGGGAATATTTTATTGCCAAGGTGATCTATTGTTGCTGGCTTCTGGGGGGTTTATTGGAGAATCTATTGATGTTGGCTGTTGGGAGATTTATTGTTGCTGCTTGGGTTTATTGTTCCTGTAATGGGTCTCTTGTTGCTAGGCTTTTTTTGCTGTAGAGGGTCTATTGTTGCTGGGGGATCAATTTTACTGCTTTCCTTCTTATCATTAAAAAATTCCATAAAAAGTATTTAGCACCACAAAGTGATACTTGGTTTTGTTCTCTCTAAAAGGGGCGGTGTTGGGAGGTGAGTGGGAACCAAGGGATGTGTTCCTAGGTAGTTAAGGAGTGGAGACAAGGACTTGGAAGAGGGGAGTACTTGCACCTATTCTCTGAGAAAAAAAATACCTGTGCATAAAAGACAAAAGCTAATGCATCTCTGTAACCATTAACCCAAATAGCAAGCAATTGTGCTGCAGGTTAGAAAATGACTTGCCAAGCTATTCTTAGACTTGCCAGGCTTCTCAATGTTGTTCCACAATTGCAGCAAGTCCACATTACATGACTCCAGATCAACTTTCTTTGTAAACATTCTGCAAGTCTGCTGCAAGTTATGGTTCAGTTATGTTGTACAATAGTCATCCCACCACAGGGGTCACTGTGGCTGAATTTTCATGCTGTAGACTTGCAGAGCTCTTGCTGTAGACTCACCACTGCAAATTTGCTCTTGCTAGAGACTTGCCACACAGATTTGCTACAATTTGGAAAAGTGTTAACTAAAATTTGTGCTTTAAGTTCAACACTGCCACAAATTTGTGGCAAGTTATCCTTGCTATGTGGGTAATACTTCATTAAAGTGGATGTTAACCCTCACATATACCCAATGAAGTGAACAGCCTCAGATGATACATAGAGATGAAACAAATCTCCTTACCTTAGTTTTACATGTATACTGTATCTGCTGTCTTCAGATTAATATATTCTTTAGAATGTTCACATCGTGTTAGAGATGTTCTCTTCCTGTTCAGCACTGGGAGTGGATTATTGACATATGGCCAAGACAGCTGATTGGAGGAAAGACACCCCCCCTCCACATAGGCAAAGGAAGGAGGGAATGGGCAGTGAATAGACCAGCTCTCGGCTAATCTATTTATAGCAACCTCCCTCAACACAAATTTCAGGCTGGTTTTATCTTGGCTAACAACATGCCAGAAGTTATCATGCTGATAACAGAGCAATGAAGCAGCAGAGACACACGGAAATTAGAGCTTTGGAGAGAGATAAGAAAACACTACAGATATATGTGCTATGGTCAAATTTCACGAATCAGGTTTAGATCCACTTTAAGTGTATTTTTAAAAGCAAGCAGCAAGCAAGGCAAGGAAGATCTTGAATCTGACCTGGTATCAGCATCTTGCAATCTTTCATTTTGGATAGATTAAGGGAGAGTTATAACCTTTGACAGTTTTTTTCCACACATGTTATGGTGTGCTATATGGGAGATTTCCCTTCAGTTCCTGTACCATAGCCAAAACAGGGAGTGAGAGGAATCCCTCCAACATGAGGAAATTCCTGGGTGTCTCCAGGGTCACCAGAACTGGTGTCCCCATTGGAAAATGTCAATTCTATTACTGTTCTGGTATTGACCCAACATTTGGCATTTTCTTTTACTTCCACTTTTGATGGTTATGCCGGACAAATAGGGACGATGAATCTCCCTAATGGGGGCACAGACAGCAATAAAAACATACAGGTGTTCTAATCTCTCTCCACTCTGTCCAAAAAAAGGTTTGCCTTTGGTTACACTTTGAGACCCAGTTGTTGTTTCCCTGAGACTGGTTGGCATTGGTGACATTCTGCTGCTGTCCGTAGATAGAAAGATTGTTGCCCACTCTTATTTAAAAAAAGTTGGATGAGGTTATGATCATCTCAAGCCTGTGGTTGCATTAATACATCCCTATTGTAAGAGGAAACAGTCCAAGTTTCATAAATAGTAAAAAAAAACAAAGACTAGGTAGGGTATTTCACTAGGTATTTCACTGACAGTGAAAGTGGAGCATATGTAAAAATCTGGTATACAGTATATAGTTAATTTTTTCAGAAGATTGTTAGTGCAATCCAATAATTCCAGATGAAATCTGCCAAAATATTTCAAGTCTGTTCAGCCATCCTGCTGATAGGACAGGGAAGGAACAGCTACTGATGAAATCAAACCTGTGTGTTTTTAGGATCAGGATGTCTATGAGTGTAAATACCCCTAAACAAAAGTTCTCAGGGGAAACAGATAAATTAGAAAATATTGTACTATTGCATTGTTAACTGATGCACAAACAATAATGGTTGGCCATGCCAAGCTTTCATATTAGTGAAACTGCCAAAAACTGTTGCGTTAGTTTACTCTGCTGACTCTCCTCTCAGTTTTGAGTCTTGATGTATGGGAATAAGAGGCTACTATAAAGGAAAAAACATACTTTAAGGAAACCTGTATTGAAAGGGATATTTACAGTAGGCTGTCATTGCTGACCTTCTCTTCTGCAAATAAAACATGTCTGGCTGCCATGCTGATCCAAGGGCTTCAATTCTGATTCACTGACTTGGAACCGGTGTGCAATTTAGGAATTCCAAATTTTCTCTGAGTTTACTGGTTGGATATTTGTTTCAGGTCAGTGTCTCAAAAATGATACATGCAGAGACAGTCAAGAAACTAGCATTTTAGGGGCCAGCAATAGTCTTCATATTTTTATCAGTATGGATTTCCTTACATTTATGTTTTATGCAATATGTAACTGGATTAGGGGGTGATTTTTCATATATGTCTGGAGTGCAGCTTTAAAGGTAAATAACTGTGTCATGCCCAATCTTGGCTGTTCGTTGACTACTATTGACTTTTTGACTGAGGAAATCTGATATCAATAGTAATCACAGTACGTTATTAAGGTCAGTTAATAGAAACTGTCACACCCAAGAATGTTGACTGTACAGTACATTCCTATGTTATACTCCACCTAAGTCATGTTTATGGCTGTTTGAGCAATACGAATATAACAGCTTAGATTTGACTTCCTGCTCTTTTTTGGTCTTAATTTTATTTTTTTAATTTAGTTTTGGATAGAGTGGGGAATGGGGATAGCGTATTGCTACTGAATGATTTAAAGCTTATGTAAGCCCTCTTCAAGTACATATACTCTGATCATTATTATTACTTTCACAACATTGCCAATATCTTATAAGTATCTCTTATTAAATGAGTTGGTTCCCTGTTTTGGAACCAAAGGCCTCTGTGCTTCATCTCGTTTTGGCTGACAAATAGATCTCCCAGTGTGTCCCACTGCTATAGGTGTAGACCAGGGGTCTCAAACTAACGGCCCTCCATCTGTTGCAAAACTACAAGTCCCATCATGCCTCTGCCTTGCAATGCCTCATGGGACTTGTATTTTCGCAACAGCTGGAGGGCCACCAGTTTGAGACCCCTGGTGTAGACAGTGGGCTGACTACAGTGGACTACAAGAAAAGCATGGGTCGGCAAGGCCTCCTGTAGTCAGAATGCAAGAGTGTACATGGTGGGTTGACAATGCTGCCACATGGTTTAGATCCTGTGGTTAGCATAGCTACTTACTACATGATAGAGGAGCAGGCAGGTAGGATGAACAGATATTTGTTTTTAGTTCATGCAGAAATATGCCAGGTAATTATATCAACTTACAGCTGATATGAACCTTTTGACCTTCACTAATTTCTTGGGTTTTCAACTACAGTATATGAAACTGGCGGTATGCGAGGGCATCTTGATGTGATCTTGCTGAATAAATAACTTGTTTTTTTTCACGTGGGAAGGGACTTGCAGCTCATAGCAAAGAATCTTTAACTTCAGAATATTTAACTTCTCCATAAAATGAAATTTAAACCTAAATGGTTGCTACTAGCAACAATCCCATGTACTTTATTTTTTGTTTTTTTAGCCCTACTTTGTCTACATTTTTGGCATCTACCTATATGGCAAAAAATCAATGTTCCTTTCACCAGAATTTAGATTTTTTTGTCTAATACTACATTGTTTTCTAAATTGTAAGCCTGTAACAATATCATGAAGAAGCTAGAAGCTGGTATTGGCACACACAGTCTGTAACTATGGGCTTGATTTACTAAAGATAAATACATAGACTGCACTTTGCAAGTGCAGTTGCACTAATTTTCTCCAGACCTTATTAAATGTGCAAAGATTTGCTAATTTACATCATTCAATTATGTGTAAACAAAAATTATGTTTTTATTGTTATTTATTGTTATTTTCCTTGAACCTAATTGGGTATTCTTTACAAAGTGAAGCTTCACCACATTCAATAAGCTCTGGGCAAAATAAGTGCAAATGCACTTGCCAAGTGCACATTCTATTTGCTGTTAGTAAATTTACCCATGTGTCTATCATTCTGCCAAAGTGTGTAGAGAACGTATTGACTTGTGAATGTAGACAACGTATTGACTTGTGAATGGTATGCACTTCCTCTGTCATTGACTAGAAATTGTTACTTTGTAAAACACAACTTTCCAAATTTTGCAGAGAGCTCTTACAGTAAGAATAATTTCCTGCTACATGGCATTTTGAGACAACAGGTGGAAGCTGTGAAAATCATTTCTCACAACATAATAACCTGAAAGTTATATATGTGAAGCATAACAACATTTTATAATAGCCACTAAGCAAGGAAAAATGGTACAAAATTACATTGGTCAAGATGTACGGTACTTCTCAACTACAAGCCTGCTGTGTTGGAGCAACTCAGTAAAAAAATTGAGAACATTACTATTTTCAAAGTGTCCAGGTCTGAAAGTTTTTGTATTTCTTTTAAACCAATCCTAAAAAAGGAACATAACAGCAAATGAAGAGGTGTCAACAGACACAAATAGTGTAAATTATGTTTAAATAAACTCATTCATAATTTTGCTATTTACTTTTTTTTAAATAATTGCTCATAATGTACTATTTAAAGGAAAACTTATTGCATACTTATAAGCTCTTTGCAGTCAAACTTGCTTTGGAGGACTGCCATCACGTTCTAGAAAGTTCTTCACATTCAACAGTATTTTACTGATCATAAAATCAACAATATTTACAGAATATCAGTTGTCTAAATCCCAGACAGGACAGGTGGACTATATTCGTTTATCAATTTATCTTTTATAATTTTCAATTTTATTATCACCCACAAAGCCAGGTTCCCTCAATAGTCAGGCTTTCACACTTACAAAATATTTCAATACTAAGGCTGCGAAGCCCACCTACAAACCTAAAAGTTATTCCCATCTCATGCATTTTTGATTTGGGCTACTCAAGAATTGCAAATCCCTATGAGTAAGATTTTTTTTTTTGTTTATTTGAGACACAAAATTCTTCACTGGGGACATTCCAAAGCGGCAGGTGATTCGGGGATTTCTTGTTCCCTCCTTCTCATCGTTCACCATTATTGGCTGCCTATTCTCTGTTCTGATGTTCAAGAATACGTTTAACTACTTCAGCCCCGGAGGATTTTACCCCCTTCCTTACCAGAGCACTTTTTGCGATTTGGCACTGCGTCACTT
This sequence comes from Lithobates pipiens, assembly GCF_037356315.1. Taxonomy (NCBI): domain Eukaryota; kingdom Metazoa; phylum Chordata; class Amphibia; order Anura; family Ranidae; genus Lithobates; species Lithobates pipiens. The sequence goes on from NW_027507748.1 coordinate 465,500,716, forward strand.
TAACTGACAAATGCACGATCGTGCGACGTTGCAGACAAAACAAAATTGACGTCCTTTTTTCCCACAAATAGAGCTTTATTTTGGTGGTATTTGATCACCCCTGCGGTTTTTATTTTTTACACTATAAACAAAAGAAGAGCGACAATTTTGAAAAGAACACAAAATTTCTTACTTTTTGCTATAATAAATATCCAATAAAAAAAAAAAAAAAACTAATTTTTTCCTCAGTTTAGGCTGATGCGTATTCTTCTACATATTCTTGGTAAAAAAATCGCAATAAGCGTATGTTGATTGGTTTGTGCAAAAGTTATAGCATCTACAAAATAAGGGATAGATTTATGGCATTTTTTTTTATTTTTTACTAGTAATGGCAGCGATCTGCAATTTTTTTCGTGACTTGCGACATTACGGCGGACACATCGGACACTTTTGACACATTTTTGGGACCATTCACATTTACACAATGATCGGTGCTATAAAATTGCACTGATTACTGTGTAAATGTGACTGGCAGGGAGGGGGTTAACACTAGGGGGCACTGCTGGGGTTAATTATGTTCCCTGGGAGTGATTCTAACTGTGGGGGGATGGGACTCACAAGGAGAGGAGACCGATCTGTGTTTCTCTGTACTGAGAACACACCATCAGTCTCCTCTCCACTGACAGGACGTGGATCTGTGTGTTTACGTGTGACGTGTGTGACGTGTGTGCGTAATGACGCTGTACGCATTTCGTCAGAGACGTCCTCAGCAGCGTCTCTGACGAAACGCGTACAGCGTCATTACGCACACACGTCACTTCCGGTGCGCCAGACCCGCTGGAACGCAGCCTGGAGCGCACGCCGCGCGTTCAGGGGAACTGTTCTACGGCGGACCGGCTAGCTGAGTACTTGGGCTGAAGATAGTGGAAAGCCCAATAACTTTTCAATCCTTTTAAATGGTTTTTTCACCTACGTAGCCCCATTCTTAACCTAATTAAGCCTGGTAAACGGCTCCCTGAGGGGACCATCATTTAACCCCACTTCAGCAAGGGGACTGTAATACTGGGGGAATAGGGCTTTTTGGGACTAAGTGCAGTTACTCTGCAGACATATGGAAAGGGCTGTAGGTGATTCTGATTTTTACTTTTATTTTTTATTTTTTTTATAATTTGTGGATTTTTGGCACATAAATATTCTTTGTACTCCGGAATCAGTGCTTTATATTTATTTTTTGTCTTGCATTTTTTCTTTTTACTTTTTATATTTTAAAGATATATTGTTTTTTCTGTTTTTGCTGAAAAGGATTATTACATTTTTGTGAGCCGTATAACATAATTTATACACGGTGTATGCTGATGCATGGTTTGTTAGACTGCATCTTGCATAAAAATCCTTTTCTTGCACAGAGCGTTGTATAAAGTTTTTTGTAATAAAGTATTTTTAAGTGGATACTAGCCTCCTACTATTTCTACATAACTAAAAATACCTGCTGTAAAGAAGAATATCAGACTGTTCTCCCCTCTTCCCCAATCATAATCAAAAATACTACACCATGAGGAAATTTTCTTTTATTTGAGGAATCACTAGTGGATATAAGGACTTATCTGCATCTCTTTAAAAGACCTTGAGAAAGACCCGTTGAAGACACAACTGGATGGTGGCATCTTCGGATAAACAGGATACAGATTATAGGTGTGTAACCCCCTAGGGGGTGAATGGATCTGGTGAGTGGGGATCCTTGAGGGGGAACAAGCACGAAAGTCACTAATAAAGCGCAGGCACTCTCACGAAAGTCACCTTTCCTGTATTCTGAAGAGGCGCAATTGCACACTGATACTGTTATAGAAGACTCACTGTGGATTGAAATATTTTTATGATATATATTGTAGACATGTCACTGGAGAAGTGGTTGAGGGGGTGTACATCTCACCTAGGTTGCTACACAGTGTGAGATGGTAAATCCAGGATGGATCAGTTTCTCAGCAGCAATATGCTGCTGAGTTGTTATTTAATCTTGCCGGGCCTGGGTTTATATGGAATGGCAGGTAGGTTTGGTAGAGGGACCTGTCATTCCACACCCCCCATCCCTCGTTCCAGTTCTGGGTTTTGGATCAGGTGAGCTTTGATCCTAATTAGCCTGGGAAGCTAAAGGCTCTGCAGGGTCTGCAGGTGTTTGCTCTCAGCCAGGGAAACGAACAGTCTGTGTGTTTGAGGAAGCTGCAAGCACAGCCACTGCTGGAGCTAAAATCCACCCTGCGATATCCAGGCGAAAGACGCTGTGTTTGTAAGTGTCAGATAGGTGAGAAGAACCTGTTAGTAAGCGCCCAGCCGGGCTAGGTCTTTTATTTTTGTTGTACTTAGAAAGCACAGTGTTGCTGTATATTTTTGTTTGCTGGACTGTTTGTACCACGAATAAACGCCAAGATCTGCTTTATAAATTCCAAGTCTGCTGTGAACTGTGTCCAAACACACCCTACCCCGGGAAGATCCCTTACAATTGGTGGAGGTAGCTGGCAACACGGTTGCTAGGGGCAACGGTGTGGACAGACTTGGCTACAGCTGCTGATGTCCTGGGTGAAAGCTGCAACTACACTCCAAGAACAGTCCAGCAACATGGAGGAGATGCTGAAGCAGTTTATGCAAGTGAGTTTGCAACAACAGCAGGCTCAGACAGAGGCCAATAGACGACATGAACAGTCCATGGCTGCACAACAACAACTTATCGAGCACCTGATAGCAAATCGAGAGGCGCCTGTGGTTGCTAATCCACCCACAGTGATGGGAGCCGCAACAGAGATTTTTTTTGGGAGAAGGACTGTGCAGAGAGCGCTGCAAAAGATGACTGCTGAGGACGATGTTGAAGCCTATCTAACAGTATTTGAGCGCGTGGCTGAGCGAGAGAAGTTACCAGCCGCTGAGTGGGCAGAGGTAATTGCGCCCTATTTAACAGGTGAACCTCAAAAGGCCTACTATGACCTCAGTGAGCAAGAGGTTAAGGACTATACTCGGCTAAAAGAGGAGATACTTGCCCGACTAGGAGTTACTACTGCAGTCCGTGCCCGGAGGGTACGCAACTGGAGCTACAGTCTGGACAAATCAGCGAGGTCCCAGATGTATGACCTAATCCATTTGGCAAGAAAGTGGTTGGAGCCAGACACTTCTACTCCTGCACAAATCCTAGAGAAGATCGTGATGGATCGCTACCTCCGAGCGCTTCCTACTGACCTGCAACGCTGGGTGGGACAAGGTGATCCTAAGAATGCAAACGAACTTGTCAACCTTGTGGAGAGGTTCCAGGCGACTGAGGACTACCTCCGTGATGTTCCTGCAGCATCTTCACCTCCCCGGAGCGCCAGATCTGTGCCGTCAGCTGGTAAGAGACTTCCATCTATTGGGGGAGTGTGGAGGGGTGCTGATGGGGGGAAAAGGGCTCAAGTGGTGTCTCAGGGACAAAAGGCTGGTGATGGTCCCGGGTGGCTAAGGGGCTCTAAAAAGGACTCCTTGCCAAGGGGACCAGGCCCTATCCAGTGTTGGAGATGCCATGAGGCGGGACACGTGTCTGCCCATTGCCCCCTTACCACTGAACCCATGGAGTGTGACGCTAGCCGGCGTCAGTCGCTATTTGCGGAACCATCTTGTGCTGCAGTTCCTGGACTAGAGACTGAACCGCAAATCTGCGACATCACAATCAATGACTTTCCTGTTAAAGCGTTAATGGACTCAGGAAGCCTCGTAACCTTGGTGCATGCTAGCCTGGTGGCTGGGGACTTAGAGTCTAAAAAGCATATGAGTGTTGTGTGCATACATGGTGATACAAAAGTGTACCCTATAGTGCTGGCTAAAGTCGGGACTGAACAAGGCACCGTACAATATGAAGTGGGTGTGGTTAAAAACCTCATGCATAATGTAATATTGGGGCGCGATTTTCCATTATTCTGGGCTCTCTGGGAAAAAAGAAAAATCCCCAAAAGGAGTGAGGATACCTCTAAGGTGGTTGCCTTGTCCACTGTGAATGATAAAAGTGTACAGGATGAAAATGATTGTTTTCCTTTGCAGGTCCTGGCTGGGGAGGAGGAGGCTCCTCCCACTGAGCAAAATATACTAGACTTAGAGGTGTCTAGCGATAATTTTGGGGCTGCACAATTACAGGACCCCACTCTCAAAAATGCGAGAGAGCAGGTTGCTGTTATGAACGGGGTACCTCAGGAACCAGATGCTGAAAAAAGATTTCCACATTTTTCGGTGACTAATGATCTTTTCTATAGAGTCAATAAGGTTAAAGATGAGATTGTGGAACAGCTTCTGGTACCTAAGCCGTACCGGCGTCAGGTGCTTGACATGGCACATAACCATGTTCTTGGGGGACACTTGGGGACTGACAAAACGCGAGAGAGGGTTCTCCAGAGGTTTTTTTGGCCGGCCATATATGATGACATTAAAAAATACTGTGAGTCATGCCCCACATGTCAGGTTAGTGCCCCAGTGTCACATTTTCGCAGTCCTTTGGTTTCACTCCCTATTATAGAGGTGCCTTTTGAGCTTATTGCCATGGATTTAGTGGGTCCCATTGTAAAGTCAGCTAGAGGACACCAGTATATTTTGGTAGTCATGGATTATGCGACCCGCTATCCTAAGGCTGTACCCTTAAGAAACACTGCATCTAAAACAATTGCACGTGAGTTGTTTTATATGTTTTCTAGGACTGGGATCCCCAAAGAAATCCTAACTGACCAAGGTACGCCATTTATGTCAAAAGTAATGAAGGAGTTATGCAAACTATTTAAAATCTCACACATCCGTACCTCTGTATACCACCCCCAGACGGACGGATTGGTGGAGAGATTTAATAAAACTTTGAAACATATGTTGAAGAAAGTGGTGGCAAAAGATGGTCGTGACTGGGATCATTTATTACCCTACCTCATGTTTGCTATTAGGGAGGTGCCCCAAGCGTCCACAGGGTTCTCACCATTCGAGTTGGTCTATGGTCGTCACCCTAGGGGTCTACTGGACATTGCAAAAGAGACATGGGAGAGTGAGTCCACCCCATACAAGAGTGTTATTGAGCATGTAGCACAAATGCAGGACCGTATAGCCACTGTAATGCCCCTGGTAAGGGAACACCTCCAGAGGGCTCAAGAGGCCCAAAGTAGAATTTACAACCGGTCCGCAAGAATCAGGACATTCAACCCAGGCGATAGGGTCCTTATACTAGTCCCCACTGTTGAGAGTAAATTCTTGGCGAAGTGGCAAGGTCCCTATGAAATTGTTGAAAAGATCAGTGAGGTGAACTACAAGGTGCACCAACCAGGTAGAAGGAAGCCTTTCCAAGTTTATCACATAAACTTGATCAAGCCCTGGAAAGACAGGGAATCCTTGGTGGCGACAAATACTGTTAATAATTTGTCACAACCAATCCCTCCAGTCAAGGTAGGTGATACTCTATCAGTGTCACAGAAACAGGAGGCTCAGGAATTTTTACAGAAAAACAAAAACAAGTTCTCTGACCTCCCAGGGCGTACACACCTCATCCATCATCACATTGAAACTGAGCCTAGAAGCAGAGTAAACCTTAAGCCCTATAGGATACCGGAGGCACGTAGGGAAGCCGTATCTGCCGAGGTAAAACGTATGCTTGCTCTGGGGGTAATTGAGGTGTCACAGAGTGAATGGTCCAGCCCAATTGTGCTAATCCCAAAGCCCAATGGAACTTGGAGGTTCTGTAACGATTTCAGAAAGTTGAATGAGATCTCCAAGTTCGATGCGTATCCTATGCCCAGGGTAGATGAGTTGATTGAGAAGTTGGGTAACGCCAGGTACATAACCACCCTCGATCTCACAAAGGGCTACTGGCAGATTCCACTTTCTGGTGAGGCTAAAGAGAAAACTGCATTCTCCACCCCTGATGGGCTATTCCAGTATGTAGTGATGCCATTCGGGTTACATGGAGCGCCTGCAACTTTCCAGAGGTTGATGGACTTGATTCTGCGACCACATCGTGATTACTCAGCTGCCTACCTCGATGATGTGGTCATTTTTAGCCCTGATTGGGAAAGTCACCTCTGTAAGGTACAGGCCGTGTTGGATGCCATAAGTGATGCGGGGTTGACCATAAATGCCGAGAAGTGTGCTCTAGCCCTAGAAGAGGCCAAATATCTGGGCTACATTATTGGGAGGGGGTTGATTAAGCCACAGCTAAATAAAGTTGAGGCAATACAGAGTTGGCCTAGACCCCTGACAAGGAAACAGGTTAGAGCTTTCCTGGGTATTACGGGGTATTACCGTAGATTTGTGCCGAACTTTGCCTCAGTTGCTGCTCCACTAACTGACTTGACAAAGGGCGGAAAGACAGCAATGGTCACGTGGACCCCAGAGGCCGAGAAGGCTTTCCAAAGCCTTAAGTCTGCCTTGTGCCAACCACCTGTCTTAGTTACCCCCGATTTCAGGCGAGAATTTCTGGTCCAGACAGATGCCTCTAACACAGGCTTAGGTGCAGTACTCTCACAAGTAGTGAATGGTGAGGAGCATCCGGTGACGTACTTGAGTAGAAAACTAACCCCGGCCGAGAAAAATTATGCCATTGTGGAGCGAGAATGTTTGGCAGTGAAGTGGGCCCTAGAATCTTTAAAGTATTACTTGCTAGGCAGGAAATTCAAGTTGGTGACAGACCATGCCCCCCTAACATGGATGAAGTTAAACAAGGAGAGAAATGCAAGAGTGACTAGATGGTTTCTCTCCCTACAAAACTTTAATTTCACTGTGGAACACAGGCCAGGGAAATTACAGGCAAATGCTGACGCATTGTCGAGGGTAAGTTGTCTGTGGGGACAAAAGGCTCAGCCCTCCGGTCTGAAAAAGAGGGGGGGGATATGTAGACATGTCACTGGAGAAGTGGTTGAGGGGGTGTACATCTCACCTAGGTTGCTACACAGTGTGAGATGGTAAATCCAGGATGGATCAGTTTCTCAGCAGCAATATGCTGCTGAGTTGTTATTTAATCTTGCCGGGCCTGGGTTTATATGGAATGGCAGGTAGGTTTGGTAGAGGGACCTGTCATTCCACACCCCCCATCCCTCGTTCCAGTTCTGGGTTTTGGATCAGGTGAGCTTTGATCCTAATTAGCCTGGGAAGCTAAAGGCTCTGCAGGGTCTGCAGGTGTTTGCTCTCAGCCAGGGAAACGAACAGTCTGTGTGTTTGAGGAAGCTGCAAGCACAGCCACTGCTGGAGCTAAAATCCACCCTGCGATATCCAGGCGAAAGACGCTGTGTTTGTAAGTGTCAGATAGGTGAGAAGAACCTGTTAGTAAGCGCCCAGCCGGGCTAGGTCTTTTATTTTTGTTGTACTTAGAAAGCACAGTGTTGCTGTATATTTTTGTTTGCTGGACTGTTTGTACCACGAATAAACGCCAAGATCTGCTTTATAAATTCCAAGTCTGCTGTGAACTGTGTCCAAACACACCCTACCCCGGGAAGATCCCTTACAATATATATTGTTTATTTCTTATATATATTGGTCTCATTTGACCCTTTCACATTTTCACATGCTTTTGGATTGGTGTATATATCACCGGATGTAATTGGACTTTTCACATTTTCTGTCTCTTTACATTTTTTGTTTCTTTGAATTTTGTTTATTGTTCTTATTTTGGATACCAATGTATGAGGAAATTTCTTGCTTCCTCTTTTCACATTTACCAATGTAGGGAGATTTGGTGTATCTAATAATTAGTACAAACAATTTGTATGAAAATTGGAGGCAGTTTTTTTCCCAATTAGAAAGGGTTTTTGCACTGTGTAACACTAAGTTTTTTTCTGGTTTTTTTCATTTTTTTTGGTTTTTTTGGTTTTGCTTGTGGTTAGGTTTTTCCTACGGTAGAGGTTCTATTAATCATTTTGTATTTATATCTATATCTTTTGATCCGAATTTTCTAAATATTAATGAAATTATATGTAAAATAAGTGGTATTAGCTCACCTAGTAGAGGTGATACAAAGTGGTGTGTAATCACTCTTTGGCTTGAGTTTGAGGTGTTGGATAAATGGGGTGTTGCTTAGACAAAATACGGAACACGGGTTTAATTCACGTAGCCCCTGGGGACACGTTAAGGTGATAGACATAAAAGGTTTGAGGAAGCAAAGAGTGTTAATGAAACTAATTGGTTGGAGGTAGCGCCAATAACCTATAATCAAGAACCATTCCATTAATGCAGGTTGTTTAGTGCAGCCTTTGCATATTAGGGTGGCAGCAACCTCATAAAACGGAGAGAACTTCTATTAAACCTTTTAAACTAATAGGATAAAAACTAGACAGAAGAACTGTAACCAACAAAAAATCATATAAAATACAAGGTTACAGGTATAAATTAACACCTATACATACTCCTGCTGATCAAGACCCATCCCATAAGCGCGGCTTCACTTGTATAAATAATACTGTAATTTAGTATGTCATTGACCAGGTGGCTTATTTCATTCTATTTCCTGGCCCCCCCTACTGCTTCTGCCTTGGTTCCCATTTTTTTGTACGTGAAATCTCCCACCTTAATGGGGTTCCACACCTCATTGTTTCCAATAGGGGTGTGCAAGTTGCCTCTTGTGTTTGGAAGGATTTCTGTAAGTCTCTCAATATCACGTTGGACTTTACTTCTTCCTATTCCCTCTATCCAAAAGATGCATTGAAAGTGTTTATGCTCATAATAAAGACTGATTCTTTCCTTCCATGGGTGTAACGTTCCAATAATAATCATATGCAGTGGCTACGCAGTTATCACTTCTTCCTAGCAGTATTAGGGTCATTGGTTCAAATCCCAACAATGACACTACCTGCTTGGAATTTGCATGTTCTCCCTGTGTCTGCATGGGTTTCCTCCGGGTACTCCAGTTCCCTCCCATATTCCAAAGACACACTGGTAGGTTAATTGGCTCTGTGTGTAGATGTAAGTTAAGGACCATAGATTGCAAGCTCCTTGAGGGGAGATATCCAAAACCTCCTCTTTCCATTCTCTGCTCCCCTGATATTTTGATTTTAGCTGTCTTTCAAAAGTCTTTAAATTGTCCTGTCCAGAGTTTGTAGCTTATTCCAAGCAGCCACCAAGTTCAAAACCTTTGGAGATGTAAATCATAATCAGGAACATCAGACTCAATGTGCAATCTCTCAAATTTGTTTCTAAATGTATTGGCCCTTATGCAATTATCCCCAAGACTAATCTGGTCTGCTTCAAACTTCAAATTCCTAAGAATTTTAAGAATTTTAACTTCTTTTATGTTTTACACTGCAATATTCCCAGTGCCTAAAATAAATTATCAAATATAATTTTTGTGTTAATCCAACAGTGTAGAGAACACCTCCAGGTTGCCATACTGAAATTTACAGAGTGGCAAGTTGAAAGGGAAAGGTCATTTTAAATTAATATTAAATAACAATACGACTTGTGTAGCATTTGTTAATGCTATACTTTTTCCTATTTGATTTACAATTTCCCCAAAGAAGTGGAATCACTCTTTAAGTGTATATGCTGTGTTTTAAGAACAACCTTGAGTTCAGTATTTAAGCAACTTAATTTATTCATAGCCACAAATAGAAGGGAAAAATGCCCATATCGTAACACTGTTAAAAACTCTTTATTCCATGTTTCTTAAAAATATACATATGTCTGGTTCTAAAACAATACGTTAGTTTTAGCTTTGTAAAACTATTATTAGCCTACATGAAGGGCAGATATACATATACTTCCTGGTAGAGCGTAACATCGCAGATCTCGCTTGTTCAATACTTTTTGCCAGAATGATTTCCTCTAGAGTGTATAGCCGCAAAAGTATAGAAGGGCATGGTATGAGAGCCATCAAAAAATTGAAATATTATTAATATTATTAAAAAGGCAAGGTAATGTTTCCAGATATGATGCAGGGTGTAAAAAATAGCATATAAAAAGGTATGAGGGTACTAGAGAACATGAATATTCCCATTAGTCAATTCTAATTTTATTTAAAATTATTATAAGGTATTCCACATACAATTTCAAACATATACATTACTTAAATACATAGTGTTCACATTTATTTTATTACACATATCTTGAATACTTTAACACATACCGTATATACTCGAGTATAAGCCGAGATTTTCAGCCTCTTTTTTGAGGCTGAAAGTGCCCCCTCGGCTTATACTCGAGTCACCGCTGTCTGACTGCTCGATCAGCGTATCGAGCAGACAGACGGCGGACATTAAAATTCAAAAGCCGCGCCTCCTTCTCCGCCTCCGCCTGTGATAGGCGGAACACTGAATTTCCCAGCAGTCAGTGTTCCGCCTATCACGGACATCCGCTCATTCTCATACTACGGACGAGTATGAGAGGATGTCCGTGATAGGCGGAACACAGGCTGCTGGGAAATTGAGTGTTCCGCCTATCACAGGCGGAGGCGGAGGCGCGGCTTTTGAATTGTAGAATGGCCGCCGAGAAGAGCGGCGATCCTGGAGCGGCGATCCATCGGCACGACACGGGACGGAGGAGGCACGGGACGGAGGAGGCACGGGACGGAGGAGGCACGGGACGGAGGAGGCTCGGGACGACGGCGGCTCGGGACGGAGGCTTGGGACACAGGTAGGCTGGACACACACACAAGGCTGCACGGACACACACACACACACACACACACACACACACACACACACACACACACACACACACACACACACACACACACACACACAGGGATGGATGGATACACACACACACACACACACACACACAGGGATGGATGGATGGATGAATACACACACACACACACACACACACACACACACACAGGGATGGATGGATGGATGGATACACACACAGGGATGGATGGACGGACACACACACAGGGATGGATGGATGGATGGATGGATGGACACACACACAGGGATGGATGGACGGACACACACACAGGGATGGACGGACACACAGGGATGGACAGCCATGTCTCACCCTCGGCTTATACACGAGTCAATAAGTTTTCCAGTTTTTTGGGGGTAAATTGGGGGCCTCGGCTTATATTCGGGTCGGCCTATACTCGAGTATATACGGTAATAGAAAAAATCCCATTATAATAAACTAAGAACTGGGATAATGAGATAAAATAGGAAAAACTGACCATGAATCTGATCTTAGGCCGCGTACACACGGGCGGATTGTCTGGCCAACTAAGTTCGTCAGACAATCCGACAGACAGTCCGTCCAAACTTTTGAATGAACGGACTTGCCCACACACGGCACTTTTTGAGCGGACTAATACGGCGGACTAGGTCCGCCAGACAATCCGCTCTACTTTTGAAATGAACGGACTCGCCCACACACTCGGAGGAAAGTCCGCTCATTTCGAGCGCGTCTCCAGATAGGTGGGGCCCGCGAAGGAGACGTCGCTGGCCCCGCCGCCTGGTATGGACTTAAAGGGGAACCCCAACGCCGAAAAAAACGGCGTGGGGGTGCCCCCCAAGTCCACAACAGACCCTTGTCTGAGCACGCTACCCGGCCGGCCAGGAAAGGGGGGCGAGCGAGCGCCCCCCCCCTCCTGAGCCGTACCAGGCCGCGTGCCCTCAACATGGGGGGTGCCTTGGGGGAGGGGGGGCGTGCGGCCCCCCCACCCCAAAGCACCTTGTCCCCATGTTGATGAGGACAAGGGCCTCTTCCCGACAACCCTGGCCGTTGGTTGTCGGGGTCTGCGGACGGGGGGCTTATCGGAATCCGGGAGCCCCCTTTAATAAGGGGGTCCCCGGATACCGGCCCCCCACCCTATGTGAATGAGTATGGGGTACAATGTACCCCTACCCATTCACCTGTAAAATAAAAGTACCAAAAAAAAACACAACACACGAGATAAAATATTTTATTGCACAGCTCTGGGGGTCTTCCGTCTTCGGGGGTCTTCTCGCCGGACTCCTCCGCTATCTTCTTGTAGCTCTTTTGCTAGCGGAGGAGTCCGGCTTTCTTCCTCCCCGCCGGCCTCTTCTCCCGACTTCAGGGGTCTTGTCCCCCTCTTCGGTTCTTCTGCCGGGCCACCGCGCCTTCTTATAGCTCTTTTACAGGCCCGGTCTTCTGTCGCCGCTGTCGCTGTCGCCTTCCGTTGTTGTTGTTGTTCTTCTTCTTCTTCTTCTTCTTCTCCAGGAGATGTTGCCTCGACGCTCTCTCCGGCCGGAATGCCAGAGCCGCGTTGCGCGGCCACTTATATAGGGACAAGGGGCGGTGTCACATGGTATATGTCACATGGGTTGGTGTCACATGGTGACCCCGCCCCCTTACGATGTCATAGTCCCCATGTGACATCAACCCATGTGACCAACCCATGTGACATATACCATGTGACACCGCCCCATTGTCACTATATAAGTGGCCGCGCAGCGCGGCTCTGGCATTCCGGCCGGAGAGATCGTCGAGGCAACATCTCCTGGAGAAGAAGAAGAAGAAGAAGAAGAACGGAAGGCGGCGGCGACGGCGACAGCGGCGACAGAAGACCGGGCCACCGCCTGTAAAAGAGCTATAAGAAGGCGCGGTGGCCCGGCAGAAGAACCGAAGAGGGGGACAAGACCCCTGAAGTCGGGAGAAGAGGCCGGCGGCGGGGAGGAAGAAAGCCGGACTCCTCCGCTAGCAAAAGAGCTACAAGAAGATAGTGGAGGAGTCCGGCGAGAAGACCCCCGAAGACGGAAGACCCCCGGAGCTGTGCAATAAAATATTTTATCTCGTGTGTTGTGTTTTTTTTTGGTACTTTTATTTTACAGGTGAATGGGTAGGGGTACATTGTACCCCATACTCATTCACATAGGGTGGGGGGCCGGTATCCGGGGGCCTCCTTATTAAAGGGGGCTCCCGGATTCCGATAAGCCCCCCGCCCGCAGACCCCGACAACCAACGGCCAGGGTTGTCGGGAAGAGGCCCTTGTCCTCATCAACATGGGGACAAGGTGCTTTGGGGTGGGGGGGCCGCGCGCCCCCCCTTCCCCAAGGCACCCCCCATGTTGAGGGCACGCGGCCTGGTACGGCTCAGGAGGGGGGGCGCTCGCTCGCCCCCTTTCCTGTCCGGCCGGGTAGCGTGCTCGGACAAGGGTCTGTTGTGGACTTGGGGGGCACCCCCAGGCCGATTTTTTCGGCGTTGGGCTTCCCCTTTAAGTCCATACCAGGTGGCGGGGCCAGCGATGTCTCCGTCGTGTGCTCCGCCTACCTGGATACCCGCTCGAAATGAGCGGACTTTTCTCCGGGCGGGAAAAGTCCGCTCATTTCGAAAGTACAGTGGACTGGCACACACACGGGCGGACTGTCCGCCCAAACCAAGTTTGGACGGACAATCTTACGGAAATTCCGTAAGACTTTGTTCGTCAGACTGTCCGCTGAAAAAGTCCGCTGAAGCCCACACACGAGCGGACTGTCCGCTCAAATGTGTTTCGGCGGACTAAGTTGGGCAGACAGTCCGCCCGTGTGTATGCGGCCTAAGCCTTCAATGGGGGTGCTAGGGGTGGTGCTGACTGGAAGTATCATAGGGCTATTACTGCGTGGGGAGAATCAATGTTTGAAAGTAGGGACCGATATATATATATATATATATATATATATATATATATATATATATATATATATATATATATATATATATATATATATATATATATATATATATATATATATATATATATATATATATATATACATATATACATATATATATATATATATATATATATATATATATATATATATTAAAAAAAAACACTGACACTATAGCTGGGGGTTGTAATGCAACTGTACTGCTTCCCTTTAGATTGTAAAGCACTGCACAAACATAATAAATCCTGTATACTAATATAATAAATTATCCCGCTGACACTTGATCCCTCTTAAAATCTGCACTCTGTAAGCTTTGCCATCTGTTGCATAATTCTGAAGCCCCGCACTCTGTGCACTATGTTGTATGTAACATATTTCTGACCACTGTAAATTGCTCAGAGCTGAGAGTTTCCAAGTTCATTCTTTGCAGGGGAGATCAGAAAACACTCTGAATCCTGATAATTGCTTTGGAGGTCTTGGGATGGGGGAGTAGAATCAGTCTGGGAATGGTAGGGTTATGGCACATTATTGTACAAGTAGAAGTTGCTTTATATATTCTGTGTGCAGAGAAGCATATGTAATATTAGAGTTTAATGTTTAAAAATTATCCTTAGTGCTGAGGTTTATGTGTGTCAGTGAGACTGTCACCTGTGGAACAGTAATAAAGGAATATTTTGCGGTTACAACTGTGACATATGCAGTGTATACTGTAAGTAGACTCAGACTCTGCTTTACCAAGCCCCTTTAAGCCACACCCAATATAGCATGGGTGAAAATATGACCTCCCCATTAGACAGTGCTAAAGCCTGAGCGACCATACACCAGGCCTAAACAATCTAACACAGGGAGGACAGAGATGTAACCCAATTGGCTAAGCTCTAGTGCCATCCAACACCAACACTTACATAAGGTGGACTCCTGCAATGGGGAGGCAGTGCGGATTGGGGAGTATCACCTTCTCGGATGGGTGTTCTATCTGATGACATTGTCCATTTGCCCTCAATGGCCAAAATGACAATGTCTCTTTAAGTATAGGTCCATTTTAACCCTGTGTGTTGAAAAATGGCAGTCTCAGTTTCAAAATGCCTAGCAGATAATTCATGTACTAGTAGAATGAAAGGAATGGAAAAAAATCATTATGTAGGATCCACTGTCTTGGTGTTCTTCAATAGAAAAAGAACTGAGATAACATTGAGCGCTCTGTCTGTTTTATTCCTTTTTAGCTGAGTCTCTTATCATATACATATCAGGACATACAAGTTGCAATCACAGGCGTACTGTTCATATGCTCATCCATATCCTGATTGATGCTGACATCTTTCAACATCACAGCTTCCAGCACATTCATGGAAGTCATCAATGCTATCTTGCCTATCTTTTCTCACAAGTCTCCCTGTTTCCTTGACTCTTCCTGGCTGCAGCTTTTCTTGTATTATTGTGTGTTTCATGCATCCCATTATTTCAATAAGAAAATAAATCCTCCACTCTTCTGCATTAAGCATTACTGTTTGTCTATCTTCGTCCAACAGGTGCATTTTAACAAAGTACATTTTAAATAGATTTAAGGGATTTGTGTCACCAATGCCTAGCGTATTGCCACATAACAGATAGGGTAATTCTGAGTGAAATGTATTAAAGACACAAGCTGCACATCAAAAAGGAACACATAGCAAAAAGAATATCACCTTCATTCATATGTGACAATCTTGACAGATGATTGATTGCTTTTGAACATTTAGGATGTACTTGGAATAATGTATATTTAATGTGCTCCAGTAAAACACATTCTGAAAAAAGCAGAAAATTGTGTATTAGAATATTAATCTGCAGGTAGAAAGGAGGAATAAAACATGACAAAATAAACGTATTATTTATTGCCTAGCAGAGTTACTTTTTAGATGTTTTTCTAAGTCGTGGTGTATGACTTATAAAAATGATGTTATTTTACTGTAGTTTGAACTACAGACAAGCTGCTACATACATAGTTCCAATTTGTATTTGTGAACTGTCTAATCTGCACAAAATTTTGGAATCCTGTTCAGACATTCATGTGATTTCCATACTTCTGCCACAGTATAGAACCAAAGGGAGTAACATCACTATTAAAGCGTGTAAAGATTCTGTATCAAGTTTCCCCGACTCCATTGGTGAGGTGCTCTCTGCACTACGCCTTTTAATAGGGCCACCCAAACACCCCCTTTTCCACCCCCAGTGTCTACTAAAACATTTTAGCAGGGCAGAGTCTTATTGAGTTTTATTGACTTAAAATGCTGGCACTCCCATATTAAGCCTTATTTAGGTGTACATGGAATTATGGGAACTACATAAATGTTTTAATTTACTAACTAATCAACTAAATATTTGTAAATGGAGCGCAAACATACAGATATGCATGAATGTACAAATAAAAAATATATATATGAAAAAATAAGAGCTATCAGTAATGCATTCTAATAAATAGCCTTAAGAATTACCGGCTTCTCTTTTTCTTCTTATATTAAATAACATACAATGTCATTGTTGTGCTTGTGTAAAGTCAAAAGATCATTTTTAGCAGTTACTTTTAAAACAAATTTATTGTGGGCATGTTTTCTTTTTTGATTTATTATGGCAAAAGCAAAAAAAAAAGTTAATAAATATTTTATCTCTAATATTCATATTGCATATGAATAATATGTACTCTTCTATGCAGCTCACACTTGGAACTTTAGGCTTCTTTTCTAATGATTTTCCGTGTCTTCTTTGCTCTTTTGTTGTACAAAAGCTTTTGTTTAAAGTTCTCAATAGCTCAAGCTGAAATTTAAATAAAAAAAAATGAATATGTAAGGACAGTATTTCATCCCTCTGTCTTTCTAACCCGCTAAATGGCAATCATAGCTTTTATGAAAGATAGCCTGCATTGAAGGAGGCAACTCCTGTTGGGCTTTTTGTTAGATAATCCATCGTGCTCTGATAATCCTTTGTTCCTAACTGCTTATTTGACTTTGTTTAAAACAAAGTTTATACATCTGTAGCGTCGATACTCCTAATGAGTATACGCTATGTTTGTAAATTTAGTTTTTGCCCAAAACTGTAGTTGACAGTTTTGGGGTTAATTGTGCTAAATTGTGCTTTGGCATCAGTTTGGCTAGGCTGTATTAAGGTTCTGCCTGATCATATGTGGGGCTCGCACCCTTGAAAGGCCTTAGAATGCAGCCTGGTTGGACGCATTAGGTACCAATCTCTCTCTTGGAGTCAATCAGTGGGCATTTGTCTTGCTGTGTATTCCGGGAGAGGGTACTTAAGGTGCTGAAGTCACTTGGTTCTGGGTTCCGGTCCAGAAGTTGTTGCTAACTCCATGGTCCTGACCAGCCCCCAGGGGCCCTCATGGACTGGGGTGTGGATCCATCCGTTTCCGAGCCTCGGAACTGGTGCAGTAACTGGAAGGAGGATTCTAAGGTGTTTCAGTGCCATCTCGGGTTTGGAGAGGCCCAGCAACTCTACATGCAACCAGAGGAGGACTCTTCAGTGGCTGCTCAGTAAGAGCCTGGAAGCTGAGCTGCCATGGACGTTGATTGAATCCACATTTCTTACTGTATCGCCGGACCGGCTGAGAGATTCTGGTACAGTAAGAAAAGTTCCTACTTCTATCCTTCGTTACAACTAAGTTTTTCAACCAAGTCTGTGTGAGAGACTTTGCCAGGCTAGAATTACCTGTTGGCTGCTAAATCCAAGCTCAAGGATTTATCCAACAGTTAAAGAGTCCAGTTGCGAGTGGCTATTCCCTGGATTATGTAGAGAGAGAGACTTTTATTGAAGTCAGCAGTTCCGAGCACCTGAGCTAAATTTATCCTGATACCCTCTATTCCCAACTTAGAGACTGAGTTTGTTCAACTGTTTATGCAAAATAAAAATCCTAACAAAGGAATTCAAGTGTCGGTCTCTACAATTACTGGGTTATCAACCCTGGGAACCCCTAGAAAAGGACAACGAGTACGAGCTGGTGGAGGTAATCGGTAAGCTAAGAAAAATTCAGCCGCTCCTTCGGGGGTAAGTGCTACACGTGTGGGCTTGTAGTCCAGGATGTTGCCGTTACCTTCAGAGGGGAGCTGTGGCCTTGGGGGTGCGTATTCCGTGGGCGGTGTGAGGAGAGCAAGCAGTGCGGAGATGTGGCAGCCGGCGAGCGAGAGACTGCAATGATCCTACTATTGGAGGTCGTTTGGAAGGGTGTGATGCTGTCCTAATTTGATGGTCCCTTGGGAATCTTAATGATATATGCCCAGATTTCTTTATGGTTTGGTAAGCGCGCATTCAGATTGTTAACCAGCACAGTGGTGGTGAAGGAAGCCTATACTCTACACAGAGTTTAACTGGAGGAATATCTTCAATCTAATGGACTGTTGCACTTGTTTTTCTTTTTTCTGAGAACACTTTATTGGGCACGTGTGTTTATATCTTTTAATTTGACATTTGCACATTTCTATCTTTAAGCACTTTATAAGTTATTTAATCATATAAATTTATTTATATTTATATTTAATTTATTTGTTATTTCAATGAATTTTTTATATTCCATTATTTATTTATTTGAGTGAAATTGTTTACATTGTATATGCACTAATTATGTATATGTATCATGATTCATTTTTATTTGTTTATTATTATTTTTCTTTTTTTAATTATTATTTTTTTTTTCCAGTCATAGTAGATGGTGGCTGAGTTCCATTAGGGTTTATTATATGGGAGAGCGCGGCTGTAATCTTTGTTTTATGTGTTTTGTGGGTGTGTATCACACCAGAATAATCGCTGCTTCCAGGTATTTGGATTAATTAATTTTGTGTTTTTTTGTTAGGCTAGCGCAGAATTTTCCTTTTTTTCCATGTTAATGTGAACTGTTTTATTGTGACAAATCTTAGACATTTGTTAACCCTTTTCCTTTCCTTATCCCAACACCTCAAAAGCTCAGGTCCTTAACCATATTTTTTTGTAGTGTTAGGAAGTTTTCCTCTAGCGAGACGATGAGAATATCGTCTCAATGACCGAGGGGAGTGTGTAGCACCAGTACTCCTAATGAGTACGTGCTATGTTCGTAAATTTAGTTTTTGCCCAAAACTGTAGTTGAGTTTTGGGGTTAATTGTGCTAAATTGTGCTTTGGCATCAGTTTAGCTAGGCTGTATTAAGGTTCTGCCTGATCATAGGTGGGGCTCGCGCCTGTGAGAGGCCTTAGAACGCAGTCTGGTTGGACGCATTAGGTACCAATCTCTCTCTCGGAGCCAATCATTGGGAGTTTGTCTCGCTGTGTATTCCGGGAGAGGGTACGTAAGGTGCTGAAGTCATGTGGTTCTGGGTTCCGGTCCAGAAGTTGTTGCTGACTCCGTAGTCCTGGTCCACCTGACCAGCCCCCAGGGGCCCTCATGGCCTGGGGTGCGGATCCTTCCGTTTCTGAGCCTCGGAACTGGCTAGTCTGAGGTGTGGTAAATGGAAGGAGGATTCTAAGGTGTTACGGTGCCGTCTCGGGTTTAGAGAGGCCCAGCAACTCTACATGCAACCAGGGGAGGACTCTTCAGTAAGAGAGCCACGCACAAGGCTGGCTGCTCAGTAAGAGCCTGGAAGCTGCGCTGTCATGGACATTGATTAAATCCACATTTCTTACGGTATCGCCGGACCGGCTGAAAGATTCTAGTACAGTAAGAAAATTTCCTACTTCTGTCCTTCCAGTTACAACTAAGTTTTTCAACCAAGTCTGTGTGAGAGACTTTGCAAGGCTAGAATTACCTGTTGGCTGCTAAATCCAAGCGCAAGGATTTATCCAACAGTTAAAGAGTCCAGTTGCGAGTGGCTATTCCCTGGATTATGTAGAGAGAGAGACTTTTATTGAAGTCAGCAGTTCCGAGCACCTGAGCTAAACTTTATCCTGATAACCTCTATTCCCAACTTAGAGACTGAGTTTGTTCAACTGTTTATACAAAATAAAAATCCTAACAAGGAATTCAAGTGTCGGTCTCTACAATTACTGGGTTATCAACCCTGGGAACCCCTAGACAAGGACAATGAGTACGAGCTGGTGGGTGTAATCGGTAAGCCCAGAAAAATTCAGCCGCTCCTTCGGCGGTAAGTGCTACACATCCATAATAAAAATTGAGAAAATATCAGTTTAAAATGCATAAACTAAAGAGATATTATATTAAAATGGACCCATGTGTTTCACTTTCAGATTTGACTACTCAGATTGACCTATTAGGCTTAGATTTAAAACGTCAAAGCCGAGAAAGAATGTGCTTAGGACTGTGCTTAAGACATGCTTCAGTTTCTGTTGAAAGAATTAGCTAAGGTAATGTTATTGTAAACCACCTAAAAAAGGAATTATTTTATTTTATTTTTAGCAAATTGTAATCATTTAGCACCTGTGCAGCACAGTCATATACAATATGCTAAATATAGCACTTGTGAACAAATGAAGTATATACATATGATTAATACATGATCTTTGCCGTTTGGAATACTGAGAAATAGTTAAAGATTGCTTTTCATACACACTTTGAGTAGTCATCCTCTAATTATTTTTCTAGATTTCATAGTTGACTTAATGACAAAAGACCTAGGTAATACCAAGGATGTGGTTATCAAATAACAAACCTTTTCTTATTTACTCTTCATTTAGTGACTTCACCAACATTTCCATGCCTGAGTTAATATTTGTTGTTATGTTATGTACTCAAAGAGTATTTCAGTTTTAGCTTTGCGTAAAGGGTGGAGAAAAGGGCTTGCATGTTACACACCTATTTAACAGACACTTTATGCACTTCCTCTTCAGATTGATGAAAAATACATCGTTTTTATTTTCTCTTAACTTTGAAGCCAGGACTGTTTGCATAGAAGGAAACACCTTTGATTATACCTGAACAGCTGCTTTATTCTAAATGCTAATGGTAGCTTTGGCAAAGTGAGGGTTATACTCAATTTGCAAAGTGTGCATGTATAGGACATAAAAAATTTGCAAGGTTTTAGTATGGCCTGATCTTCCATAGGCAGATCAGTTTTGGGGACCATTTCACAAAAATGATATCCTAGAACTAAAAATAATGCAGATAATGGGCAATTACACGAAAAAGAAGCAGGTTGGACCTAATATATAAGAAAAGACTAATTTAAATGAATTTACTCAAGCTTCAAAATAAGTAACCTTATTTAAATATGTGGTTGTTGTAGAAAATTTAGAGGAACACTCTTCAATTTAAGGTCATCACCAAAGACATGAAAGCATACCTAGGGATGGGAAGAAAATAGGATCAATCATAAATTACAGGTCTTACTGCTCTTTATAATGAATGCTGTGAACATGGGCATAGCTAACCTGGATATCCTGGATATCTGGAATGCAACTTCAAATGGCCCTATACTTGTAACATTTCCCACCACTGTTTCTAATATACTGTATATGCATCAGTGGTGAGGAAAGGCATATGACATAGTGTTGGTAAGTCAGTTTAAACCTTCCAGGACCTTCTGTTGTAAAAACTGCCACACTTTCACCATTATCACTTTTTCATCTAGTATGCATCCATGTGCATGTAAGACACAGATCACCACTTGGACTGGGTTCTAAATGCTTTGGCTCTAAGTGTAAACTTGCCATACTGAAGACTAGTGTCCGAATACTAGCAGATTACAATCCTGTCAGCGTCGGCGCTTCCCTGTGCATCTGCAGGGTAGAATGGCGCAACAGGGCACATGGGTGTACGATGAGGCAGGTCTGCGCATACGGGTGCGGGAATTAGTGGGTTTGCGCACACACGATACTGCGGGTCGGCGTGCGCAGGTGCGAGATGCGGCGCAACGGCGGGCGCACGTGTGCACAGCTATGCGCACAATGTACTTTCCCCTGGTAGGCCCAGGAAAGGCAGCTCTGTGTTCTGTGTCATTGCCGGTTTGTCTTTTCAGCTCCAGTGTTCCCGTGCCTTGCCTGTGTTTCCTGTGCCTACCCGTTGTGACCCAGATTGATCTGACTACTCTTGGACCTCTCCTGCATCTGACCCTTGGCTTGCCTCTTCTTCTTCTTCTGGATACCTGTGTTTGACCCTCGGCCTCCTCCTGGACCTGTCTCTGCTTGCTCCTTGTGTTTGATGTCCGGCCTGCTGCTTGACTTCTGTGTATGACCCCGGCTTGTTTCCAAGACTCTGTACCTGTTTGGACTTTCTTGTGTTTGACCCCCGGCCTTCTCATCCGACCCTGCTCCAGGCTCCACTCCCAGCTTCAGGTTTTTGAGCCCCAGCCGGGCTTTCCCCAGCCAAGTGTCAAGTCCACCCTGCACAGATCACTCTTCTACCAGAAGAACTTCAGCATACTTCATCTGCTGGCAAACATGCCCCTCCATGCCCAGTGCCCACTGTTCCACTCTCAGGGGTATTGTGCACCCAGTTGCAAGGGAAGTCGCTCTCAGCAACTCGGCCCTGGTGAGTACCTGACAACTAGAATACTTAGGCTTGTCAAATACATTTTTAAATTGTGTGGAATATTTTCTCGCCAGGCAGATCTCTTTATGAGGGACTGTTGACAGTGGCCTTACAGGAGATCACTGGATGTATAAAGCAAAGAGGGTATTCATGTATCAAACAAGGGGTGCAGGCTGTGTATCATGGGGTCTGCCTGGTAGTGAGCATGGGGATGGGATTAGGTATAAACATGAGCAGAGGCTTCCTGGCTATGGGGAGTGGGACATTTCATGGACTATGGATTGTGCATATGTTTCCTAGGCTATGGAATGACAAGGGAGTACAGTGCCTACAGTATGTGGGTGGAATATCTTTTGCTATCTAATCATACCCATATTTTCATCACATATTTCCTGTACTTTTGGTTGCATCGTGTATATATTTTCCTAACAAAACCCCTGGCTGTGAAAAATGTAGATTATAGTAAGTTGTTTGCATGCAGATAACACAATCTATCATCAGTTGTTCAATGTGGATAGCAAAAGTCCAAAATAAAGTGCTACATACCAAGGTAGAGCTAAGAAAAAGAATTTCAAAGATGAAGTGTAGGGGATATCACATTCCTGAAATATAGATATTTCTTTGCTATACTATTTTGGGTCCCAATAAATACAACAGCACTTTCTTTGTAGGTTGAATATATTTTTATTAACACATTTTTAGAAATTACAAAAGTAGTATAGAAAGAAAGAAATCCACATTGAAATTGTGAATACAAATTGACATTGATAACACAAAAATGGTTGCCAGTCAATATCGACATCCAAATATAGACACATTAATCAATTACTGATATGGGAATTGGAATGTCTTTGGATAGCCAGCACTTAATTTTT
Organism: Lithobates pipiens; assembly: GCF_037356315.1. Taxonomy (NCBI): domain Eukaryota; kingdom Metazoa; phylum Chordata; class Amphibia; order Anura; family Ranidae; genus Lithobates; species Lithobates pipiens. The sequence continues at coordinate 465,523,574 of NW_027507748.1, forward strand.
AAAAGCAGGAAGTCACATATATTTTTATTTTGTAAAATGAACTGTTTCTAGTAGATTTAGTACAGTAGATTGTTGGAAAAACTTAAATTACTTCTAAAGGCAGAAAGTTTTTTACCTTAATGCATTTTTCTGCCCCCCAGCCCCCCTTATACTCACCTGAGCCCCTTTTGGATCCAGCGATGTGCATGAGAGCAGAAGCTCTCCCAGGTCTCTTTTTCCTCATTGGTTCACACAGCAGTGTAGTGTAAAGGTAACATGCATTACTGTACAGTAGGGATGAGCCGAACACCCCACTGTTCGGTTCGCACCAGAACCTGCGAACAGACCTAAACTTCGTGTGAACTTTAGAACCCTAATAAAGTCTATGGGACTCGAACGTTCACAATCTAAAGTGCTCATTTTAAAGGGTAATATGCAGGTTACTGTCCTAAAAAGTGTTTGGGGACCCGGGTCCTGCCCCAGGGGACATGGATCAATGCAAAAAAAAGTTTTAAAAACGGCCGTTTTTTCAGGAGCAGTGATTTTAATAATGATTAAAGTGAAACAATAAAAGTGTAATATTCCTTTAAATTTCGTAGCTGGGGGGTATCTATAGTATGCCTGTGAAGGGGCGCATGTTTCTGGTGCTTAGAACTGTCCCTGCACAAAGTGTAATTTGTGCAGGAAAAAAAGTCTTTTAAAATCACTTGCGGCTATATTGTCGGCTCCCCGTAATACAGAGAACACTCAATGAGTGTTCTCTGTATTAGTCGACAATTCATTCATTCATTGATAAAAAAAAAAAAAAAGCGTGGGGGTTCCCCTAAATTCAATTACCAGGCCCCTCAGGTCTGACATATTATATTATGATATTAAGGGGAACCCCGTGTCAAATGTAAAAAAAAATTGACGTGGGGTCCCCCTAAAAATCCATACCAGACCCTTTATCCGAGCACGCAACCTGGCAGGCCGCAGGAAAAGAGGGGGGGACGAGAGAGCGACCCCCCTCCCTCCTGAACCGTACCAGGCCACATACCCTCAACATTGGGAGGATGCTTTGGGGGTCTGTGACCCCTCAAAGCACCTTGTCCCCATGTTGATGAGGACAAGGGCCTCATCCTCACAACCCTGGCCAGTGGTTGTGAGGGTCTGCGGGCAGGGGGCTTATCAGAATCTGGAAGCCCCCTTTAACAAGGGGACCCCCAGATCCCGCCCCCCCTGTTTGAAATGGTAAGGGGGTACAAAAGTACCCCTACCATTTCACAAGGAAAGTGTAAAAATGGTTAAATAAGACAAACACACTTTTGAAAAATTCCTTTATTAAAAATAAAAAAAATAAAAAAAAAGATTCCAGCGGTGCTAATCCACTCTTGCTATCCAGCGACGAATCTCCGGGGTCCAGCGATGGATGATCATATCCAGCGACAGGGGATCTCTCAGTCCAGCGCTGTCAATACATCCATCTTCTGTCTCCACTGCGGAGACACTGCGGAGATCCCAGCGCTGACGTTTCTTATATTAGGAGGGCGGGGCCACCCGTCACCTGACCCCCCCCTCTGATGCTGGAGAGGGAAGCCAGGGGTTCCCCAGTGACGTGTGGGTGACCCCGCCCCCTCTGATGTAACGCAGGTTTCCGTTACATCAGAAGGGGCGGGGTCACCCATACGTCACTGGGGAACCCCTGGCTCCCTTCACCAGCGTCAGAGGGGGCGGGGTCAGGTGACGGGTGGCCCCGCCCTCCTAATATAAGAAACGTCAGCGCTGGGATCTCCGCAGTGTCTCCGCAGTGGAGACAGAAGACGGATGTATGGACAGCGCTGGACTGAGAGATCCCCTGTCGCTGGATATGATCATCCATCGCTGGACCCCGGAGATTCGTCGCTGGATAGCAAGAGTGGATTAGCACCGCTGGAATCTTTTTTTTTATTTTTTTTATTTTTAATAAAGGAATTTTTCAAAAGTGTGTTTGTCTTATTTAACAATTTTTACACTTTCTTTGTGAAATGGTAGGGGTACTTTTATACCCCCTTACCATTTCAAACAGGGGGGGGGCGGGATCTGGGGGTCCCCTTGTTAAAGGGGGCTTCCAGATTCTGATAAGCCCCCCGCCCCCGCAGACCCTCACAACCACCGGCCAGGGTTGTGAGGATGAGGCCCTTGTCCTCATCAACATGGATTTTTAGGGGGACCCCCACGTCAATTTTTTTTAAAATTTGATGCGGGGTTCCCCTTAATATCCATATCAGACCTGAAGGGTCTGGTATGGATATTTAGGGGGACCCCACGTCAATTTTTTTTAAAATTTGACACGGGGTTCCTCTTAATATCCATGTCAGACCTGAAGGGCCTGGTAATTAAATTTAGGGGAACCCCCACGCTTTTTTTTTATTTTTTATCAATGAATGAATGAATTGTCGGCTAATACAGAGAACACTCATTGAGTGTTCTCTGTATTACGGGGAGCCGACAATATAGCCGACAATATAGCCGCAAGTGATTTTAAAAGACTTTTTTTCCTGCACAAATGACACTTTGTGCAGGGACAGTTCTAAGCACCAGAAACATGCGCCCCTTCACAGGCATACTATAGATACCCCCCAGCTACGAAATTTAAAGGAATATTACACTTTTATTGTTTCACTTTAATCATTATTAAAATCTCTGCTCCTGAAAAAACGGCAGTTTTTAAAACTTTTTTTTGCATTGATCCATGTCCCCTGGGGCAGGACCCAGGTCCCCAAACACTTTTTAGGACAGTAACCTGCATATTACCCTTTAAAATTAGCACTTTAGATTTCTCCCATAGACTTGTATAGGGTGTTCCGGCTTTTCGAATTTGCTGCAAACACCCCAAATTGTTCACTGTTCGCTGAACAGGTGAACAGGCAATGTTCGAGTCGAACATGAGTTCGACTCGAACTCGAAGCTCATCCCTACTGTACACTTTACTGCAATATATGACAATGCACATTCATTCTGAATTAATTCTGAATGGCACCCTATTATACCTTGCCAGTAGATGTGTGACATACCCCTAGCGCAATGTGTGGCAGCACACTAACCTGAATGGCGGTGCAATGTCAAAAATGGTGCAGAAACCTGTCCATTGGCAAGATGCTATAAGGTGTCATTCAGAATAAATGATGATGCAATGCACCAACATACGCAATCCAGTATGTATTCCTGTACAATGCGATAAAACACACTGTAACACATGCATTACCGCAACACCATAGTGTGGATGGGCCCTTAGAACTGCAGGCAGTGGAGAAAGAACATCATAAAAACGTGACTACACAGAGATGGTACAGAGACCAGGCTCTGGCACAATCTTTGTGATTCAATACAATACAAAATATAGGAGCTTATTTATCCTCTCAAGGAGAGACAAAAATATAATACAGCTAATGAATTCTATATTATACGGCTGACTAATCAATAAGTGAAAGTCAAACAAACCGATGAATACGCAATGATATGTGAAAATGTTAGACATCTGCTAACACAACACAAATGCTGTACTGTAAAACCTAAGCTATAAACATAATGTTTACTGTAACTTTTTATTACCTTTTTTTATCACCATCTCCTGTAGATGTAGCATAGTTTCCTAACATAAAATTAACAGTATTCTCAAGTGTCAGCCTTCCTGATATTCGAAAGTTGAACTTTTTTTTTAGTCAACTGGTCCACAATAGCACTGGTAGATACTTAGCCGCCTGACAAGTCGCTTCCCGCTCTGAGCAATGGAACTGTTCTAATCGGAGCGACTCAAGTCGCTCCAACTTAGAAAAAGGTTCCTGTACGACTTTTGGGGTGACTTGAGGCAACTTGCATTGACTTCTATACAGAAGTCGTTTTGCAAGTCGCCGCAGTGGTCGCGTCCAGTCACGCTGTAAGTCGTGCTGCCTCAATGTGAACTGGACCTTAATGTGTCCACAGGCTGGTAGAACAGGTGGGGGTGGGCTGCAATATGTTTCTGAGGCCCCCACCTCCTTCATCAGACTCCTGCTATCCACCCCACCTGTTCTACCAGCCTATGGACACACTGACAGTGGCATGTGTTAGAGCTCTGGATGCTCCGCAGTTCCAGGTCCTGGCGCGTGCTATTGTGGATACTCTCCAGTCCATCGAGACCGCTGCTCCATTCTACCAGACCTGTGCGCAGTATACAGTGTTTTTAGATGTACATAGATGTAAGTGTTTTCAGAATAAATTGCGGTTTATGCTTGACATATACTGATCTGGCGCCCTCCTTTATTATTTACATGTCTTGAGGGGACCCTATACTGATCGAGGAGCTGCTGGTGACTGCACAAGTCTTTTCTCCTATCAAGCTAACCACCATCCTGCATATGTCTTCTATGGATTTTAAATGACTATTTGTCTGCAAGTGAAGTGTTGACTGACCTGCTAATTCAACCAGTGTGTGTGTGTGTGTGACTTTATATCAATAATAATTACAGTATCCCTGTATGTTGCAATCCTTAGGATGCCCATCTAACAGTTTTTTAAACTATTGACACTCTCCACTGATACCATCACTTGTGGAAGGGAGTTCCACATCCTTACCCCTCTGACAGTAAAGAACCCTTTACGCAATTTAAGGTTAAACTGCTTCTCTTCCAGTTTCAATGAATGGCCACATGTGTTTTCAAACTCCATGCAACTGAATAGTTTCCTCCCTATGGTACTATCCCCATTAAAGTATTTGTATATCACTATCATATCTCCTCTCAAGCATCTCTTCTCCAGAGAGAATTGGTTTAATGCTTGTAGTCATTCCTAATTACTAAGGTCCTCCAGTTCCTTTATTGGCTTTGTTGCCCTTCTTTGGATTCCCTCCAGTTGCAACACATCCTTCCTGAGGACTGGTGACCAGAACTAGATGGCATATTTATGATTCGGCCAGAGCAGTCTTGTAAAGTGGCAACATTATTATTTCCTCTCTAGAGTAAATCCCCAATGGTTCCCCCCCTAGTGAGTAACTGACCAGGAAATAGAGTACCCACTATTTTACTACTTTGGACACCCCCCATAACCAGTTTTCTATCCAGATACATACTCTGTGGTCCATGCCAACAGACCTCAATTTGCAAAGTAAATGTTTATGGGGAACTGTATAAAATGCTTTTGCAAAATTCAGGTACACAACATCCACAGAACTTCCTCATAGAATGTTAGCAGATTGGTCTGGAAAAAGTGATCATTCATTAATCCATGCCGACTATTACTAAGGATACTGCTTTCATCAGCAATTTTGTATATAGTCTCTTATTATTCCCTCCAATAATTTACAAACTATTGATGCTAGACTGACTGGTCTGTTGTTTCCAGGTACATGTCTCTGCCCTTTTTAAAATATTGGTACCACATTGGCTTTTCTTCAATTAGCTGGTACTATTCCAATCACTAAGCTGTCCATAAAAAAATTAGGAACAACGGTATGGCTATAACCTGACTGAGTTCTTTAACCACTTCAGCCCTGGACCAGGCCATTTTTTGCGATACAGCACTGCGTTTCACCCAAACAAAATTGATGTCCTTTTCTCCCCACAAATGGAGCTTTCTTTTTTTGGTGGTATTTGATCACCTTTGTGTTTTTTATTTTATGCTATAAACAAAAAAAGAGCAACCATTTTGAAAATACATTTTTTACTCGCTATAAAAGATATCCCTCAAAAATATGAAAAAAAACTAATTTCTTCATCAATTTAGGCCAGTTTGTATTCTGCCACATATTTTTTGTAAAACAAAATCCCAATTAGTGTATATTGATTGGTTGGCAAACGTTATCGTGTCTACAAACAATAGGATAGATTTAGGGAATTTTTTAATTTTTTCAATTTTTTACTAGTAATGGCACAGATCAGTGATTTTTAGTGAGACTGCAACATTGCGGTGGGCCAATTGGACACTAAGTGACACTTTTTGGGGATCAGTGATACCAATACAGTGATCAGTGCTAAAAAAAATCCACTGGCACTGTATAAATGACACTAGCAGGGAAGGGGTTAACATCAGGGGCAATCAAAGGGTTAAATGTGTTCTCTACGTGTGCTTTCTAACTGTGTGGGGGATGCTGACATTATACAAAGTGAGAGATCGGTGTTCCTGATTAGTAGCGGTGCGCGTGCCCTAGACCAGGAAGTGCGAATAACATACAGGTACTTTGTTTCACACAGTCGAGCTGCCCTGCAGCAGTATATGTATGATGGGCGGTCCGGAAGTAGTTAAGGACTCTCAGGTGTAAGCCATCTGGTCCTTGTGATTTATTTGTGTTAAACGAGTTGTAAAGGCAGAAGGTTTTTTATCTTAATGCAGTCTATGCATTAAGATAAAAAAAACTTTTGTGTGTAGCAGCCCCCCCCCCAGTACCCCCCAAATTACCAACCTGAGCCCCTTCTCTCTCCAGCGATGTCCACGATCCCCTCAGCCATCCAGGACACTACTTCTGATTGACTGAGACAGAGCAGCGGTGCAAACTCAGTCAGCCAATCAGGGGAGAGAGGGGGGCAGGGCCAGGTCAGGGCTCCTGGTCTGAATGGATACATGGAGCTCTGACTCGGCTTGGATGCCCCCTGTAGCAAGCTGCTGGCTGAGGAGCATACAAAGGAGGGAGGGTCTAGGAGCAGCAATGAGGGACCTGAGAAGGGGAGGATCTGGGCTGCTCTGTGTAAAAATAACTGCACAGAACAGGTAAATATAACATGTTTGTTATTAAAAAAAATAAAAAAATAAAAAAAAACAGCCTTTACAATCACAAATTTTTTTAGCCCTTGTACACACGATCGGACATTCTGACAACAAAATCCATCTGATTTTTTCCGACGGATTTTGTCCAAAACAAAGTTGTCGGAAAATCCAATTGTTCGGAACGTGATGGCATTCCTTTGTTGTGACGGGACTATGTTGCGGCTAGTAGCCAAAAGCTTTGGTCTCTTAATTTGATCTGAGCATGCGTGGCACTTTGTCCGATCGGAATTCTCTACAAACGATCGGAAAAAGTCTGATCGGATTTTGTTGTCGGAAAATTTGAGGTCCTGCTCTCGGAAAAAGTCCGATAGAGCCCACATACAATTGGATTTTCCAACAATATAATCAGATCAAACCTTTTCAGTCGGAATTTCCGACCGTGTACAAGGGCTAAGTCTATTTCTAACACTGGCTTCTGTTAGTCTCCAGGATACATTCTGTGACATGTTACCAATACAGTCTTGGTTACTATACCCCTCCCTTTCCTGTGTAAAAACTGAGGATAAGTATGCATTTAGTACAGTTGCTTTCTCCTTGTCTTTTGTACCCAAAATTCGCTGATGGTTCCATATGGGGAACATATGCTTGGTTTCTTACTGTTAATGTTTTTGAAAGATTTCTTAGGTTTTTTTTTCTCCTCTGCTATGTACATTCCGTGGTCAATTTCAGCTGCCCTGATTGCGTTTTTACACTTGTTGCGATTTTTGTAGTGTTGGAATACTGACAATAATCCCTCAGCCTAATATTTTTTGAAAGCCATTTTTTCTCATTTATATGCATTTTATGTAATAGTTTAGCCACTCAGATTTAATCTCATTCTTCATTGCCTGTTCAAGACCACCAGAAAATATAGAGAAAATCTCCCAAAGTGAAGGAATTCTCTTAGTTTTCCTCACAAAAGGTGTACCCATTGGAAAATTTCTCCTCATCTCTTGTTCTAGCGACAGCTAACTAGATTTTGCCTCAGTTTCATTCTTGGTGCAAATGGTCATCAGGACAAATAGAAGGGAATCCGGGGACAAAGGCCAGGGCTTTTTTTCAGGGGAAACACATCTGGGACCTCCAGCACTGAATATATGGAATGACAAGGGGTACTGTAAGGTTGATTTATGCTGGCTGCTGGGTGATTCATTATCACTGGGGGGGGTCTATTGGTGAGGGAAGGTCTATTATTGCTGATGGATTTTGGATTCTTTTGTTCCTGAGGGGGTCTTATGTTGCTGGGGTGTCAATTGAGGCTGAGTTGGATCTACTGTTGAGGGAGGGATCAATTGTTGCTGGCTGCTGAAGGGTCTATTGATGCTAGCTGCTGGGAGATGTATCGTTGCTGGCAGAAATCTACTGTTGCTGGAGTAGCTCTTTTGAGGTGGGGGGTTGTTGCAAGGTATCTTATGTTGCTAAGGGAATCTATTGTTTAGGAGTTCTATTGTTGCTGAGGGGTCTATTATTGCTGGGGGGGGGGGGGTCTACTATTACTGGCTGCAGGGGATTTATTTTACTGATGTCATTAAAGAGTTCCATACAAATTACTTAGCGCCACAAAATGATACTGTTTGCTTAAAAAAGCGCTGACAAAAACTGAAATTAAAACTTGAGGACCTAGCTTTTTCCCACATCAAAATAAAACGCTTTGCCTAAAGATATGCTTTCAATTTGTTTGGGGTATCTATGTTAAAGTTTTATGTTGAAATCAGGTTTAGGATCTGAGCCTAGGAAGCAAATTTAAAGTGGACCTTTTACTACATGTAAAACAAAAATCTGTGAGTAAAGAAAGTTAGTTAATATACTTTCTTTACCCTTGGTCGTCATACTGCAGGGATAGATGTCACTATCCTTCCAAAGAGATCCTAGGGAATGCTGAGTAGCTCAAAATATGTGAGATAGTACTACAAAACAGTACAGGAGCATCTTATCACAAGATTTTGGGTTACTCACCACTCCCTGGAATCACATTGGGATGCCACACGTATCTAGGTGCCATGGGTGGAATGAAAGTGTAATAACTAACTTTTTTTCCCACAGGCCCCTGGTAAGTATCCACTTTAAGGGTTAGATTAAGGGTTATGGCACAACTCAGCTAAAACTTTGTATTTCATTTTCATTGAAGTAAGGAAGGATTAGGGCCTCTGTCAGGTGTTTTTATTGTCATGTATGTCCTTGATGGGGAAATTTCTCCTCACTTTATGTAAAAACAAGAAGGAAAATGTTGGTAATGGGTACAAAAATACACATTGTAATAGAGTGAGGAAGAAATACATCTAACAATATTTGCTTGCTTTCTGTGCCATCCTATCTTAGTGACAACCACTCCCCCTATTTTTTGGACAAGTGTCACAGAGACAGGAAGTAAGATCTCCCTGATTGGGTGACCGACAGCAAAATTGCATGACAGAAATCATTGTCTTCCACACTGATAAAAAAATTGTTGCAGTTAGGTTTTAAGATTAGGGGAAGGGATTAGGTTAAAGGCCAACTCCACCTTTAACACCATGTTACATGTTACACCCATATTTAGGGTGCAACATGTAACTTGGTGCCAAGAGGTCTCCCTCCCCAAAAGCCCCCCCTCTGACAGTGTACTGGTCTCCCCAATCCCCCCCCTGCCTTGCAGCAGATTCAGATTTGAAACTGGCATGACTATGTGCTGTGAATGAAAGAATAAAATACAAGCTCCATCTGCCGCTGTGGCACATGGACATGTAGTTCTCAGTGAAAGGCAAGAGTAGTGATCACCACACTCATAGTCCATTAGCACTTCCTCAGCTCTCTAAAGTAAAGCTCACACCTTGGAATGGACATAAAACTGGAGGAAGAGTCTGCAGGATCTTGGAATTGCACCTGTTATCTACTGATCATGGTTACAATGCTTTGCGGGCTCAGTTGCAAAACATATTTCATGCACTTTTTTTTTCCTGCAGATATATGTGCAGTTATTATATTTTTGCAAGAAATAGACTAGCTTTTAAAGTATTACTAAACCCACAACAATGCAAATGCAGGAAAGCATGCTTGGTACACTCACTGTGGAACCTGAGGGAATAAGCCTCCACATTGTGTAAAAAGGCTGTTTGATCCTGTCTTCTCTGACCCTCCCCTTCTTCCACTGTCCCCAATCCATCTCCTGATAAGCCAGAGCCTTTGGAGTCACTCTGCACATGCTCAGGTTGGTGTGTATTGCTAGAGGTTTTTTTTTTCTTGGGAGGGTGCATGTGATCAGCACAGGGCCAATCAGCTCTATTCAGACAGAGGGTCAGTGGTCCTGTAACCTCATAGGACAGTCAGAGGAGAATGAAAACTCCTCCTACAAGCTTTGACCAGACACTGATAGAAGTCACAAGACTGCTATATACTGCTGATGAGAAAAGGTATTTAGCATTTTATATTAATAAAATAATTTCAGGGGAAGCACTGCTTGTTTGTACCCTCCTCCCTTCCACTGCCACATTTGGCATATTTTTTTTGGGGGGGAGGGGAGCAGGTACCTGGTTTGAGAGGTACCCACTTCCACTTCCGGGTCAGATCGCAGTAGAAAATTATGAGGATGTTTGGCCCTTCCTCTTTCTCCCACACACACAGGTCCCAGAAGACTGTGGGACCATTCACAAAGAGCAGCTTGACTCGCACAAGCGCAGCAGGAAACCAGCTGTGAATCCGGGAGGCTTTCCCTTTACCTAAGATGCCGGCGCCTGTACCTGAAGCCGATTGTAGAATCAAACCTGGAGTGCTGACATTGCTGGATGCATGGACAGGTAAGTATCCTTCTATTAAAAGTCAGCAGCTACAGTATTTGTAGCCGCTGACGTTAAACTTTTTTTGCCAAGACTGGAGCTCCTCTTTAAGTGTTGGCTGGACAGGTGAAGTGTTAGGATAATAGTTTTTCACATGAAAGCCATGTGTTCAATTGACATTCCGCCTATGAACTAGTCAGCCCCCATCAGAAACTTTTTTATATAAAATAGCACCATTCATTAGTGCCAGTTCATAAACATCATTGTTCCCTTGGGCTTAGTAAAGTATGGTTAGGCATAGCAATTTGGCCTGGCAAGCTTCATATGCTATGGCTACTTTTTTCTTTCCACTTGGGCAGTGGATTCTGCACTGAGCTCGGTACAGCTCATATTTCTGCTGAACTGTGGAAAGGTTACATAACTTGGTATATTACATTAACTCCCTGGTAGCAGGGATAAACTGTAAAATAATTAAACGCATCAGCAACTAAAGGTGCCACCAGCCATTGGAACGGCTAGGAATAAGATATTATTTCATTTTCCTATGTGAGCCCAATTTTGCTGCTGCTGCCTTGGACAGAATTATTAATATTATTTTGGTGGCATTTTCCATCCCCCTATTAGTCATTCATACTGGCTGTATTTTAATACTTTTTATTAGCACTTCTTGTTGCTCCTGGCTTTTCAACAGTTGTTTTTTTCATGTTGTGTAGCTCCTTTAGTTTTTGATTCATAGCCCTGAATTGTTTTAATAAGGTCTGTCATTCATTTGAAAGCCACAGCCCCCCCCAAAAAAGCCCTGTTACTTACAGATGCTGTTAATAGAATGTAGGACATTTCCCTTATTGTTTTCAATATCAATTTCAATTTACTGTAACACATATTACACAATCCCATACATTTAGCCATTGCAATGAAATAATGCGTAAAAATTCCTGACAACTGAGCTTGTGTTTGACTTATTTAAAAACAACACTAAAAAGTCTGCATATGCCAATAATAAAGGAAACGTTTCTTTCTTCCTTTCCACTGTTCTTCTCTTTGCTATGCCCTTGTGACCCACCAGAATCATGTACAAGAATTAAATTTAAAAAAAGGACATTTTTAAGCTGAACTCCAGCCTTAACTTCATTATTGCACATTTGTACTGATGTTGCTTACTCTTATTTTACTTCACACTGTGAGTTTCTCACATTATGCATTAGAAACTTCATCAGAAACTCCAATTTCCTGGCTGCAGGATGCCTAGCATCATCTAACCCTATTCTCCACAGCCTTACTGAACCTGGCTTGCCCCTTTTAATAATTTGATTTTAGTTTAAATCCTGGAAGCTCGGCATCACATGTGTGCTTTACCTAGACAAAATGCAGCCTAGGGAAGCCCACTCCTCCAGACTGACATCCACCCATTAAAGCATTTTATTAATTACATAACCCCTGCCAAGAACCAGACCACTTTTTTCATTTGAGGGCCCAACCATGCTAAACCCAGCACCTGTGGCTGTCAGAATACCCAAAGAAATTAAAGGAACCAGGTATAAGAATGTTGGTCAAACAGTGACTGCAGTGAATCAGCTGTAGTTCCTATTTGCTTGACTTTTTTTTTAGCGCTGGCTCCTTCGATTTCTTAGTCAAAGTTTGTTGAGCTAGGTGGTTTGGCCATCACCGGCTTTCATTTTTTTCAGCTTGGACAGCAACATCTTGAGATGAAATTCAAGCCATGTTTGGCCAGCTTTACTCTCTGTAGTCCTCAGCGGTATAAAACACCCATAATGCATCTAGTAGGCAGTCATTTATGGCAAGAAAGTCAACGTATCGTGGTCCCGTGCGCCAAAGTGAAAAAAACTCAGCAATGCGTCTTATACACCGATGTCTAGTACATGTCATAAATGCAGTATGATGACAGATAACTTGGCATCAAGATAGAATCTTTTAAAAGACAGAATTGGCTTACTTTTTTGGGGGGTCCTTTCATATTCGACTTCCAAGAGACTGAGGCACAGTTGTCACTACCCCCCCATACATAGCAGAAATAGCAGATTGCATTTTTATTCTGTCTTTGCATAGCTGTGTGAAGAAAAGAAGAACAAAATTTGAAAGACGGTTTTTATTTCTAGATCTTACAAATCCCTAGAGCCTTTGCAGCTAAGGACATTAGATAGTTTTTCATTGCAAATGTTATAATGTTTTAGGTGTTTCTGTGGTTTTAACAGAGATATAAACTTTGTACTTATGTCATGCTGTGAGGACATTCTTTTTATTTTATACATTTTAAAATGTATATCATTATTTGTATGCCATATGCCACACTGTCATAACTTGAATAAAACACAACAAATAACAGCTATAGTCTTGTTTATTTGTTTATATATTTGTGGCCAAACATTTTCTAAAAAACAAACAAAAAACACACATATATATAAATAAATATATATATACATACATATATACATATACACACATATACACACATATATATATATATATATATATATATATATATATATATATATATATATATATATATATATATATATATATATATATATATATACAGTGGTGTGAAAAAGTGTTTGCCCCCTTCCTCATTTCCTGTTCCTTTGCATGTTTGTCACACTTAAGTGTTTCGGAACATCAAACCAATTTAAACAATAGTCAAGGACAACACAAGTAAACACAAAATGCAATTTGTAAATGAAGGTGTTTATTATTAAAGGTGAAAAAAAATCCAAACCATCATGGCCCTGTGTGAAAAAGTGATTGCCCCCTAAACCTAATAACTGGTTGGGCCACCCTTAGAAGCAACAACTGCAACCAAGCGTTTGCGATAACGTGCAATGAGGCTTTTACAGCGTCCTGGAGGAATTTTGGCCCACTCATCTTTGCAGAATTGTCCTAATTCAGTTACATCAGAGGGTTTTCGAGCATGAACGGCCTTTTTAAGGTCATACCACAACATCTCAATAGGATTCAGGTCAGGACTTTGGCTAGGCCCCTCCAAAGTCTTCATTTTGTTTTTCTTCAGCCATTCGGTGGTGGACTTGCTGGTGTGTTTAGGATCATTGTCCTGCTGCAGAACCCAAGTTCGTTTCAGCTTGAGTACACGAACAGATGGTCGGACATTCTCCTTCAGGATCTCTTGGTAGACAGCAGAATTCATAGTTCCTTTTATCACGGCAAGTCTTCCAGGTCCTGAAGCAGCAAAACAGCCCCAGACCATCACACTACCACCACCATATTTTACTGTTGGTATAATGTTCTTTTTATGAAATGCAGTGTTCCTTCTACGCCAGATATACTTGGACACACACCTTCCAAAGAGTTCCACTTTTGTCTCATCGGTCCACAGAATGTTGTCCCAAAAGTCTTGGGGATCATCAAGATGTGTTGTGGAGAAATTGAGACGAGCTTTGATGTTCTTTTTGCTCAGCAGTGGCTTTCTCCTTGGAACTCTGCCATGCAGGCCATTTTTGCCCAGTCTTTTCCTGATGGTGGAGGCATGAACGCTGACCTTAACTGAGGCAAGTGAGGCCTGCAGTTCCTTGGACGTTGTTGTGGGGTCTTTTGTGACCTCTTGGATGAGTCGTCGCTGTGCTCTTGGGGTAATTTTGGGCGGCCGGCCACTCCTGGGAAGGTTCACCACTGTTCCATGTCTTCGCCATTTGTGGATAATGGCTCTCACTGTGGTTCGCTGGATTCCCAAAGCTTTGGAAATGGCTTTATAACCCTTTCCAGACTGATAGATCTCAATTACTTTCTTTCTCAATTGTTCCTGAATTTCTTTGGGTCTCGGCATGATGTGTAGCTTTTAAGGATCTTCTGGTGGACCTTACTGTGTCAAGCAGCTCCTATTTAAGTGATGCCTTGATTGTGAACAGGTGTGGCAATAATCAGGCCTGGGTGTGGCTAGAGAAATTGAACTCAGGTGTGGACAACCACAGTTATAGTATGTTTTAACAAGGGGGGCAATCACTTTTTCACACAGGGCCATGATGGTTTGGATTTTTTTTCACCTTTAATAATAAACACCTTCATTTACAAATTGCATTTTGTGTTTACTTGTGTTGTCCTTGACTATTGTTTAAATTGGTTTGATGTTCCGAAACACTTAAGTGTGACAAACATGCAAAGGAACAGGAAATGAGGAAGGGGGCAAACACTTTTTCACACCACTGTATATATATATATATATATATATATATATATATATGTATGTGTGTGTGTTTTTTTAAGTATTAGTATATGTTTATGTTATTAATCAGGATAAACACAGCATTTTTTATCAACATTTTTCAATCTCTTTTGTTAAAACTTTTTCTAGAGAATACAAATATATAACATACAAACAATCAGCCATGATAATGCTAAATAGTGATAGTGTAACAGAAGATAAACAGTCAAATGTTCAGACAGGTTGTAAAGACACCCATTTACTAAACAGGTACAAAGTTAGAATAATGCACAACAGTTTTAGGATTGCAAAGAGCATGCATACACTGCACAATAATGAAAGCTCCACAAACATCTAAAGATGATGCACATGAAAGCCCGCAAACAGTTTGCTGAAGACAAGCCGACTAAGGACATGGATTACTGGAACCATGTCCTGTGGTCTGATGAGACCAAGATAAAGGTATTTGGTTCAGATGTTGTCAAGCGTGTGTGGCTGCAACCAGGTGAGGAGTACAAAGGCAAATGTGTCTTGTCTACAGTCAAGCATAGTGGTGGGAGTTTCATGGTCTGCACGACTGCTAGCAGATTATCATTAGTAGATCGCCTAAAGCAAAATGAAAACAAATGTTATTTCAGGCAAAAAAGGTCACAGATTCTTGCACCCAGAATTTGCAGATTGACCCTAATCACCCCTGTGAATGAAGCCTTAGGCATTTGATACAATAGATTTGCCCATATACAGAGGCAAATTTTGCATAACTAATTTATTATTATTATTATTATTATACAGGATTTATATAGTGCCAAAAGTTTACACAGTGATTTACAATATAAAAGGGAGACAATACAGTTATAATACAATAAAATACAAGAGGACCCTGCTCAGAAGAGCTTACAATCTAATAAAGTGGGGCAGGTGGTACAAAAGGTTGTAACTCTGGGGAATGAGCTGATGGAATTGGTACAAGATTAGTTGGAAATGTGATAAGCTTCCCTGAAGAGATGAGTTTTCAGGGATCGCCTGAAGGTAGCAAGAGTAGGGAATAGCCGGACAGGTTGAGGTAGCCAGTTCGAGAGGATGGCAGAGGCTCTGGAAAAATACTGGAGATGAGCATTGGAGGAGAAGATGAGAGAGCGTGAGAGTAGGAGGTCTTGAGAAGAGCGGAGAGGAAGGTTTAGGTGATATTTGGAGACAAGAATGGTGATGTAGTTCAGGGCAGAGTTGTGAATGGCTTTGTATGTTGTGGTTAGTATTTTGAATTTAATTTGCTGCATGATTGGGAGCCAGTGTAGGGATTGGAGGAGAGGGTTGGCAGACAAGAGAAGGGGTCCAAGAACAGAGTCTTGGGGGACCCCCACCACATAAAGGGGCAATGGAGAGGAGGAGACAGAGTTGTAGGTGACACTGAAGGAGCGCTGTGATAGATAGGCAGAGAACCAGCATAGAGCAGAGTCTTGGAGGCCAAGAGAATGTAGTTTATTGAGAAGGAGCTGGTGATCAACAGTATCAAAGGTCATAGAAAGGTCAAGTAGTAGGTGTATGAAGTACTGGCTGTTGAGTTTAACAGTTAGTAAATCGTTAATGAGTTCTAGTAAGGCCGTTTCCATGGAGTGCTGCGAGCGAAAGCCAGACTGTAAGGGGTCAAATGCAGCATTTTACGATTCCGAGCAAATTAACCCTTTAGTAAATAATTTAGACCCAAAAAGATGGGCTTGGTAAAGATAGACAATTTCTCTTTCATCTCTCTTGAGGAAGTATTGACACATATTGTACTCTGCTGGGATGATGCAAGTTTTGTGAAGTTTATTACTGATGGAACGATAAGTACATAGGCGTGTGCAGGGGTGTGCCGGGGGTACCTGGGCAAATTCTAATCGCTCCATGTGGAGAAGATTCCCCCTGCTGATATTTCACCAAAGTCCCCTAATGGGGCTCCAAAAAAAAATTGTAAGAAACAATAAAAAAATAAAATTAATAACAAAAAACTGCTGACTCCGTCCATTGCTCTACTGACAAGTCCACAGCCCTACTAACACCATCCATGTTTTAATACATTTGGGTGTACACGCTAATGTAATAGGCTGTGCACACCTATGGATGAGTAGCTCTTATGTATGAGTAGTTGGGCATCATAAACTCAAATCACCACTAAGCACTTTCCATTCATTTCAAAGCCTAATACTGAACAACATCATGTCCCACTATTTCTATTTAACATGGACTCAAGTTAAAAATATGCAGCACTTGGGAAATTTCCCTTGTTTTCTTACCAACGAGCCAGGTCTGCTTTAGTTAGAAGAGAAAGATGAACTCCTACTGCCAAAAGCTGGCACACTGTTGGAACATCAAGTTCTTAAATCAACAAGCAGTTCACTAATCAAACATTTTTTAATATGTAGCGCAGTGTATTGAGCATTTCTTAAGCCTAGAGATACAGAACAACTACTCCAGTCACTGTCATAATTATCATATGATTGCAAATACATTAACTGACTCAAGCAATGAATTGATCTACAGCATACCAATTACTGAACCAATTTCTCATTAGTATGGGTTTGCTCTATAGCTAAGAAAGCTGAAGACTCTTTTGCTGTCAGAAAAGAGAACAGGGAGGCAAGACCTTTATTGAAGTACGCAGAGGGTCAAGTGTTGTGTTGACACATCTATAATATATGTAAAAGAGTAGGTTATTTGTCTCATAATTCATATTCAATAGAAAATGTATATACTACACATATAATTAAATATCTGCATGGAGTAAGATATTAAATTAAAAACTTTATTTCATGCAATACTTAAATAATCCAAAAAAAATGGATGGCATATGATACATATAGAAAAGCCCAAAATTGGATAGCACATGATTAGAATATAGTCAAATACATAATGCATGAACAGAATCCACAATGACGGGGTAGGATGATTTGAACACGACATCAGGAGCAAGCATGTACATGTGCAGGATCTCTGTGCATTTCTAGTTGGTCTATTATAGTCACTGGTGTGAAAAATATAAAAAGAAAAGGGAGGTAAAACACCCTGTGCATCCATGTGCAATTGGTACGGCATTGAGGGTCATGAATATCCCCACGTGGGAACATCTCCTCCAGGAGCTGAGATGGTATGTTAAACAACAGCCTGTCCAACAGGCAACCCTCCAAGGGACGGTCATGCATCAGGCTGTGATGTGTGAGTAAGCATGTGTGATCACAAAAAACAAATTGGGGCTGTAAAAAGTAATAGTAATAGAATTTTAAAAGTGAATGATGAATCTTGAATAAACTGAATAGGAAAATAAAGTGCAAGAAGGTGTGTGAAAATGAACCAAATCAAAAGAAAAAGAAATAAAAAAAAGTGAAAAATTGCATGAAAATCATGCAATACCCCGAGGTAAAAAGAGTGAGAGGAAACAAAAAGATGTGCAGTCTAAGTGATAGAGAGGAAATCAGAAATAGTTATACTAATAGCTGGTGCTATTGTACAGAGACACGCTCTGAAACATGAAGTGCATGTGTGAAGAGAAAAGACTCCCAGTGGGGGTATAAGTGGGGGTATAAGTAACACCCAACACTCCCTGGGCTCCTCCCATATACTCGTGTTCTGGTGGCCCTTTTGATTTCCTTTCACTTCCTGTTTTAGATATGGGACAGGAAGTGAAGGGAAATATCCTCAATGAAACACAGATGGCAAAGGAAAAAAAAAATCTGTCAGGGGTTATACCCTCCCTTATGCTATTAAAAAAAGGTTTAGCTGTTAGTTCTACTTTAAAGTGACTGTAAACTAAGATGCTCTCCCCAATTTTTAAGCTCACCACACATGTTACAATCTGATTATACAATTTCCATTAGATCTACCAACAACTATGTAATGTAAGGACCATCTTAATTGGATAAAGATGATTTAGTTAGTTAGGTCCTCAATTTACATAGTATTGGTATATCTAAAGATAGTCGTATTTTTCTGTGTAAGGTAGGGTTCAGAATTCACAATTATTTTATGTATCAAATGCTAAAATTGAAATTGCCCAGAAACCTTTTTTTTTATTGCATTGGTCCAATTCACATGACTACTTTTCTTTTCTTCTGATCTGCATGGTCTGGATTGTTGCGTGGGATTAAGTTATAGCTTAGGCCTGCCATACATGGAGCGGATTTCTTTCCTGCAACCTCGATTCCTTCATCAACACAGACAGTGCTGATGTGAGAATCTTTCCTGCCAACACAAAGTATTCTCCCAGCGGGTGGCAGTTGGGGGAAGCCGCCCCTCTTCCGGTAGAAGACAGTGTTTTTTTTCATAGTGGCTATAGTAGCCGCTTGTTATAATCGCAAGAGAATCCGACAGGCTGGTTGTACCCAAGTTGATTGATCAATCGACTTGGTACATTCAGCCTGGCCATTAATGGTTTGAATCTTAGCCATTTCCTACTGAACCGGCTGAGATTTAAACCGCATATGGCCAACCTCAGTGTCTTGATGAGGTCTTTGTGGCTTATTCTTCACCTTCTCTCTGAGCCATGCAGACCAGAGTGCAGAAAAAAAGCCAAATATTTGGCTACAGTAAACAGTACACATTGGGGTTGATTTACTAAAACTGGAGAGTGCAAAATATGGTGCAGCTGTTTAAGGTAGCCAATTAGCTTCTAACTTCAGCTTGTTCAATTAAGTTTTGACAAAAAACACCTGGAAGCTAATTGGTTACCAGATTCGTCACTCTTTCCAGTCTTATTAAATGAACCCCATTGTATAAAGACAGCGGAGTTCTCTGGAGGAGTCACTGTCAGTCATATGCTCTGGACCACCATATGTGGCTGCCTGTTACAATGGTAGACAGGAGCTGGAAGGGACAGAGAATGCTTTAGAGGAAGTGGGAGCATGCCCGCGGTAGTGCCAATGCTGCAGAAGCTGGAGCAGCCTGAAGATAATTTCCATCATAAGGAAGGAAGTGAAAGTAAGTGGCAGGAACAACAGGTATCTTTTCCATGATGCAATGGTTTAAAAATAAATCTATGACAGTCACTGAATCTCTAAATACAAATGCTTGCATCATACCATATACAGTGTATGATGTGCATTATAACCCAATTGTGAATGTTAGACAGATTTCTTCAGAAGCTAAAGTCTAAGGCTAGCTACACACTATCTTCTGAGTGGCAGAGCAGAGAGCTAAAGACTGACAGTCATGGATCTCTGCTCAGAGTAGAGGGGGAGAATTAAACGAGCAGCAGTGTTTGATCACTCAGTTCTCACTGCAGAGCCAGCAGGGGACAGATGCAGCATATTTCTAAGCCCATGCATCTTTTATAAAGTCCCACTATACCTGTTTGGCTACCCTAACTGGGAACAGGGCTGGACTGGGACAAAGATTTGGCCCTGGACTTCATCCAGACCGGCCCACTTTAATTTTGCAAACAAGCACAAAAACAGTATATAAACTATACGCAATTGTGCAAAAAAACATAAGTAGCATAACATAAGGAGTCCTCAGTAACCTCTTTTATTATTTCACTTATTCTTCTCTGCATTTTTCTCATCCTTCTCACATCACTGCATGAAGTTGAGGGCCGCATTACTTTGACGGGCTGTCACTGAAACCGGCCCACTGAGCCATTGGCCCACCAGGAAACTCCCTGTAGTCCCGATGGCCAGTACATGCCTTACTGGGAATGACTAGTATTTTGTCTACATTCTTCAGAAGCCATTTAACTTATAAATAGGATTTTAGGTTGTGGAAGGAAACCCACGCAAACACTCAATGCAGATAGTGGCCCTGTAGGGAAGTGAACCCAGAACCAAGGTTACAAATGCAAGAAGGCTACCATTAATAAAAAGTGTTTTATTAATAAGATATGTGAAATGTCACATGTTGTTAGATGTAAGTCTTTTCTGTAATCATAAGACAAAAAAATCCTATAAACATTCAATTATTGTAGCATAATTCTATTTGATGGAACATTCGTTTTTATTACACTGGAGAATGAAAATATAATAATAAAGGAGAGCAATAAATATAATCATAGAGATCAGAAAAAAATAATCTGTCAGTCTTGTCTGAGTGACTTGCTGGTAATGCTCAGTTGCAGATCAGACTCGTGCTAAATTTATTATACACGAGTCGCTCCTTTGATTGCATTTATGGAAATTTACACAAAAATGTCCAGTCTCTTTATTTTTCTGACATTGATAAACTAAATGAAAATAAAGATGAATATAATAATCAATACGCAGATCATACTAAAAACAATGGAAGGAAAATGTTTAAAAAAAACAACTGTTTTGCATGTAAAATGAGATCCCAATCTGCATGTTATGAATATACGATGCACAAGATGATTTGAAAATATATTAGATTCATCTTACAAACAACTGAAGTATGGTTCCCAGCATCTCAATCATTTATGAGCCTCTGTAATCAAGCCAGCACAAATCAGTCCGTTTACTTTCATTCCGTAACTATAGAGTGAGTCCCTTGGGGCAAAAAAGATGAAGCTGATTGTTTAGGAGTGCCACTTGTTTCTATTTCAGTGTATATATCTTAGCCTTGTGTTTCCAGCTTGACCATGGTGGCCTTGTCTATTGACATAGGTTTTTGCGAAGGGCCAAATAGCAGCATAAAGGTTAATTTGTGCCTGTCTCTGAGCGGTTGGCTTCTCACCCCTGTGCTGTTCAGTTTACGGATGCACTGGCAAATGATATGACCCAATTTGAAGAGAGACTTGCTAATTCAAAATAAGCTTCTGCTGCCCAAGGCCGTTATCCTCCTTCACAGAATTACTAATTTTTCTTGAGATCATCAGCACATTACTTAAATAAAAGCATTTTAATGAAGGGGTTAGTGCTTCACAATGAAGCCAAAGAAATTCCAGTTTTGATAAGACAAGAGTATAATACTAGAACAAGAGGAAAACAGAAATGTGAACTGCAGGCATCTTACGGAGCTTTTAGGTGCTGCTGCAGCTTCTTGTCATATGATTCTCTGTGGGGCCATCTTGCTCTTTAAAAACTACTAACCATTGTGTCCAGAAGTTGGGAGCATTTTGCCTGCATATTTGCAAGCTCAGATGCAGGTCCATGTGGAATATTAGGCTAAGGGAAAGTCCACATGAGTACCCCCATAGCAGCTGGCTTGCTATGGGGGCACTTAAGGAAGAGCAGGAGTGGGGGGACCCCAGAAGAGAAGGTTAGGGGCCACTCTGTTCAAAACCATTACACAGAGCAGGTACGTGTAACATGTTTATTTTAACCACTTCAGCCCCGGACCATTTTGCTGGCCAAAGACCAGATCACTGACCAGACCACTTTTTGCGATTCGGCACTGCGTCGCTTTAACTGACAATTGTGCGGTCATGCGATGTGGCTCCCAAACAAAATTGATGTCCTTTTTTTCTGATAAATAGAGCTTTCTTTTGGTGGTATTTGATTACCCCTGCAGTTTTTATTTTTTGTGCTATAAACAAAAATAGAGCGACAATTTTGAAAAAAACGCATTATTTTTTACTTTTTGTTATAATAAATATCCCCCAAAAATATATTAAAAAAACATTTTTTTCCCTCAGTTTAGGCTGATAGGTATTCTTCTACATATTTTTGGTAAACAAAAATCGCAATAAGCGATTATTGATTGGTTTGCGCAAAAGTTATAGCATTTACAAAATAGGGGATAGTTTTATGGCATTTTTATTAATATTTTTTTTTTACTAGTAATGGCGGCGACCAGCGATTTTTATTGTGACTGCGACATTATGGCAGACACATCGGACATTTTTTAAAAAATTTTGGGACCATTGTCATTTATACAGCAATCACTGCTATACAAATGCAGTGATTCCTGTGTAAATGGCACTGGCAGTGAAGGGGTTAACCAGTGGGTGGCAGTGTAGAGATTAAGTGTTCCTAGGGGAGTGTTACTAACTGTTGGGGGCTGGGCTTTCTTTTAGTGAACACTGATCTCTGCTCCAATCACATGGAGCAGAGATCAGCATCACTTGTTGCAAGGCAGAATGGAGAGATGCTGTTTACAACAGCATCTCCCAGTTCAGCCACCCCGTGAGACGATCACAGGTATGCCCGCAGCGATCGAGTCCGCGGGACCCGCAACCGGACTCAAGGGGGTCCCGACCAGCACGAGACCGCACCGCCGCTGGCACGCTCGCAATGGCCGGAGCGGCATTTAAGATTGGACGTACCTGTATGCCAATATGCCTGTCCGTGCCATTCTGCCGACGTACATCGGCATGAGCTGGTCGGGAAGTGGTTAAAAAAATAAAATGAAGTTTTGCAACCAATTTACAGCTTGCTGACCAGCCGCTGTCATTACACCTCGGCAGGTGGGTTCGTTCCCACAAATTGCCGCAGCTGTATGTCGGTCCCTTTAATAGCTATAGGAGGCACATGCATGTGCCCACTGCACGGCAGGGTGAGCTGATGAGCATGGCTGGTGGCCGCAATGTCTGCCAGTTACCCACGATCACTCCACAGAGAGGCAGAACAGGGATCTGTCAATGTAAACAAACAGATGCCCATTCTGTCAGGGAAGTACAGAGTGATTGTCTGTTCCTAGTGATCAGGAACAGCGATCTCTGCACTCCCAGTCAGTCCCCTCCCCCCACAGTTAGAAACTCCCAGGGAACACATTTACCCCCTTGATCACCCTCCAGTGTTAACACCTTCCCTGCCAGGGACATTTTTTACAGTAATCAGTTCATTTTTACTGATAACCGTATAAATGTCACTGGTCCCAAAAAGTGTCTGATCTGTCTGCCGCAATGTCGTAGTCCCACTAAAAATCTCTGATCACCGCCATTACCAGTAAAAAGAAAAAAAATATAATAAAATTATAATAAAAATTACAGAAATATATCCCCTATTTTTGCGCAAACCACTCAATATACGCTTATTGCGATTTTTTTTTACCAAAAATATAAGAATACATATTGGCCTGAACTGATAAGACATTTTTTTGGGATATTTATTATACCAAAAAGTCCGAATTTTTTTTTTTTTTCAAAATAGTCGGTCGGCTTTTTTTGTTTATATCACAAAAAAAAAAAACCACACAGAAGTGATTAAATACCACCAAAAGAATGCTCTATTTGTGGGGAAAAGGACGTCAATTTTGTTTGGGTACAACATCGCTCGACCACACAATAGTCAGTTGAAGCGACACAGTGTCGTATTGCAAAAAATGGCCTGGTCAAGGGGGAAAATCTTCCCAGGCTGAAGTGGTTAAAGAAAGAAAAACATATCCAGTGGCTTATTGAATATCAATAAAATGGTTGTATTTTTTTTTTTTATGATTTTGTTAGTTCTTTAACCACTTCAGCTCTGGGAGAGTTAGCCCCTTCATGACCAGGCCATTGTTTGTGTTATGGCACTGCTCTATTTTAACTGACAATTGCTCGATGATGCAAATCTGTACCCAAATAAAGTTGATTCTCTTTTTTCCAACAAATAGACCTTTTGTTTGGTGGTATTTGATCACCTCTGCGTTTTTTTATTTTTTGCACTATAAACAAAAAATAAAAATGACAATTTTGAAAAAATAAATATTTTGTACTTTCTGCTATAAAACATATCTAGTAAATAATAAATAATAAATTAGGCTAATATGTATTCTGCTGCATATATTTGGTAAAAAAAATCCCAATAAGTGTATATTGATTGGTTTGTGCAAAAGTTATAGTGTCTACAAACTACAGGATATATTTATGGAATCTGTATTTATTTATTTCCACTAGTAATAGGGACAGTCAGGGACGTATAGTGTTTTTGATAATAAAAGGCCACCATTTAACTCCAATTTTAGAGTAATGTATTTCTTTGTGGTTAGAGGGAGGTGCATTTGGGGAAGGTTGGACAGAGGTTGTGGGACCATGTGTGACCTCTGATCTACATTGGCCATAACAAATATCATTGGGATACTACTGACAGCCTTTCATGTATCCCTCATCTGAGTGTGGATTGGATGCAGAGCTATCATGTTCAAACCAGTCCTCTGGATTACATCTACCAAAGCAAACTTAAAGTATATTTATCGTTGGGTTTTGGATAGATTGGAGAAGGATTAGACCTCCTGTTGGGTTCGTAATACTGTCTTTGTCCCCAAAAGATAGTTTCATCATCTTTATGTGACCTAGGGACAATAGGACAGAAAGTGATGAAAAATACAAAATGTTACAGTTGTCATCGGAACAATATGTCAGGATAAATCTTTCAATGGGGACACCTGTTATGTTGACAACTGGCTAAGAGGATTTCCCAGAACTTTGTAGAGATTTTCTCTCACTTCCTTTTGAGTCGCCTTAATGGGATACAGACAGCAAAGTTTAATCTAAAATGGGCTTTAGCCATTCTTTACTCTATTTCAGGGGTAGGCAACCTGGGGCCCACCAGCTGTTGTGGAACTACATTTCCCATGAGGCATTGCAAGGCTGGCAGTTACAATTACTCCCAGAGGCATGAAGGGACTTGTAGTTCTGCAACAGCTGGAGGGCCCCAGGTTGCCTACCCCTGCTCTATTTGAAGCAAAAGTTTTGGATATAGGTACACTTAAAAAAAAAAAAACATGCATTCTTCTCAGAGTCTTTAGCAAGTCCCTGTTATAACTTTTACACATGAAGAGCAGGCATAGACTGTTGGCAAGAAATGTTATACATAAAAGGTCCTCTACATAGCACTCCACAGTAGGAAAACAACGGGACTTTCCAGAATATACAGGAACATTCCTGTTCCACATGCCCATTACACATAATAAGATGGAGCAGTAGCTTCCAGTGTCACGATCTTGACAGTTTTTTTCTTATGACGCTGCTTTGCTTAGGATGCCTTCACAATTCCTAAGCACCCAATACTTACTGTAATTATTAGCTAATGATTTATGGATCTATTTATTATTATTTTTTAAAGATTTTTTCTGTTTTATGAAAGTGCATGATTTTGTGTGCAAGGCATGTAAGAAAGATCTTCAAACGTGGAAATGATTGGAACATTTGTTGACAGATCTCATAAAAGATACAGGATCTATCTCCCCTTGGCTATCACACCTGACCCTGATTTTCTGTGTGCCTCTAGCTTACAGAAAATAAAAAATCAGATTTTATTCTTTGGTGAATGGATAGATTGGACATACATTTCATATGATTTTCAAAGATCACTCTTAGTTCCTGTTATGGACTTGTTATTAGTTGCATTATATTAACAGTGATGTGTAACAGAACTTCATGCAGGTCTTCAGCATTTAGAATAAGTAGGCCACATATTATTTTTGTCAAATATATTACACATATAGATGCTAAGCTTCAGGGTTTCCTCACAAGACATGTGGTTTGGAGTCAGAGGATTAGGCTTTTTTTCTGCCCAAATCTGACATTTTTGTTACTTATGCTGTTACACATGAGCAGACTTTCTGGCAGACTAGGTCCGACGGTCTTCACGATGGACTTTCGGCGGAGTTCCGACGGGCTTTCCGAATGAAGGGACTTGGCCACACACAATCATACCAAAGTCCAACGGATTTGAACGTGATGACGTATGACTGGACTAGAATAAGGAAGTTCATAGCCAGTAGCTAATAACTGCCCTAGCAGCGGTTTTCATCTGTCGGACTAGAAATGTCGCGGGACATTTTTATTTTTTATCTTTTAATAAAGGACTTGTCCCTAAGTGTCTCCTGTCTTTTTTACTATTTTTGACACTTTCTTTTGTGAAATGGTAGGGGTACAATGTACCCCTTACCAATTCACATGGGGGGCAGGATCTAGGGGTCCCCTTGTTAAAGGGGGCTTCCAGATTCCGATCAGCCCCCTACCCACATACCCTCACAACCACCGGGCAAGGGTTGTGGGAAGGAGGTCCTTGTCCCCATCAACATGGGGACAAGGTGCTTTGGGGGGCTACTCAAAAGCACCCTCACTATGTTGAGGGCGTGTGGCCTGGTACGGTTCTGGGGGGCACTCTCACCCCCCTTCTTTTCCTGTGGCCTGCCAGGTTGCGTGCTCGGATAAGGGTCTGGTATGGATTTTGGTGCGGGGTTCCACTTAATATTCATACCAGATCCAAAGGGCCTGGTAATGGACTGGGGGGGGACCCAATCCGTTTTTTTTCAATGAGTTTTATCTATATTGCCGAGACCGGACAATTCATTACAGCCACGATCAGTTTTAAATTACTTTTTTCCTTTAGAAATGTCATTTTGCTATGGCACTGTTCTAAACATGGGAAAACTGCATCACTTTGCAGGCATACTATAGACACCCCCCAGGCACAATATTTAACCACTTCAGCCCCGGACCATTTTGCTGGCCAAAGACCAGACCACTTTTTGCGATTCCGCACTGCGTCGCTTTAACTGACAATTGCGCGGTCATGCGACGTGGCTCCCAAACAAAATTGATGTCCTTTTTTTCCCACAAATAGAGCTTTCTTTTGGTGGTATTTGATCACCCCTGCAGTTTTTATTTTTAACGCTATAAACAAAAATAAAGCTACAATTTTGAAAAAAATGCATATTTTACTTTTTGCTATAATAAATATCCCCCAAAAATATATAAAAAATTATTTATCCTGTGTGAGACTTTTGCTTTCAAAAATTTTTATTTGTTTCAAAGGAAAGATAGAATCCATACAATAGATTGCGACAACATGTTGTCTCACATATATATGAAGAACGTGGAAAACATGTCAATAAGTACAGGCAAACAGCATAAGCCGGAGAAGACACATTGCAAATTCTAAGGCATCTGTATTATTAAAAACAACTGAGGATGATAGTGAAAGGAGCTCACTGTGTCTGGAATGGAGTGATATGACAGTTGGGGGTGACATAAGAAATATGGACGGGATGCCACCTAGTACCCCCGACACCCCAATTGGGATCACACTGTGTCGGGGGCAATAGGCGCTCACAAATTATGGACATAAGAGGAGATAGGCGAAAGGAAGTTGTCAATCAAATACCAGAGAACTCCTGTTTTACCAGCCGGTCCGCCCCTAGGCCGATCTGAGGGTCCTCTGTTGGGAGAAGCAAATCAGAGCAAATTGCCTCGGATTCTTTGTGTCAACCAACAAACATTGCCTAGGAGACATTTATACAAACTTTTATAACTTTCCGGACTAGCATTAGACCATAGTATGGAAACCAAGAGAACATATGCGAACAAGAGGAAAGAAAAGGGAAAGATAAAGACAAAGAAAGAGGAGGGAGATAGAGGGGGGTAGGGGTGGAGAGAGCGTCACTACTTGCGTCAGGTTTAATAAGAGAAGTTCATACATATGGGAAGTTGGTCAGGCCCATTATTCGGGCCCAGGGCTCCCAGGTGGCTACGAACCTATCAGATGTGTCCTCCAACATACTAGCGAGCCTCTCCTGAGACATGATCCAGGAAATCTTGTTCTTAACTATTGTGAAAGAAACCCCTGGTTTCTTCCAATTCCTGGCTATGGAGATTTTGGCTCCCAGCAGTACAAATTGGGTCAACCTGCTGGAGGGTTTAGAAAGATGGGGGATTGGATCATTAAGGAGAGCCACCGTGGGAGATCTGGGAACTTTGGCACCAATCAATCTTTCAATCAGGTTAAAAACTTTCTTCCAGCAGGGGCGGATTCTTGGGCATTCCCACCAAATGTGTGACATCGTCCCCGTAAGCATGCAGCCCCGGAAACAGAGCGGACTGGCTGTTGGGAACATGTGTGCAACTCTGACTGGCGTGTAGTACCATCTGGTTAGTACTTTTGTCCCTGCTTCCATAAGGTTTGTGTTGAGCAGACCCCGAAAGGATCTAGCCCCTATTGAGTGCCATTTATCCAATGACCATTGGAAAGAGAAGTCAGTTTCCCAGGCGACCATATAGGGCGCCTTTGTTTTGGGGGTGGTGAGAGACGTGTAGACTAAGGAGATCCCCCCCTTCTGGTCCATGGCTTGACCGCACCAAAGTTCGTATTCTGTAAAGAGCGGGGGGTTTGATTCCCCTTTGCAAAGGGAGTGTAGAAAATGTTGAATCTGATGGAACCGAAAAATTTCGGTCTTAGGAAGGCTTAGTTTCTTGATACAAAATTGCAAGGTAATAGGTCCTGTGGCTGTGAAAAAGTGTCCTATCCTGTAAAGACCCTTATCGACCCACCATTTGAAGGCAAGTACATTGTATCCTGGAGGGAAGCGAGGATTATTGAAAATATGAGTTAAAGGTTTAATTGCTGAGACCAAGGCGGTAGAGTAGCGCAGGGAATCCCATAGTTTAAATGAGTGGGAGAGAGTTGGGGACAAGATAGCGGGTCTATTTTTCTGAGGGGTCCATAGTAAAAAGTCTAGGGTAAAAGTGGGGGCAGCCTGATTCTCAATATGGATCCAGTCCGGCTTCTCATATTTTGAGTAAATTACGGATAACTGTGTTAGCCTAGCTGCTTGGTAATAACGGAGTAGAAGTGGGAGGCCTAAACCACCCCTCTTCCTATGAGCGAAGAGGGTATTGCGGGTTAGTCTATAACCTTTCTTACCCCAAATGAATTTTAGGATTTTGTTTTGGAAGGCTGAGAGGTGATCCCTACGAATGGGGATTGGCAGGGATCTAAACAAATAAAGCAATCTGGGTAATAGAGTCATTTTGATAGCGTGTATCCTGCCTAGCCATGATATGGGAAGATGGGACCAAGTCTGTAAATCTGCTTCTAGTTTACGATACATCGGGGGATAATTATGACTGTATAAAGTCTCTACCTTAGCTGTGAGGTTTATACCTAGGTATCTGATGGAGGATTCGCTCCATTGGAAATTGAAGTTCTGCTTCAAGAGTTCGACAGTGGAGGGAGTTAGAGAGACGTTGAGAGCCTGGGATTTACTGTAGTTCACTTGAAGACCCGACATCTTGGAGAAGGATTCTAGCATGGCGTTTAAATTGGGCAAGGAAGTTATGGGAGAAGTGATGTAGAGCATGATATCGTCCGCAAATAGGGCACACTTGTGAACACGAGATCCGCATACCACCCCTTTTATGTCTTGGTTTTGTCTAATAGCTATAGCGAGGGTTTCGATTGCCATCGCAAAAATTAAAGGGGACAATGGGCATCCTTGCCTAGTTCCTTGTCTTATGGCAATGGGTTTGGAGTAGAAGCCCTGGATGCGGATTCTCGCTGTAGGGGTTGAGTATAGGGCCTGTATTAGGCCAGTAAAGCGAAGGCCCAAAGCCACATTTGCGGAGGATAGCAAAAATATAAGGCCAGGAGACCGAGTCGAAGGCCTTCTGTAGGTCAAGCGAGAGAAGCATACCCAATTGTTGGGGTCCTCCCGCCCAGTTTGTTTGGAGAATGGACATAATATCTATGGTTCTCCTTATCTGATCTGGGCCTTGTCTACCAGGAATGAAACCCACCTGATCCTTGTGTACATACGCATTAATGAATTCTGCCAACCGGGAGGCAAGGATTTTGGTTAGTATTTTAATGTCACAGTTAATTAAAGAGATTGGGCGGTAATTTCCAACCTCTTCTGGGTTTTTATCAGGTTTTGGGATGACAGTTATAAGTGCTGCGTTTAGTTGGGGATCAAGTGGGTTTTCCTTCGAGGCATAGTTGAAGAATTTAGAGAGGTAAGGTGCTAAAGTTTCGGCGAACTTTTTGTAATAAGGATTGGACAGGCCGTCCGGGCCGGGGGCCGAGCCCGGTTTTAAGGTTTTAATTGCTGCTAAAACTTCTGCCGTTGTAAAAGGGGCTTCTAGGCTGTCTCTATGGTTCGAGGATAGTTGTGGGATAGGAAGGTCATTTAGGAAAGCGTCTATAGAGTGATCAGCAGGGGCTGGGGATGGAGAGTAAAGTTTATTGTAAAATTCTGCGAATTCTCCCAGTATCTTTGTAGGGTTAGCTGAGGGACCTTGTCCAGGGATTATAATCTTTGGAAGAGCCTGTGTTTTGAGTCTGGGAGATAATTTATTGGCCAACATAGAGTCCATCTTATCACCTTGTGTATAGAATCTATTTTGCGACCATCTCATTTGTTTTTCGGCTTTAGCTGTCAGAGCTAAGTTCAGTTCGAGCCTGGTCCTGTCCAATTGAGGGAGTAAATTAAGTGACGGGTCTAGTTTATGCCTGGTTTTTAGGGACACGTAGTCGTTCTCTAGTTTTTTGATTGCTGCCTCTCTCTCCTTTTTAATGGCTGATGATAATCTGATGAGTTCTCCCCTAATAAAGGCTTTATGAGCCGCCCAAAGTGTTTCCGCCGATACATCATTTCCGTCGTTAAATTGAAAGTATTCCTTTAGGGAGTCAGATAGCACAGAGACTCGGATAGGATCTGATAGTATGGACTCGTTCAGCCTCCATTGCTTCTGGCCCGATCTATTGTATTGCGAACGGATGGTCATGACAACTAATGAGTGATCCGAAAGGGAGGAGTCAATAATTTTTGATTGAATTATGGCAGGGATAACTGAAGATTTCACTAACAGGTGGTCAATTCTGGCGTAAGAATTGTGGGGGTGTGAGAAGTGAGTATAGTCTCGTTTGGTGGGGTTTAGTTCTCTCCAGACATCTGCCAGTCCCTGGTCGTGTATTAATTTCGCTAGTTTAAGGCTCTCATTAGAGGGGCGGGTAAGTTGGGAACCTGGGGGCCTAGTTTTGTCTAACCCTTGATCAAAGGCCACATTGGAGTCTCCCCCGAGTATAACTGTTCCCTCTAGAAGGGGGGTGAGGTGAAGGATGAGTCTTCTGAAGAAGGCTGTTTGACCCTTGTTAGGGGAGTAGTAGGAAATAAAGGAGTAAAGGTGGCCATCTAAAGTGCCTTTCACTAGCAGATATCTGCCGTCAGGATCTTTAGTTTCGGATATTAATTGGAAATTGCAGGATTTAGCAAACACTATTGCTTCCCCCTTGGTCTTGTTAGCTGCATTTGCTAGGTAGAATTTGTTGTAGTGGGAGTGTAAGAAAGAGGGGTTATACGTACTGGGAAAGTGGGTTTCCTGAATCAAAAGGATGTCTAGTTTGGACGATTTATATGAGTTAAAGATTTTCTTGCGTTTAAGGGGAGAGTTTATACCTTGAACATTGTGCGAAGCTACCCTCCAGATATGTTGTGTGTGATCAGCCATGAACCTGGCAGTGGGGGGAGCTACCCATCGACACATCACTCACCCTCCCAAGGTGCCAAAACGGGAGCCATAGCCGGACCAATTGAGTACGTTGGTGGAATGTGAGAACCATTGTGATGTTGCCAAATTCCTTCAAGTCTGAAAAAGAAAATACAAGTGAGTGATGCTCTGGAAAGGGTGGGGGAAAAGAAATAGTAGTATAGAAGAAGCAAGAAGAAAAGGAAGAGGAAACATCCCCCCCTGGTGGACAGAAGAGCAGGAGGGGAGGTATGAGAACTACGAACATCTCACAGTCAAGTATGAGATATGTAGAAAAAAGAAATAATGCCAACCCTGGGGTTGGTTTTCCGACCTCACCGACCACCG
Source organism: Lithobates pipiens (assembly GCF_037356315.1). Taxonomy (NCBI): domain Eukaryota; kingdom Metazoa; phylum Chordata; class Amphibia; order Anura; family Ranidae; genus Lithobates; species Lithobates pipiens. The sequence continues at coordinate 465,555,645 of NW_027507748.1, forward strand.
AGATGGTCGAGAAGGTAGGATGAGGCGCATGTGGCTCACGCCGCGCCCCAGCACTTCTTAACCCGCTGGAAAAAACCAAGTGACAAAATAACCATGCGCTTGCCAACAGGTGTATACAAAATACACGTAAAGAGCCACCCAAGAGGCTTTAAGCCTCAATTACTATAGTCCGGTGCACCACAATAGCATACAAAAAAAAAAAAAAAAAAGTTTGTGGGGAAAAAAGTGACGTCAGTGCCCCCATTAAGGGAGGGCAGGTGGACCTTTCAGTCTTCAAGGTTCAAGGAAAATTTTCTTCTAGGATTGGAATCCTTTCTGAGAATTAGCTTGGAAAGTCTTGGATGGATCAGGGGGGACCGTGATTGGAAGATCTTCGGGATTTGGTTTTGCTCCAGAGTGGATTGGGGGATCCAGTAGGTGGAGGGCGTTTGTTGGAAGTGGAGGTTGGAGCAGCAGTCTCCATTTCCATTTCTTGGGCTATGATGTTCAATTTCAGAAGTAATTTTTCACCGGCGTCGAATGTGGAGAAGGAATATGACAGGTCTTTGAGTGAAAATCGAACCGCAAATGGGAAGGCCCATTTATATTTGATGTCCTTTTGGGCCATGGCTGTCAGGAGCGGCTTCAGGGCTCTTCTCTTTTGGATGGTAGCTGGGGAGATGTCCGCAAATATTTGCACAGGGTGCCCTTGGCATGAGATCTACGGTAGGGTTCTGGCTTGTTTCATCACCTCCTCCTTAACAGCGTAGTATAGAGGTTTAGCAATGACGCCCCTGGGAGACCCATCCTTCCTGGGGGGTCCCATAGCTCTGTGGACTCTGTCTAGTTCCAGGCGGCATCTGCTGGGATATTGGGGACCAGAGCTCGGATCAAATCTTGTGTTGCCATGGAAACGTCTGTAATGGATTCTGGTAGGCCTCTAATTCTAAAGTTCAGTCTTCTGGACCTATTTTCCAGGTCGTCAATGCATGAGAATGCTGTATCTAATTGATCTTGCAGAGTTTGAATGAGCCCGGTGTTTTGATGGGAGATGGCTACTGTTTGCTCAATTTTGTCTTCCATAGCATCCATCCTGGATCCTATGTTTTGCAAATCAGCCCTGATTTCGCCCATGATGGCTGCAGCGTTAGCCGCTAGACCCCTATCTAGGAGTGTTGAGAACTTGAGGAATAGTTCTTCCATGGATGACTGAGTCATATGTGTAACTGGGCCCTGAGGGCCGGGGGTGGGTAAAGCAGGGGGGGCCGCTGAGGAGAGGACCTGGTCTCCAAAAGCTTGATTGAGTAGCGATTCTGTAGAAGTGGGTGAGGGGGTCCCCATGCTGTGAGGTCCTGATGTGAAGTGGAGGATAGCCGGAGCTATGACTGATCTGTGGTCTGGAGTCAGCTCTAGATGTTGTGGTGGGGGCTGAGTGGCGGTGGCCGCCGTGGTGGCCATCTTGTGACTCCCTGATGGAGTGGTGGAGTTAAACTCCCCGTGTAAGTTCCTCCTGGCCCCCGTTTTAAGCATACAAGGGGCGCTTATGGTGGAAGGGATTGAAGTGTACCTTTGGATGCAGTTTCTGAGCCCTTCGGTGCGGTGAGAGCTTCTCAGCACGAGTGCACGAGTGCTTACAGTCCGGCGGCCATCTTGGTACACCCCGCGGAAATGGGATTCGGCCTCCACGAGGCCTATGCTCGTTCCGGATCGACGATTCGGTCTCCGGGTGATCCCCAAGGAATGTGGGGTCCGGTGCACAGCGCGTGAAAACGGTAGCTTGGCTGGGTGGCCCGCTAACAGTGCTGGAGAGACGGCGTGGCGCGGAGCTCCCGGCTTACGCGGCCATCTTGGAACCCTCGCGCATGCGCACTCCTGTGTGAGACTTTTAACTGCTATAGCCACTTGCCTCCAAACATCTGTCCAGCTCATGCAGTGCTAGGAGTGTGTCATTTAGTGTAGGTTTTTTCCATGTGTCAATTTTGCTGCTAACTCCTCCAATCTATGTACTACTCCTGTAATCTGTGTGACTGCCTGCTATCACAGGAGGAGAGGGGGTGTTGCTATATCCTGACAGCTCAAAACCCAGCTTATTAGACACTGCATATACAAACATACCTCCCAACAGTCCTGGATTGTTAGTGACCGTCGCACCACATTTAAACCCTACTCCAGCTGTCCAATGCATAGGGGTAGTGTCTCTCTGCAAGTTGTTCTCACAGCTCATTCATGTGCAAATTGTTGTGGAATTTGCATATGAATGAGCCAGTGTGTTTGATTGGCATATACAGTAACTGAGATTGTGGCGGCATTTGCTTATGAAAACAATTCACTTTCATATGCAATTTTCATTGTAGCTCATTTATATGGAAACCCAAATGGAACCTCCTTCTCAGTTCCAGTCACGATGCATAAACAAGAGGAGGACCTTCTGCTGCCAATGCATCTCCTCATTTTAGGTCTATTTTAAAGTTGGCTGTGTGCAGAAAAACAAATGTAATGGAACAGTTTCATTAAAAAAAAAAGTGTGCTGAGGTTTAATAGGTTTAATAGGTATCTGTTGCATCTGATGCATATTTTGTGGGTAAAAGGTCTATAACATATGCATGCTGTGTATACAGTGAGAAGGCTCAACAGGTGTTGCAGTCCCCAGCAGAAAGCTCAAAGTGAAGTGATGTTTTCTATATATTTTATGTTGAACATGTTTGGAATGGAATTGGTGATTAACACTGTATTCTCTGCAAGAGTCGTTGTTGCATTATAAATAGACTGTACAGAATTAGAAGTTGCAGATAGCTAAACAAATACATGAATAACTTTATTAATAAACAATACCCTCATGGATGTGTTTCTGTCTTTATTGTGATACATCTTCCAGTGATAGGTGGGATTTTTATCAAAGTTGATGCAGGCAAATGTTAAAACCACACTCATATGCCATATGGTCATACCCACTTTTGTCTGCAGTGCTCTACACATACCACATTCTGTCCCTGATTGTCATGTGCAAAAGTTGGAAAGCATGGAAGCATGAACCCCCAACACTAGAAACGACTGAAGCACCCCTTTTCCAACACTTCTTACCCTTACACCCCCTGCAACCCTCTTCCAACACTGCCCACTTCTGCACCCTTTGCCGCCCTCTTCCAACACTACTTAACTCTGCATTCCCTGCCACTCTCTTCCAACACTTCTCACCTCTGCATCTCTTAACACCCTTTTTCAACATTGCTCACTTCTGCATCCCCTACTACCCTCTTCCAATAGTGCTCACCTCTACATCCCCTATTATACTTTTGCAAAACTGCTCAGCCCTGCATCCCTTGCCACCCTCTTCAAACACTGCTCACTTATGATTTCCTTGTGTCCCTCTTCTTAAACTGTTCACCCCTGCAATCTTTGCAGACTGCAGTCTTCTTCCCATATCACTTACAGCTTGAATGTGACTTAGGGTAAGACTCCTGCTCCTGTCAGCAGAGGTACCAGGGGCTGTAGGAGGTGCTGGGGTGCAGTCAAATGTCACAGGTATTATTCACAGATGCCCACAGCCTATAGGTCCAGGCTAGAAAATTGCAGGAAAGGCAGCAATGCTCAGAAGTAATATGGCTCGTGGGAGGGTGGGGTGCAGCACATGGTGAATTTGAGTAGAGCAATCTGAATGTACCCAGCTGCTGTGTCTATGCCAAAAACAGAAACTCATTCCCTGCATTAAAGTGGAGGGCCAGCCTGAAAAAAAAAAACTACATTAAAATGTTTCAAAAAATCAGAAAAAAAAAAGAAAAATGTTATACCAGAAAATGCCTGTTGCTAGGCAGATCGTCCTAATCTGCCTCTTCCTACACCACGGTGATCTTCAGTCTTCTCTCCTCCTCGCATTGTCTTCTGGGTAATGGGGCGCGCTGTGTTCTGGGAACTGTGTGTCCCAGAGCACAGCTCGCCCCATTCCCAAAGCAATGCGCATGGCTCCACTGCCTGTTTCCCTTAGATAGAATAGTGGTGCCGAGAGCCGAGGGACGGGTCAGTCTCGGGCGGCTGACATCGGGGGCGCCCTGGACAGGTAAGTCTGCTTATTAAAAGTCAGCAGCTACAGTGTTTGTAGCTGCTGACATTAAAAAAAATTTCAGCTGGCCCTCCCCTTTAAGGTAAAAAAATTCCCCCCAGCATTTGTATAGCCCCCCCCCCCCAATTATCATCTATCACTCACCTGCCTATCCATCCTCATTTGATCAGGCGCTGTGCCTGTCAGGGACGGCTCTCTCCTCCTGCATTCATAGGATAGGTTTAGCAAAGGGAACCATTGGCTCTTGCTGCTGTCAATCAAATCCTGTGAGGAGGGAGCAGGGGATGGGCGAGCCATGCTGTGTGTGTCTATGAACATACACAACCCAGCTCGGGAACAACCCGCAGGGGAAACCAAGAGCACTGTCAGAGGACCCCAGAAGAGGAGGTTTGAGGCTGCTCTTTATAATACCTTTGCACAGAGCAGGTAAATATAAACCTGTTTGTTAAAAAACAAAAACAAATAACAGAACAAAACAGAACAAAAACAGACAAACAAGCCTTTACATTCACTTTAATTCAATATCTACTAAGCAAACAAGCTGAGGCTTCATTCATACAGCCACACTTGTCTGCAGGTATTCATCGTTGGACCATTCCCATTTGTGCGCGCACAACTAAGGCCGCGTACACACGGGCGGACTGTCTGCCCAACTTAGTCCGCTGAACAGTGTTTCAGCGGACAATCCGCTCGTGTGTGGGCTTCAGCGGACTTTTTCAGCGGACAGTCTGACGAACAAAGTCTTACGGAATTTCCGTAAGACAGTCCGTTCAAACTTGGTTTTGTCCGTCCAAACTTGGTTTCAGCGGACAGTCCGCTCGTGTGTAGGCAAGTTGGACGGACTAAGTATGGCGCATGCTCAGAAAGGGTTTACACGGCCGAAGGTTGCATTGCAGTGTATAGGACGTCGTTTTTCTAGTCCCGTCGTACGTGCTGTACACGTCATCACGCACGCTTTCAGCGGACTGTCTGCTCATCGTGTGTGGTCAAGTCCGTTCATGCTAATTTTGAACGGACTGTCTGTCGGATTGTCTGCCGAACTTAGTTGTGCAGACAATCCGCCCGTGTGTACGCAGCCTTAGGAATTCTGTATGGGTGCAGAACACCTTTACATGTATGATTCCTTTCTGTTGCTACAGATTTGGAGTTTTAACATTATTTTCTTAAAGACACATACAGTAATCTTTTTTTCTTGCCAAAAAAAGAAAATTGATGATACAAGCTGGTATAAATCTGCTGAGGTTTACAAAAACAATTTTAGCTTACAGTATATTTTACACTGACATAACTCTTCAAGGAATTGTGATTTTAACTTTCTCTTCAAACAGGACCTAAAATAACTTGAAGCATCTGTCTTATGGTAAAATGGAAACAAATTCAATTTCAAAAATCTGCATGAGAAAAGAAATCTAACTATTTTGGGAGATATGATTTGAGATGGTTGGCAACATTATTTTTAAGCTAATAGTAACCCAAAACTAATGACAGTTTGGCTAGCTATAGACAGTAATTATACTTTTTGCGGAGAAATCAGAAATAACAGAACTGAGTATAAGATGATTTGTTATCATTGTGAATAAAACTAAAAATTTTCAACCCACTGTTCAAAACAGAGGACATGTGTCAAGCAAAGATAAAGGGAAACAAATCATTAAAAAAATGCCATTTTAAGGATAGTTCAAGTTTTTAAAAATTTTGTTAATCTGTTATTATATAATTTTTAAGTTCTATATTAAGTTTGCCACTGTGCAAATCAGCATGTTCCTGGTCTCTTCCAGCACACACTCATTGGTCATTCTCCTATATCCCTCCTCCAGCATACACACATTGGTCATTCTCCTATATCCCACCTCCAGCACACACACATTGGTCATTCTCCTATATCCCACCACCAGCACACACACATTGGTCATTCTCCTATATCCCACCTCCAGCACACACATTGATCATTTTCCTTTATCCCTCCTCCAGCACACACAGATTGGTCATTTTCCTGTATCCCTCCCCCAGCACACACACATTGGTCATTCTCCTGTATCCCTCCTCCAGCACACACACATTGGTCATTCTCCTATATCCCACCTCCAGCACACACACATTGGCCATTCTCCTATATCCCCCCTCCAGCACACATATTGGTCATTCTCCTATATCCTACCTCCAGCACACACATTGATCATTTTCCTGTATCCCTTCTCCAGCATACACACATTGGTCATTCTCCTGTATCCCTCCTCCAGCACACACACATTGGTGATTCTCCTATATCCCACCTCCAGTACACACATTGGTAATTTTCCTGTATCCCTCCTCCAGCACACACACATTGGTGATTCTCCTATATCCCACCTCCAGCACACACATTGATCATTTTCCTGTATCCCTCCTCTAGCACACACACATTGGTATTTCTACTATATGCCCCTAAGACATTTTTTGTGTGATCATCGAACAAGCACCATGTGACATCCACCCATGTGACATCAACCGATGACCCCGCCCCTTGTCCCTATATAAGTCGCCGCGCAGCGTGTCCCTGGCATTGCGGCCGGAGAGATCGTCGAGTCAACATCTCCAGGAGAAGAAGAAGAACGGAAGGCGGCGGCGGCGGTGGCGGCGACGGCGACGGCAGCGACAGAAGACCGGGCCACCGCCTGTAAAAGAGCTATAAGAAGGCGCGGTGGCCCGGCAGAAGAACCGAAGAGGGGGACAAGACCCCCGAAGTCCGAAGAAGAGGCCGCGGCGACGAAGAAGAATGCCGGGCTCCTCCGCTAGCAAAAGAGCTATAAGAAGATAGCGGAGGAGTCCGGTGAGAAGACCCCCGAAGACGGAAGACCCCCGGAGCTGTGCAATAAACTATTTTATCTTGTGTGTTGTGTTTTTTTTGTACTTTATTTTACAGGTGAATGGGTAGGGGTACATTGTACCCCATACTCATTCAAATAGGGTGGGGGGCCGGTATCCGGGGGCCCCCTTATTAAAGGGGGCTCCCGGATTCCGATAAGCCCCCCGCCCGCAGACCCCGACAACCAACGGCCAGGGTTGTCGGCAAGAGGCCCTTGTCCTCACCAACATGGGGACAAGGTGCTTTGGGGTGGGGGGGCCGCACGCCCCCCTCCCCAAAGGCACCCCCCCATGTTGAGGGCACGCGGCCTGGTACGGCTCAGGAGGGGGGGCGCCCGCTCGTCCCCATCCCTTTTCCTGGCTGGCCGGGTAGCGTGCTCGGATAAGGATCTGGGGGGGACCCCCATGCCGTTTTTTCGGCGTAGGGGGTTCCCCTTGGAATCCATACCAGACCTAAGGGCCTGGTATGCTCTCGGAGGGGGAACCCACGCCAATTTTTTTTCAGAAATTTGGCGTGGAGTTCCCCCTTCAGAGCTAATTCTCTGATTGGCCACCGCAAAAGTCGCCTGGCCTGGGGCGACTTGTAAGTCGCCCCAGGTCGTGTCTAAAAGTCGTGTTCAAGTCGTCTCCAAGTTGCCTCACAAAATCGTCCTGAAGTTGTGTCGCCCCTGTGTGAACCGAGCCTTAGTAGCAGAATTTGGCTGTTCCTCACTCAGTCTTAAGCCTCCTATACAGCTGTTCCTTTTTCAGCTCATGACTGTGTTTCACCCTACATATGAAATGAATGACCATTTTCACCTGCCTAGTATAATTGATTAATCATAAACCTGGCTTTTATCCTGCAAAATCCCTGACTTTGTGCAAGTGTACAAAGTGTGCAAGTTTAAGAAATTATGCTGGTTATAAGCCTAAGGCTTTTGTTTCCTCACTTTTGCATTTTGTAGATTGATAAAAATAAAGAATTAAAAAATATATTTTTGGAAGCTTTCTTACTTTACAGCGTTTCTTCACACCTGCCTAAAACTTTTGCATAGTACTGTATATGGTCAGCTATGTCTTTGCTCTTTAGGCAGTTCACACAGGCGTTTGGTCTGCTTCCTCTTTCTCTTCCCTTTACTATAGTGAAAAGTTTAATTGCTTTAGCTACACCACAGATTGACATTATTCAACTTTAGGGGATTTTCTAAAAGGATTTGGACTTATGTTGATTGGAAAATTCTGCCTGCTTTTAGGTGCATTCAGCTTGCATGCAAAATCAGATTGAGATACTCAGAGCTTATTGATAGGTGATTTGAATTGCAGTCAACCTACTTCTGACGTGCATATTACCTTCCTATGGGAAGCATCAATCTTCATTTACATTCCCATAGACTTGTATGGGAAGAGAATGAATTCTGATGCTGGCAAAAGCCTATTAGACAGGTATGGCTATCAGGAATAAATGAAAAACATGTACTGAACACCAACATCCATCCAACAGGTTTGTTGAAAGACTGCCACTAGGACTATACCAACGGGCCAAGGGGTGACAACGTTTCACACATACGTTTCACACTTTGTGCTTCTTCAAAACCCAAAGCTTTGGGTTTTGGGTTTTGAAGAAGCACAATGTATGTGTGAAACGTTGTCAACCCTTGGGCCGTTGTTATAGTCCTGGTGGCAGTCTTTCAATAAACCTGTTGGACGGATGTTGGTGTGCAGCAAGTTTTTCTCATTTTGTCTACATGTTCACGGTTGAGAGCCAGAGCTAGCACCCAGTTCCTCCTTTTTGGTGGATCATCATACCCACCTGGAGAAACAGTCTGTCTCATTGTTCATGTATGGCTACCAAACCACAGTCCTGTGCAAAAGAACTACCATTATTCAGGATGACCAGTGTACTGTAGGGGGAAGAGAAGAAATAGATGTGTGTATAATCCCCACTATTTTATCCGTATCTTTTGGCAAACTCTGTGGGAGAGATTTACTAAAACTGGTGCACACTGGTGCAGCTGTCCATAGTAAGAACATTTCCAACTTCTGCTTGTTCATTTAAGCTTTGAAAATAAAACCTGGAATCTGATTGGTTACTATGCACAGTTGCACCAGATTCTCTTTGAACCAGCTTTAGTAAATCTATCTATCTATTAGGTCTTAAGCATAGTACACACAGGCTGAATGTCGGGTGGCATTCAGCCCATTTGTATGGCAGCCAGTCCAACAGAAGCCGGAGTGATCTGACCGGAGTGCTCTGGTGGGGGGCCTCCCTCCTGTCAGAACACAATAGCATAGCAGGGGAGATTGATGTACTAACATTGGATTGTTAGTACAGAGGCTAAGACATGAGCTGTCAGTTTTTGGGTTGAAAGAAAAAAAAACGAAGGGCGTATGAGACTTTAGATTCAACCACTGGATTGTTTGTATCTACAGTAGGCCTTATCCATTTGTATTTCTCTTGTCAGGGCAGGAAACCTTATCTTATTAAATCACACTTTTCCACTCCTTGCATTTGCTTGTCTATTATAATGGCCTTCATCTGTAGTTTTATCTCAGTTCATACCATTAGACATTTAAAAATTACAAACCTATGCGTTTGGAGTATGTGACTCATTAGTGTCATTTTACATAACATTTTATCATAACTAGGTTAACATTTTCAAAGATTACTGCTTACTAAAGTATAATTCATATTTTTTGATATACTTAGATTTGGCTCTAGGCTGCAATATAACCTTGGAATCAACAAAGCCTTGTATTAAAGGGAATGTGTAGTGTTTTGTAGATATTAACATGTTCGTGAATAAAATAAAATGCTTGATTTACTTAGTCAGAAGAGTATAAATTGCTGGAGATGAACAGCTAATGTTTAACTTTTTCCAGCCAGCATATGAGATTAAACATATTTCCAACCAACATTTTAAATTCCTTTCACTTGTTTACCTGTTTAATCTTAGCTACTTTGTGAAAAAAAAAAAAAAAAAAACTTGTTGTTTACAGGACTCAATAACTGAATTTGTAACCAATTTCTTTATGCCTGCCAGTGTAGGTGCTTTAAATAAATTGTTATGCCCAGAGCTGGTACGCAGGGCTCCTGTTCTGGCTCACATTGTGATTGGCTACAAAGTCCTGAAATCATTGGAAGGCACACCCACCAGCTTCTGATCGTCAGTAGCTGAATGAAGTATTGGTGACAGCTCAGTCACAGTTCTGGGTGTGCTGCTAGGGCACACTCCAGAGCAAACAGCAACACATATATGCAGCAGGCATTAAGGGCCATCCACCCTGCCACTGCATATATACATAACACTGATATAAATCGGTTAGACAAACAATGGAGGGAATAATAGTGATTGATTGGGACAATACAAAAAATTCTATTTTAGAGAGACATTTTGAAGGCAAACAGTTTCTACTGTTCTATAGTACACTCACCACTCTCACATAGTGTTGGGAGCCTTTAGCTCTATTACCAATATTCAGATAAAGTTCACACTATGTCTAGGTGATAGCCATGTATCTCTGGCAATGCTGAGAGTACAAAAGAGTTTTGGTGAATAAAGAGCACAATTTTGAGCATTAAAGTGGTTGTAAAGGCAGAAGTTTTTTTTCCCTTAATGCATTCTTTACATTAAGATAAAAAGCCTTCTATGTGCAGCAGACCCCCTCAGCCCCCCTAACATCTATCTGAGCCCCATCTCTATCAAGCGATGTGCATGAGTGCCTCTCCCTCCCGATCGGCTGAGACACAGCTGTGGCGCCATTGACTCCCGCTCATGTCAATTAAAGTCAGTTAGCCAATCAGAAGAGGGAGAGGCAGGTGTCGAACCGTAGCTCTGTGTCTGAATGGACACATGCAGCTGCAGCTCTGCTCAGGTACCTCCATAGTAAGCTGCTTGCTGTGGGGGCACTGAACAGGAGGGTGGGGCCAGGAGCGCCAGCGGGGGGAACCCCAGAAGAGGAGAATCTGGGCATCTCTGTGCAAAACTATTATATAGAGCAGGTATGTATAACATGTTTGTTATTATTTAAGAAAAAAAAATGTTCAGGCACCTAGAGCAGTGGTCATCAACCCTGTCCTCGGGACTCACTAACAGGCCAGGTTTGCAAGATAACTGAAATACATCACAGGTGATATCATTTGCTCCCAATGATTGCAGTATTCTAGTCTGCATCTTCCCAAGGTAATACATAAAACCTGGCCTGTTAGTGGGTCCTGAGGACAGGGTTGATGACCACCGACCTATAGTGCATGGACCCTTAGGGATAGAGCTGTGAGACTCCAACCAGGAGAAGAAATCAACTTAACTATTGGTCATCTGAGTAAAGAAGGGCAGTGTCACACAGCATGAGAGAGAGAAAGAAAGTGAGTGAAACTAAAATGGGAAAATTTAGAAAGTGTTTCAACTGATCCCAAGAAAGAGTGAGAAAACACCAAGAGAAATAAAGCCTGGGGAAGGAAAGCCATGTAGCATCTGTAAAACAAAGGCTGGGGCTGAGCAAAATGGGAGCTTTACCAAAAATGCTCTGTCATACTGCCTATAATTTTTCCTCTACGTGAACTGTACAAACATTTTTTTATCAAGTGAATATTTAACAGCTTTACATTCCCTTGATGTTGAAGGTGTTCATGAACAAGGACAAGCATGAGTGGTTTATGGTAATAAATGTCATCTTTGCCATTAGAAAGAAGAATCTTCTGCAATAAAGAAATGGCTGTGTTAGAAAAAAATGACATTTTGCATGTGCGAAACTTTACTCTACCCATATTTCATGTATGAAGGTGTCTGAAGAAATTATTGAAATAATAGGATAGGTCAAACAGAATGAGGAAACGTGCAATCAGCACACACAATGTAGTGCAATGTAATGTAAAACATGAACATGTTGAATGGCAGAGGGGTGTAGCTGGCTGCCACATTATTGCTGTATATTTGGAATGTTCATGGCTAATAACACATCTATCTATCTATCTATCTATCTATCTATCTATCTATCTATCTATCTATCTATCTATCTATCTATCTATCTATCTATCTATCTATGTCTGTCTATCTATCTATCTATCTATCTATCTATCTATCTATCTATCTATCTATCTATCTATCTATCTATCTATCTATCTATCTATCTATCTATCTATCTATGTCTATCTACCTATGTCTGTCTATCTATCTATCTATCTATCTATCTATCTATCTATCTATCTATCTATCTATCTATCTATCTATCTATCTATCTATCTATCTATGTCTATCTACCTATGTCTGTCTGTCTATCTATCTATCTATCTATCTATCTATCTATCTATCTATCTATCTATCTATCTATCTCTATCTATCTATCTATCTCTATCTATCTATCTATATCTATCTATCTATCTAATCTAATCCAATCTAATCTATCTCTAATTTTTGGCAGCCGTATTATCAATTTCCCCTCAAAATCTGTGTTTTTTTTTTTATTTTTTACATGCCTCTTGTCTGAAACTGAGAAAAGCACACTTAAGCATGTTCCCAGAACCATAACTACTAGTTTATTGATTCTGTATAAATATGCTTACAGAGATTTTCCTACATGTTGGTGATTCCCTCCAATAAAAGTAATTGACTTCTTGATGATGCGTGCTGCAACACGAAATGCATAGAAATGCTAGGTCTGACACGCACTCTTTTTTTTGCATTGATATATGTCGCCTGGGGCAGGACCCAGGTCCCCAAACACTTTTTAGGACAATAGCATGCATATAAGCCTTTAAAATGTGCACTTTTGATTTCTCCCATAGACCTTTAAAGGCTGTTTCGCGGCTTTCTAATTTGCCGCGAACACCCAAAATTGTTCGTTGTTCGGCGAACTGGCGAACAGCCAATGTTCGAGTCGAACATGAGTTTGACTCGAACATAAAGCTCATCCCTGTTAGAGAGGTTTTTTCTTGGGAGGATGCATGTGATCAGTACAGGGCCAATTAGCACTGTCCAGACAGAGGATCAGTGGACATGAAGCCTCATAGGAGATTCAGAATAGAATGAAAACTCCTCCTACACGCTTTAACCAGACAGTCACAAGACTGCTATGTACTGCTGATTAGAAAAGGTGTTTAGCAGTTTAGATTTACTAAAATGATTGCATTTCTATGTTCTGTGTACTGTGGGAGACCAGATATAGCGAATGCAGGGTCCTGGGGTTAGCAAAATTTTACTAACCGGTCGGGAAGTGGTTCTGTTATCCTAACTGGGTATCATATGACGTTCAGCAGGCCAACATGGCGGGGTGCCCACTAGGGCACGCAGAGCGGTGATCGTGAGTGCAGCGTGTCAGTCTGACCTGCCGCATCTCCGATCGGGGTAAGGAGCTTCTGACAGAGGCTTCTTACCACATGATCAGCTGTGACCAATCACAGCTGATCATCGCGTGAACCAGGAAGTACCGGTAAACGGCATTCCTTAGTTTGGCGGCTCTCCCTGTCGGGGGGGGGGGTCTGTGCTGATAATCAGCACATTGATTATCAGCACAGCCCCTATCAGATGTGCCCATCACCTGCCAATCAGTGCCCAAAATCTGCCAGTCAGCCCCCCTTCAAAAAAATCTCTCAGTGCCCACCACAGTGCCAATCAGTGCCCAGCAGTAACACCTGTCAATACCTCATCATCAGTGCTGCCCATCAGTGCTATTTATTATTTTCCATCAGTGCCATATGTCAGTGACAATCAGTGGAGCCCATCAGTGCCAATCAGTGCCACCTATCAGTGTCCATCAGTGCTGCTTCTCAGTGCCCATCAGTGCTGCATATCCATGCCGCCTATCAGTGCCCATCAGTTCTACATATCAGTGCCTCCTCATCAATGCCCATCAGTGCCACCTTATCAGTGCCAACTCGTCAGTGCCCATCAGTGCTGCCTCATCGAAAATTCCAGTCTTTTTTAGTTTGTTTAGCAAAAATAAAAACTGCAGAGGTAATAAAATACCACCAAAAGAAAGCTCTATTTGTGGGAAGAAAATTATAAAAATTTAGTTTGGGTACAGCGTTGCATGACCGCGTAATTGTTGTTCAAAGTGCAACAGCGCTGAAAGCTGAAAATTGGCAAATTGTCCTGGGCAGGAAGGGGTGAAAGTGCCTGGTATGGAAGTGGTTAACAACCAATGAGTCATCTGCTGTCAGCCAATCTCCCCCATGCTCCCCCAATCCATACCAGGCCTTTCAGATCGGTATGGATGGACCAAACTGCAAAAACAAATTGGCAAGGAGTGCCCCCAAAATCCATATCAGATCCCTAAGCGAGCATGCAGCCGGCAGGCCAGGATGGGGTGGGGGATGAGCTGGTGCCCCCCTACCTGAACCATTCCAAGCCACATGCCCTTAACATGAGGAGGATGCTTTGGGGCAGAGGAGGCTCTGCCCCCTAAAGAACCATGTCTCCATGTTGATGGGGACAAGGGCCTCTCCCCCACAACCTTGGCCAGTGGTTGTGGGGGTCTGCAGGTGGGGGATTATTGGAATCTGGAAGCCCCCTTTCACAAGGAGACCCTCAGATCCTAGTCCCCCACCTTGTGAATGAGGATGGCATACATTGTACCCCTACTCATTCACCAAAAAAGTGTCAAAAATAAAAACACAGAGACAGTTTTTGACAATTCCTTTATTACAAAAAAACAAAACAAACGTCCCAAGTAAATCCAGAGTCAATCATGATGAATGCCGCCACAGCCGACCTGAAAACAAAGGGAAGAAAAAAGGTCCACCCCTGCAGCCTGACAGTTCTTAAAGTGTTCTTAAAGCCAGTAATATAAAAATAGTTCATCCACCCCCCCACAGATCCCACAGCTTATATATCTTTTTACATTATACCTTTTTGGATGATCTATATATCACAGTTACATGATAAACGGCACAGTTTCTCCAGTGTTGAAAATTCAGGTAGGAGGAGATATCCACTGCAGCCTGTATACATGCCCACATGTGTGATGTTAACATCATGTGACCTGGCTACCTCTGTTCAGCAAGTAAATGTGCTCTCCAGCATAAAAAACACAACTGCGCATTTGCAGGTCAGCTATTCTGCCTGTGTTAGCTGGCCTTCCCCTGATAGACAGGGAGGGATCTATGCATACAGGATAAAACAGCCTTTTTAACCACTTGCCGCCCGCCCTATAGGCAATTGACGGCTGCAAAGTGGTTGCATAATCCTGACCGGACGTCATATGACGTGATCAGGATTATGAGCCGCTGCGCGCCCCCGGGGGCGCGCATCGCGGCAATCGTTGTTGCGGGGTGTCAGTCTGACACCCGGCAACTATGATCTCGGTAAAGAGTCTCCGATGGAGACTCTTTACCACGTGATCAGCCGTGTCCAATCATGGCTGATCACAGTGTAAATGGGAAGAGCCGGTGATTGGCTTTCCCTCACTCGCGTCTGTCAGACGCGAGTAGAGGAGAGCCGATCGGCTGCTCCTCTGACAGGGGGGTCTGTGCTGATCGATTATCAGCACAGCCCCCCCGAGGATGCCCACACTGGACCACCAGGGACGCCACCAGACCACCAGGGAAAAGGTAATCCTCCCTAGACCACCAGGGATGCCAGTCAGCACAATGGGTGCCAATCAGTGCCCATAATGGATGCCAATCAGTGCCCACAATGGGCATCACTGATTGGCATGCATTATTTTTTGGCACTGATTGGCATCCATTACTATAGTATAACACCAATGCCGCCTATGAGTGCCCACCTGTGCCGCCTATCAGTGCCCACCTGTGCCGCCTATCAGTGCCCACCTGTGCTGCCTATCAGTGCCCACCTGTGCCGCCTATCAGTGCCCACCCATGCCCATCTGTGCCGCCTATCCATGCCCATCTGTGCCGCCTATCCATGCCCATCTGTGCCGCCCATCTGTGCCGCCCATCCATGCCAATCCATGCCAGCTATCAGTGCCAATTTGTGCCACCTATCAGTGTCCGTCCGTGTCGCCCATCCGTGTCGCCCATCCGTGTCGCCCATCAGTGCCGCCTATCAGTGCCACATATCAGTGCCACTTCATTGGTGCCACATTGGTGCCCATCAGTGCCGCCTTATCAGTGCCCATCAGTGTAGCCCCATCAGTGCCCATCAGTGAAGGAGAAAACGTACTTATTTACAAAGTTTTGAAACTGAAACAAAAAAAACATTTTTTTTTTCAAAATTTTCGGTATTTTTTTATTTGTAGCGCAAAAAATAAAAACCGTAGAGGTGATCAAATACCACCAAAAGAAAGCTCTATTTTTGGGAAAAAAATGATAAAAATTTCATTTGGGTACAGTGTAGCATGACTGCGCAAATGTCATTCAAAGTGCGACAGCGCTGAAAGCTCAAAATTGGTCTGGGCAGGAAGGTGTTTAAGTGCCCGGTATTGAAGTGGTTAAGCAATGCAGAGGATTAACCCCCTAAATTCCACAGTGAGTATAACAAGCATACTATGCTGCTTATTTTACTTATTTTACTGTTGTGGGTTTAGTAAGGGGCGGGGCATTGGGTGACTCTGCCCCTTGTGATGTCATGGACTCAGCACGCCCCTGCCAAAGCACCACCCCATGTTGAGGGTATGTGGCCTGGCATTGTTCGGGGGCGCACTCGCTCATCCTCCCCTTTCTTGGCCTGCCAGGCTGCATGCTTGGATAATGGTCTGATATGGATTTTGAGGGGGGGAGGGAGACACCACACAATTTCTTTTTAAATTTTCCATCAAAATCCATACCAGGCCTGGTATGGATTGAGGGGGGGGGGGACCCCACACAACTTTTTCTTATTTTTTCTTTGCCAGCAATTCTTTTTTAACATTCAGCTGTCAGCAGGGAACCCCTCTGATTTAAGGGTGGGGAGCTGATGTTACATACTGCACAGCTCAGAGAGGAGGGGCTGATTGACCCCCCCCCCCCCCCCACATACACACACACACACACAGATCACAGGAAAACATACACAGCTGAGGATATTATTTACAGGTTATGTGCTGCTCATGCAGATAGCGGGGTAACTAGACAGCAAGGAGAAATCACACTTAGTGCTTTGGATACAGGCAAATAAACACTATAGAAATATGTGCCGTGGTCATTTTTTATGTCAGGTTTATAAACTCTTTAACTTTCAAATGGTCATCTACGGCAACTTTATTTATTTAGCCTATGGAAAGAGGCAGGTAGGAAGGCTGCCATATAATGTCTATAGGTTCATTAAAGTGACTTTGTCAATAATAAAAAACAAAACAAAAAAAACATTAAAAAGAAGACGTATAATACGTATCTGTCCTGCTGCTCATGCCTTGGGTCTTAGCTTACTTGAGCGACACAGTCTAGATGTTGCTGCAGGTGGATAAAACCACAGCATACAGCAGGTAATCACACATCTGACACTTCTGGTAGTGTGTTGGATGCTGAAGTTTCTTTAGCTGGATTGATTTTCAAGAAAATAAAAAGCCGGGTGACAGGATAGGTAAACATTATATTTTTTCCTTCACAGGTTTCTTTTTTACATTTAAAGAGGAACTGAAATCTGGAGGCTGTGCTTAAAGTGGAATTTAAGGCTCCAAAATGAAAATGGGAGGACAGGGAGGAAAGCTGCTTACCTACCTGTCTACCCCTGTACAGTACGACTTCATGTACATGGGACGTTGTTCAACCTCTCCTAAAAGATTTAATATGACAGCTAGAAACCGGCGTCTAAAAACAGGCGTTTAGCTGCATTTAGGCCCCATTCACACTGGGGCGGTTATCAGGTGCTACAGCGCTAAAAATAGCTTTCACACTGGAGCGGTGCACTAGCAGGACGGTAAAAAAAGTCCTGCTAGCCGCATCTTTGGAGCGGTGGAAGGACCGGTGTATTCACCGCATCTACCCATTGAAATCAATGGGACAGCGTGGCCATACCAGAGCGGTTTTAACCCTTTTTTGGCCGCTAGCAGGGGTTAAAACCACCCCACTAGTGCCCGCAGACCGCTGCTAAAACAACGGTAAAGCGCCGCTAAAAGTAGCGGCACTTTACCGCCAACGGCCGCACCACCCCAGTGTGAAATGGGCCTTACATAGCCGCGTTTACGCCTAGAATCGTTTTTTTTTTTTGTTGAAATGAAAAACGCCTGTAATCGAAATGCTGCTAAGTGCAAGTTACCGCGTTTAGCAGCGTTCACGAGCTGTTACAGGCATTTAGCATTTCAAATGCCTCTGAACATGTCTCTGAACCCATTTTTTTTGTGTTCCAAAAAATCTTCTAAACTCAACTGCCTAGAAACTACTATAAACAACCCTGTGTACATGTACTGATAAGATAACATAGAGGAGAGTTCAGGGGGATGCCCAACTGCTCCTAAACATCCGTTTACCAGCAGCAGTGTACATGAGGCCTAAGCTGCACAAGAATCAATGCACAAATTTGACAATACACAGTCTGATGGAACGCCCGCGCATGCATGGGATTGACGCCATCTCGGCCTGGCCAATGACAACAGCCAGCAGTAAGTTCCCGGAACGGTGCATCACTGGATTCAAGGTGAATATATAGATAATATTTTCCTCATTACTGAATTACAATGCACTTTGCACTTTGGTAGAGGCAGAGTTTTTCTTCATTATGTCATTGCCACTAGCAAGGATAACATTGAGTATCACCGTAGTGACATCACCAATCTGACTTTAAAGCTCCTGAATATATCAGTCAGAGGCAGCAGTACCTTATATTTCACACTGAAGATATATAGATATAAAGCTGTAGGCACAGGAGTGCCTAGGCAGACTAAAATGCCAGGAAGTGTTCTGCTATTTTTCAAGAAGTATTCCAGACAAAGGGTGCATTTTTCAAGCTATGACTTAGGCATTATATAGCAAATGTAATTTTTTTTTGAGTTCAGGTCCAATTAAAGGCTGTTCTTGCCAGAATTCTGGTTGATCTTTGGTACAATCACTACATAAATTATTGTTTAATGAACTGTACTAATCTTCTTTTCTAAGAAACAAACTGTATTTATTTACATTATTCTGTTTAAAAAAAATAACAGACATATTATACTTACCTGCTCTGTGCAATGGTTTTGCCCAAAGTAGCCCAGATCCTCCTCTTCTTGGGTCCCCCACTGGCAGTCCTGTCTCTACCTCTTTTCAATGTGCCACCATAGGAAGCTGCGTCCTATGGTGGTACAGCTGCGGGCTCAATCCCAAACCGCACTCCCTGCGTCTATAGATATAGACGCTTTGGCTCAGCCCCCCTCTCCAGCTCCCTCGTCATAGGATTTGATTTATAGCAGAAGGAGCCAATGGCTCCCACTATTGCCTATCTGTCCTGTGAGGAGGGAGAGAGCGGAGAGAGTCGCTGCTCTTGTGCCCAGTGCTGGATAGACTTCGGGTTCGGGGAGGGCTGGGGGTGGAGCAGCACACAGAAGATTTTTTACCTTAACCACTTCAGCCCCGGACCATTTTGCTGGTCAAAGACCAGACCACTTTTTGCAATTCGGCACTGCGTCGCTTTAACTGACAATTGCGCGGTCATGCGACGTGGCTCCCAAACAAAATTGGCGTCCTTTTTTCCCCACAAATAGAGCTTTCTTTTGGTGGTATTTGATCACCCCTGCGGTTTTTATTTTTTGTGCTATAAACAAAAATATAGCGACAATTTTGAAAAAAAACACATTATTTTTTACTTTTTGTTATAATAAATATTCCCCAAAAATATATAAAAAACTAACTGTGGGGGGCTGGGCTTTCATTTAGTGAACACTGATCTCTGCTCCAATCACATGGAGCAGAGATCAGCATCACTAGTTGCTAGGCAGAACAGGAAAATGCTGTTTACAATGGCATTTCTCAGTTTAGCCGCCGTGTAAGACGATCGCGGCTATGCCCGCGGCGATCGAGTCCACGGGACCCACGACCGGACTCACGGGGGTCCCGACCGGCACGCAAGCGCGCCACCGGTGGTGTGCTCGCGATGGCAGGGAGGCATTAAAGATTGGATGTACCTGTACACCAATATGCCTGCCCGTGCCATTCTGCCAACGTACATCGGCGTGCGCCAGTCGGGAACCAGTTAATGCATAGAATGCAATAGAGTAAATAAACAATCTGCCTTTACAACAATATCTATGTTATCTATGTCTACAACCATATCTATGTTAATGAGTAGCTTAGGTAGTAATTACCGTCAAAATGTTCCTCAAAATTATTAAAAAATGTTTGGATGGGTAATATCATTCTACAAAATATTTTTCACTAGATTATTCTGTCAAACTATGGCAGCAAAGTTGAGAGGTTTTTCAGAGCAAGTTTAAACATAGATAAATGTGTTGGAATTAACATTTCCTCAGGAAAATTGTGAAATATCAGTTTCAGTCTTTTATACATTGGTTCCACCACCTAAGACTTAAAACTGTGATGTTTTTTTTTTCTTCTATTACGTCCCTAGGAGCATTTCTGTCTCACCAATTTATTATGTATTCTTGCCCCATGTTTCAGCTGGGCTGTGCATTTTTTACAGATCTTTGAGCTACAAGTTAAGTTCCCATTTTACCTCAGAGAGCTTTGATTTTCATCCTTTGTTGGAGTTCAGAAAAGACTAAGCAGACAGAAATCATCTCATACCAAACAGGGTACGATGCTGAAAGAAAAAAAGATTCGGAGTTTGACTTGTGAAAGAAGCCTTTACAAAAACTCCTCAGAGCGCACGCTTTGAGGTTGCCTAACCTCACACAGTGCAGATGCCAGCCAGTCAAAAGGCCGTGTCACAGAGGTTACCAAAGATAATGAAGTCTCCAAGATCCTGCAAAGGAGCTTCATGACGCAACATGCTGAGAGCGGAATGAGCTCAGTTTGGTGAACAATTTTATGTCCCAAAGTAATGAAATCATAAGCTTGCACCGCACAATGGATCTGTCAGACAAGATGGGATTTCCCACTATGATATCCTTGCTACATTTCAAAAACAGTCTCAGTTTTCAGGTGCTGGAAAAATAATTAAAGAAAATCCCCCCCAGTGCACTACAAAATAACATTGTTCTGAAACCAATAGGCTTGCGTGTTTAGCTCTCCGATTTCAATTTTCTGTTCACTGACATGCATTTAAATATGGTTAATCAGTTTATTTAGAAGTGTGTTGACAACATTTTAACACCATCAAGTATATAATAAAAAATATACTGCTATGAATTGTGAGCCTGATTTACTAAACTGTGACTTGAGCTAAATTGAGGTCAAATAAATTTAAACTGGACCTGGACTGCTTTTTTTGTATATCTGTTATTTATATATATATATATATATATATATATATATATATATATATATATATATATATATATATATATATATATTAACAAAACAATGGAGTAAGTCCTTCTCTGAAATATCAGCTTAGCAAAAATGGCTTGTATCACTATTTTTAGAGGTCCAGCAAATATGAGGCCTACTGCTGTCAGCTCAGTTCAGACAAATTACAGCATAGACAGACAGGCCCAGAACTGAGCTCAGGGCTTATATCTCAGGGGCCCTGAACAAGATCACCAAACATCCCCAACAGTCCTAGATTTTAGGACAATAGTTTTCTAAGCCCTGCATCGACCCTGCTATCTGTCGCTGTATTCAGCACATAACGGTTGCTCCTCTAAAACTCCCTCTGTGCCTATTATGGCAGCAGGTATATGGATTATGCAGGACATAGCTGGCTATGACTGAGAATCTACGACTGTTGGAGAGTCTGGTCTGATGGTGGGCCTCCTTAACCTGGTAGGTTTGGTGCTACTGCTCCATTTTTGTATTTTTATTTTATTCCATATTATTATTATTTTTATTTTTTAATGGTTCAATCGGCTCTGCTGAGGATGATGACAAGAAATGAGCAGAGAGGTTGACACTGGGAAAGGAGGATGCATACAGTCATTAAAATCCATCAGAGGTTCTTACCTTTACCCATTTAAAGTTAGGGGTGGAGGTAGGCTTAGTGCCCTTACATATTCCATTTTTATATAAAGGAAAAATGTAAACGTAAGTATGCATTTGTTTCAGCCCATTTTTTACTTTATTCCAGTTTTATATGATGTCCTTGACTTTGTGCGGGTATATCTGAATGATGCCTGCAGCTACAGGCATCATTCAGATATTGGCTTTTTCAGCCAGTGATTCCCTACACCATAAGAATGATCATAGCAGCTGTTCCACCAATTGATCATTCTTAGGGGGTCAGTGAGAGGGGACGTTCCCCCCCCTCCCGCTGCCCTCCGGTGCTTCTACTGACTCACCACTTCCATCTGTGATGAGACAGGATCCACCAGCCCCAGATGTTTACTATAGAGATTTCCGGTGCACCAGATGGTCGCTGGAGTCTCTATGATCGTTCGGAGGCCGCGCGCGATATTATGATGTCACGCCCGGCCTCTGCATTCAAACAAACAGCGCCACCTCGGCTGAGAAGCCGAGATAGTTTTTTTTTATTTCAGGCTTCCCAGCCTAGAGGTGAGATATGGGGTCTTATTGACCCCATATCTCACTGTAAAGAGGACCAATCATGCCATATTCCTATTACAAGGGATGTTTACATTCCTTGTAATAGGAATAAAAGTGATCAAAATGTAGTGCCTAACTAAAAAAAAAAGTAAAATGAACAATAAAAAAAAAATGGAGAGTTCCCCTGTCCCTGTATGCTTGCACGCAGAAGTAAACGCATATGTAAGTCCCGCCCACATATGAAAACGGTGTTCAAACCACACATGTGTGGTATTGCCGCCAATGTTAGAGTGAGAGTAATAATTCTAGCCCTAGACCTCCTCTGTAACTCAAAACATGTAACTAATAAAAATTTTTAAAGCGTCGTCTATGGGGATTTTTAAGTACCGCAGTTTGGCGCCATTCCACAAGCATGTGCAATTTTGAAGAGTGACATGTTAGGTATCTATTTACTTGGTGTAACTTCGTCTTTCACATTATGCAAAAAAATTGGGCTAACTTTACTGTTTTTTTTTTGTTTTTTTTAAAGCGCATTCGAAAAATTGCTTCGCAAATACCATGCAAGATGAAAAGTTGCAACAACCGACATTGTATTCTCTAGGGCCTTTGCTTAAAAAATATATAATTTTGGGGGTTCTATATAATTTTCTAGCAAAAGAAATGATTTTTACTTGTAGGGGAGAAATGTTAGAATCGGCCAGGGTGGCAAATGGTTAATAAATAATAATACTAATAATAAGCTAATTTAAAAATATAAAGAAAAAAACAAAAAAAACAGGATTGATTGGAAAACTGAACATGATACTGTTAGTTATCATAATCTAGTTATCTACTAGAGTATGTCATCTGTGAACTGATTACTATAAGAGAAATTTTTACTTTGAGGTGTAAATATTTTTTACTTTTGTTTTCAGCTTGTGAAAACTATGATGGATACTATATACATGAGAGAAATAAAGAATACATATGTTTTTTTATCTAGGAAAATCTTGTAAGAATGCAGTTGGAGCAAAAGATAACCTATTTATCTGGGAAAATGTATTATTTTTTACATTTTTGTAGTTTTACTCTGAGCTGCTCAGTCAAGCGGTTAGTTAACTTATGTGTTGCTGCAGAATTACCATTAATGGCTCAGAGATCAAGAAGAGTGTTCACACTTTGTTATCTCATAGGAAAATAAGTATGTTTCCACTGGTGACTGGT
The DNA here is from genome assembly GCF_037356315.1 of Lithobates pipiens. Taxonomy (NCBI): domain Eukaryota; kingdom Metazoa; phylum Chordata; class Amphibia; order Anura; family Ranidae; genus Lithobates; species Lithobates pipiens. Next base: position 465,579,155 of record NW_027507748.1, read on the forward strand.
AAGAAAATAAATATTGTCCCAGAAATGTGTAAGGTAGGAGAACTTGGAACGAAGAGCGCACTTATGGGATGGTAAGAAAAATATTTGGCTTTGTGGGAAACAAGTGAGAGAGCTCATTTAAGAGAAGTGTGATACTGTAACTGAAATCTCACACTTGTAGGAGCTGTAAACACAACCTCTACATTTGTTGACTCTCCATCAGTTACATTTTTAATAAGACTTTTTTTTTTAAGACAAGTAAAAGAGAAAACATTAAAATGGATGGTTGAGCTCCTTTTATATACAGACATTTTTATTACTTTTAATACTATTAGTCTTTCTTCAGGTTATTTTAGATAATGTGATTCTCTTAATGTAGCTTGGTTTCCAGGTTATGGATATACAAATATTCTCTAGGCGCTAAAAATATGCTTTGAAATAAGCACTTGTCACCCCCTGTAGATTCAGGCACTTTGATAAATGAAACTATGCTGTGCTACAGTACATGCATAAATCCCCAACTTAATAAAAAAAAAAAAAAAAAACTAATATAAAAGGTGGCAGTCCAAATTGTCCACACTTGTATAATAATGCATGAAATTACATGTAAAATTACACTCTGAACACCCAGTGATACTGTGAATCCCTTTCCAGATGGGTCTCTACCACTAGACAAAGCTGAATGCTTAGCAGAAAAATATGGCCATCATGTTATAGAGAAGTCATGTTCGGCTCTGTATGAATTAGGTAGATGTTCTACCAAATGTACACTCCCATCCACCAAATTAGTGCCCCAGAAGAAGTCATTTATGATGAAACACATCGGACCATCACGTTCCTGGAAGTGTTCCCGGAGGTTCTTTTGGGTCGGTTGGGATAGCAATATTGGCAGTGCGGTGTTATTCCTTTCTCCTGTGAGTGCATTATATGCATTTTTATCAACAAATTTATTTGGTTTTACACTATGTGAGGTAATTGGTCTCCTTTCTCTTTTTGACATGGCTATTTGTTTTTGAGTGAACATTGGAGATGGAGTTTTAAAGGGACCCCTTGGTTGCCAATTTGATTGATGGGAGTGTGAAGTTTAAAGGAACATCGGCCATAATTATACAGAGTATAATATAACTTCTCTATAATATGAGGGTCATATTTCTCTAGTAAGCCTCCTGCTTTGTCTGATTCATGGTGGAGAGCCATCTGCAAGGGATTCACAGTATCACTCTTTTCTTTGGGTATTCGAAGTGTTATTTCACACATTATACAAGTGTGGATCGCCTGAAGGTAGCAAGAGTAGGGGATAGCCGGACAGGTTGAGGTAGCGAGTTCCAGAGGATGGGAGAGGCTCCTGAGAAATTCTGGAGACGAGCATGGGTAGAGAAGACAAGGGAGCTTTAGAGTAGGAGGTCTTGAGAAGAACAGAGAGGGTGGTTTGGTTGATATTTGGAGACAAGGTTGGTGATGTAGCTCAGGGCAGAGTTGTGAATGGCTTTGTATGTTGTGGTTAGTAGTTTGAATTGAATTCGCTAGGTGTTTGAGAACCAGTGTAGGGATTGGAGGAGAGGGTTGGCAGACACTGAGCAGTTGGTAAGGTGGATAAGCCTGCAGCAGAATTCATGATAGAATGAAGAAGGGATAGCCTATGGAGAGGCAGTCCTATGAGAAGGGAGTTGCAATAGTCAAGGTGAGAGATAACAAGGGAGTGAATGAGGAGCTTGTTGGTTTCATTTGTTAAAAAGGGGCGAATTTTAAAGATGTTACGGAGGTAAATTCTGCAAACTTTTGGCAACGATTGGACTTAAGGCTGAAATGACAAGTCAGAGTCTAGGATTACACCTAGAACCCTGGCGTGAGGGGAGGGACTGATGGTTGCTTTGTTGATTTTGATGGAAAAGTCAGGGAGGGAGGCATGAGCAGGGGGGAATATTATTAGCTCAGTTTTAGAGAGATTTAGTTTAAGGAAGTTGGTGCGACATCCATGCTGATATGTCAGTTAGTAAGTTAATAATGTGAGAGTAGACTGAAGGAGTGAGGGGAGGAGTAGACAGATAGATTTGGGTGTCATTGATGTATAATTGGTATTGGAAGCCGTGGGTAGTTATCAAGTGACCAAGGGAGGAGGTGTAGATAGTGAAGAGAAGCGGTCCAAGTAAAGAGCCTTGGAGGACCCCGACAGAAAGGGGCAATGGGGAGGAGGAGACAGAGTTGTAGGTAACACTGAAGGAGCGCTGTGATAGTTAGGCAGAGAATCGGGATAGAGCAGAATCTTGGAGGCCAAGGGAATAGAGTTTATTGAGAAGGAGCGGGTGGTCAACAGTATCAAAGGCCGCAGAGCAGTCAAGTAGTAGGAGCATGGAGCACCTGCTGTTGGTTTTAGCAGCTAGTAAATCGTTAGTGAGTTTTAGTAAGGCAGTTTCCATGGAGTGCTGCAAGCAAAAGCCAGACTGTAAGGCGTCAAGAAGGTTATTTTCACTGAGGTAAGAGCTTAGACAGTTGCAAACAAAACGTTCTAAAAGTTTAGAAGTGAATGGGATCAATGAGATAGGTCTTAAGTCGTTCAGGTTGGTGGGGTCCAGTGGGGGCTTTTTAAGTATGGGAGTGATCTGCGCATATTTTAGAGGGAAGGGGAAGGTGCCACTAGAGAGGGAGAGATTGAAGATGTGTGTGAGGGAGCATAGGATAGAAGAAGAGGGTGACCATAGTAGTTGTCAGTGAACAAGATCCAAGGAACAATTGGTTAGGTGGGTCTCTATGAAAAGTTTTGTAACCTCTTCAGTAGTAGCCAACTAAAAAGAGGAATGTGTTGAATGTACTGTTAGGCAAGGTATGTTAAATGAGGAAGATATACGCACAGTGGAGGTGTCTTTACGAATTGCATCAATCTTGTCTTTGAAGTGATTGGCAATCTCTTAGGCAGTGAGTGAGTTAGTGGGTAGAGGGGGTGGGGGACGAAGCAGAGAGTTAAAGGTTGAGAAGAGCCAACGTGGACTGGATGACAAGGTATTAATAAGAGAGACAAAGTAGACTCGTTTGGCAGCATGGAGGCAGGAATTGTATTTTAGAGGGGCAGATTTATATTGGGGGAAGTCTTGCAGGCATTTTGTTTTAGGCCACAGTCATTCAAGAGCACGGCAATGTCTCTTGAGATTTCTAGTGTTGTCAGTTTGCAGGGTTGTAATGGTCGGGGACTGATTCTGCGTGTGGTTAGAGGAGCAAGTGCATCTAGTGATGATGAGAGTGAACTGTTGTAGATAGAGGTGGCCAGGTCAGGACAGGACAGGGGAGAGGTTTTGTATGTCATATAGGTGGTCAGTAGCAGAATAGAGAAGAGAAGGGTTAAAGTGGTGAAGGTTCCTACAAGTTTTTGATATCCATATTAAGGTGGAAATTTATGCACAGTTTCTTATTAATTGAACAGTTAAAGACCCTTACATTATTGGGTTCACAATGAAAGCAGCAAAGTTTAGTCTTAGCACTATGCTCTTTCCAGGGTAGCTGAGATATAGAGAAAAAGTAAAACTGAGGTGCTTTTGCTGCAAATGTTGAGGGTGATTCACTCCAGACTGGCAGCAGCTACAGAGGTCAGTGAGGGCTTTTTAAAGTCTATTTACTGCCTATTAAGAATATGTTAATATTTTATTGACCATAACTTGGTCACAGTTCTCCTTTAGGCCTCTTTCAAATTTGCAATGCTCTTTGAAGAACATTCCAAAATTTGATTGTTTTTTAGAGGACATTTCACAGACGGTAAGAAGGGCCCTTACAGCCTCATTTAATCCTGTAATACCATACAACCACACCGCAATTGTGTGCAATGCATGCAGTTGCAGTGTGGCCCCATTCAACTCAATGGACAAATTTGACAAGTGGTGCCACTGGTCAAATTCTGCACCTCATGTTAAAGCAAAACATTGTAGCTGAGGCATGTGTACAGCCCTGTCCAACTGTATTGTGATAGTATATGTGAGCAGCTGAAAGGCAGTAAAACACATTTTTATCACCTCCTGGCCGCCCGTCTGAAAGAGCCCTAATCATCATATGGTTAATTTCCTGTTTAGTGCAGATTTAACAGTTATAAGATCCCCATGACCCTCTGATACTCACCTCTCTGGTAATCGTCTGCCACTCAGTTGTCCATCACAACCAGCACTTGTTTGGTGGGCTTGTAATGATATTACCCTCTCCATCATGTGAACACCCTAAAACTTAGCAATATTCTGCTGGACCTGAACACTGTCACATGATAGGATGTCATGCTTTACAATACGCAGAAGCGCAGAGGTAGAGGAAGGTGCAGTGGAGAATTTCCGGAAATATGAGTCTCAATGTGTGGCCATTAGGACCTATGAAATATGCATTATTTGAAAAAGAAAGGGAAAAAGCTGCTTTCTGCATTTTGCAAAAAACATCTGCTCTTCTGTGTGCCCCCCCCCCCCCCACCTCCAGTTAGCCCCATGGTTCTTTGGGCTCACCTGATACCCTCCAATCACTTTGCAAAGAATGAATGCAGAAGCCATCAGCTATGAGCACTTTTATGTTCAAAGCTGTCAATTCCTGGCCATCCAAGCTGGATTAAACCGCAGATCAGAGAAACGTTCTGCCCTCAATCTGCTTGGGCAGACTGCAGATGAGACATCAGAGGTTTACCAGACCCATGATGTGACCAAAAAGAGAACAGTACAGAAATGTTCCAAGGAATGCCTGTAAATAATGTGAATACTTACCTTTCGGGCACCTGTTTGACACTTCCAACTTAGATGTGAGGCGACACAGGTATAAATGCAAATGCAGTGATAGCTCTTAGGAGATATAAATGTTTTAAAGAATAATTTCAGGCATTGGCATGTTATACATAGTTACATCGGTTCAGTCTGGACAAATGTAACTATGTATATACCATACCACTGGAAGCTAAAAATCACCACTACTTCAGGGATCTCCACTTGCTTCTGGGTCAAGCTGCAAGCCTGATGCATTGTGAACACAGGAGGTGGGCCACTTGGTACAATTGAAAGAATTCTTTGCATTTTCCAAACAAATTTAAAGTGATCTCAGATAGGACAAGATGGAGAAGGTGATGTTACCGCCCCACCTCTCCGTCCCGTTTTTTACTGATATGAGACTTCAGTAAATTCTGCTCCAAGATCTACTTGGTGTGCTAGTTTTCTCTTCATTGCTGTACAACCATGTGCCCAATGTGCCTACCCTTCACAAATGTTACCCGTTGGATGTCTGTGTGGTATGGTTTGGTGAATTGTTTTTGTTCCACCAGTCAGCAGAGACTGGCTGAAAACAATACAATCTGTTAAGTGGTATTTTCTTACTTCAGCAAGGACATCACCGGCAAATGTCTGGCGTGGTAGACAGCTATGAGTGGGAGAATTCAATATTGCACACTAGCTTGAGAATATTAAATAAGTGTATAAAAATGTGATAGTTGCATCAATGACTACTTGCTGTAGCTCTCAAAAGAACATTTTCTCTTAGAGAATGCACTAGCTTCCCTTTACACAAACTAACCTTTATAGATGCCTTAAGATTCCTGTCATCTAATTGACATATTACTTGTTCAGCGTGTTGTCACAGTGCAGTGTATGAGCTGCCAAGGACAACTATAATATCTACAGAGCACACTCTTAGATTACAAATCATGACCTCAAAGAGCCAATGCTGATCTGGAAATATTTCAACAAACACAAATTAGGCCCCAAACATTGTAGTGTTGGTTATGGGCACTGGTTCCAAATCCTGCTTTAGACATTAAAATACATTAACCCACAAAAAGTAATAAAATGCATTAAAGCATGTATTGTTCATATATAAACAAATAATGTATATTTTTCTATGGTTTGTGTTTCCCTATGATTAACCAAATGTTCCCAGCATGGTCTTTTTGATGGTCTTGTAGAGTTGTTAAATGAAGTGTTGTAAGATACTAATCACCAGTATTCAAACTATATACATGGAATAGTAACGCATCAAATTTCATTTTGGAGATTGATAAAATGTAAAGTAATGTACAATATGAAGTATGCAGCAAATATTTTAAGGTGTATTTACACATGCAAATGTACCCTGCCAGCAAGATCCTCAGCAGTTCTTACAATTAGCTGAGGTAGCCCCATTGAAAGCTATGGGAGGCTACCACCTCTTGCAGCTAATCTCACCCATTAACATTTAATCTCTGAAGTAGAAATGCAAGTGATCAGCCCAGAGAGTGTGGGTCCAGGACTGATTACTCACAGTTGATTGCTGCATGAACAATTACATGTGATTGAGTGCAATTAACTGCAGGAAATGGCAGCCTCCTAATACTTTCTAGTAGGCTGCCTCTCGCAGCTGATCGCAGGAATCAATGCTGGGGTTCTTGCATCTAAAGGGTGCATTTGAAGATGTGAATGTGTGCATATAGGCTTACTAGGACTTTAATCAAACTAGAGTTCCCCTTATGGTCAGGCCCCACAAAAGTAATATCTAGTCCCCACTATCACCTCCTCCTCTCTACATGCACATCTGCTGTATTTTTCAGGGCTAGACTGCTGTAATTACATATTTTACTTGTAGTGAACCCTGATGGTGAACTTAGATATTGTATCATGACTTACGTGAGGCATAACTTACAGTAAATGTACATAAACCTTATACCTCTGCAAAATGCTAGAAACCTAAATCTAGAAATCTTACATACTGTATGGGCATCGACTCTTTCAAATGGTTCTTCCATCTATAATGCAAAAAAAATAAAGAAACAAAAGTATAAAGCCAGCCACACACATTACAGTTTGACTATTCCATCTGTGTACAACCTCTTTTCAATTTAGGAACAATGTGTTGTTTCTGGAACAGGGCCTCCAATGATGATAACAAATTAATATTCTGAAACTCAGATATAGAGCTATAATAAAAGCTTTAAAGCCCAACTCAGCTTTGAGTAGGCCCCCCTTCCACCCCCTTTAAAGAGTAATTCTCAAAGTATTACTAAACCTAGGACCCTGCATTCGATATCGGGTCCCCCACAGTACACAGAACATGGAAATGCAATTATTTTAGTAAATATAAACTGCTAAATACCTTTTCTCATCAGCAGTATATGACCATCTTGTGACTTCTATCAGTGCTTGGTTAAAGCTTGTAAGAGGAGTTTTCATACTGCACTAGCTGTCCTATCAGGATGCAGGCCCTCTGTCTGGACAGTGTTGATTGGTCCTGTGCTGATCACATGCACGCTCCGAAGAAAAAGAAAAATCTCTCTAGAAATAAACACCAAACTGAGCATGTGCAGCCTGACTCCAAAGACTCTGTCTTAACCGGACATGTTATGGAGTCAGTGGAAGAAGAGCAGGATCTGTGCATACAGGTTTAAACAGCCTTTTTACACAATGCAGTGGCTTAATCCCTACAGCTGGGTACACACTAACCGTCTTTTTTTTCATGCAACCCAGCAGATTGCACGAAAAAAAACCTAATAGGAACCTGAAAACAGGGGTATCTGGCGCTACCTCTGATTAGAAAAAAGTTATAGAGTAATAAAAAGACAGAGTAAATATTTGTATAAACCCTAAAGATACCAGCGATTTCCTAAAGTATATTCTATATCTCAAATAGCTATCTCAGATATCTTGTTTCCACACTGATGGAAATATTAACCTCTATCACAAACAAGGTTCAATAATCCCAGACCCGCTGAGTGCGAAATCTCCATGTGAATAAAACAATGTGATCCCCTATGCGATTTAAACCCAAAATCGCATGGGTATTATTAGGTGTAGCCTGGTCCATGCACTTGTATCAAAGGAAACCAAAAGCTAGGCTTCCAAAAGGTGCTTATGTGCAAATTTATATATAAATAAGTAATATGATACTCAAATGTGACTTAGGCCAAAAATCACATAAATATTTTTGCATATGAACTCATCCAACAGCTCATCAGTAAACAAAACTACTATTAAAGTGCGAATGTGTAACAAAATAAATCAGGCATATAAAGTGCACGTGCCAATATACGGGGTGAATCAGGTTATAAAGTGCAAATTACTGTAAACATAAACTCCAAATTTCATAATAATGCAACCCCACCACGAAAGAAAGAAAGAGATAATAATAAGTAAAAATAAAAATAAAAAATAAAAATCTGAAAACAAGAGAGGAAAAAACAAACCAACCTATATGGGGGTGTATATAAAATATATAACAAAAAACTAACCCTAAATACCATAGATCAAAAACCTATCACAAAGTGTAGATGTATAGTACAAATCTAAAGTCCATATATAAGAAAGGAGAAAAGTCCGAAAATATAAAAAATATAAAAAAAAATATATATATATATATATATATATATATATATATATATATATATATATATATATATATATATATATATAATGTGTACCAAAACACCCCTCACAAAAAAATATATATATATGTGAACAAAAAACAAAAAGAAAAAAGCCAAAACAATAAAGCAAAAAAACGTGTTAAATGTCCATTGTTGGAAAAAACTTCTATTGTGCAAGTCCAAAAATAATATTCATAAGGTGACTTTCGTGCTTGCTGTATATCCTTCAAGTGACTTCCGTGTTCCCCCACAAGGTTTCCCACTCACCAGAAGAATACACCCCAGCAGGGGTAATTCGCCTTTAAATCAGCCTTATGGAATTCCAGCTCCTTGCCCATATACAATGTAGTCCTTCACATCCAAAAGGAGGTTCCGTTTATTCTTTACTCCTTGCTCCTATTGGTTTCCACCTCTTCTTACAGAAGACCCTTTTCTTTAGTGCCTCACCAGTCAAAACTCACGCGTCATCCTTTACAATGCAGGACCAGCAGCCTAATATCAAAAGTCATCAATTCAGCTTATACTGAAGTGAAGTTTTTTCCTCTCTTGTTTTCAGATTTTTATTTTTTATTTTTATTTTTACTTATTATTATTTCTTTCTTTCTTTCTCGGTGGGGTTGCATTATTATGAAATTTGGAGTTTATGTTTACAGTAATTTGCACTTTATAACCTGATTCACCCCGTATATTGGCACGTGCACTTTATATGCCTGATTTATTTTGTTACACATTCGCACTTTAATAGTAGTTTTGTTTACTGATGAGCTGTTGGATGAGTTCATATGCAAAAATATTTATTCGATTTTTGGCCTAAGTCGCATTTGAGTATCATATTACTTATTTATATATAATTTTGCACATAAGCACCTTTTGGAAGCCTAGCTTTTGGTTTCCTTTGATACAAGTGCATATAAGTTCTGGACCAGGCTACACATAATAATACCCATGCGATTTTGGATTTAAATCGCATAGGGGATCACATTGTTTTATTCACATGGAGATTTCGCACTCAGCGGGTCTGGGATTACTGAACCTTGTTTGTGATAGAGGTTAATATTTCCATCAGTGTGGAAACAAGATATCTGAGATAGCTATTTGAGATATAGAATATACTTTATGAGATCGCTGGTATCTTTAGGGTTTATACAAATATTTACTCTGTCTTTTTATTACTCTATAACTTTTTTCTAATCAGAGGTAGCGCCAGATACCCCGGTTTTCAGGTTCTTATTATTGTGAAAACCCCGTTTGGGGATTTCTTTGTTGGGGGGCTGCAACCTATTTATTCCTATTTTCATAGTTATTTTACTTTATTTAAAAAATTCTCTCCACCCACTCCCTCCTCTACCTGTAATATATTAGCACGGTTTCTTTAACATCTATAACATGAAAAAAAACCTGACAGCTTTGGTCAGTCACTGTGCTTACCATGCAAGGTTAGTTTAACGATCCGCTGAGCTGTTGTGTTCTAACAAGAGGATGCCCCCCCACCAGAAAACTCCAATCAGCGCTCTCTGCCATTGGCAGAAAACTCTGATCGGGAGTCAGACGGCGATTGGTTTTCAAGCATGCAGGTCCGACAGAAGCTGGCCGAACATTTGATTTCTGTCAGACAGACCAACATACTGAATATAACAGGCTGAATGTCTGACTTTTTTAAATTTAACTGGCTGTTGTCTCCCGAAAATTTGACCCGTGTGTATGGGGCTTTAGGTTCCACAGTGAGTATAACAAGTATGCTTTACTGCACATACAGACTGATTTTACTGTTGTGGGTTTAGAAACACTTTAACTAATGACATGTTAGCACTTTTCTGTTCAACAGTATTGTAAGTCCAGGAAGGTGTGATGATGCACCTCCAGAAAGGTGTGATGATGTACCTCCAGGGAGGAACAATAAAACCAGAAGAGGAGGAGGACAGAGCTGAGAGTCTGTGGAGCAATGCTAGGGACAGCAAATGTTGCATTTTTTATTTCTAATCTTCCAATTACATTTTTTGGGGGGGAATCTATGAGTTTAGTAGGGCTTTGGTTTTTCTCTGAACTCTCATTAGTCTTACAAAATATTGCATGCTGGAGCAGACTCTTATTGTGCAAGAAAAATTTGAAATAATAAACATCTTGCTTGAGGTGATTGTAGCCGTGTTAGTGCACTTGGGACAGACACAATTGAGTACAGTCTGATATACTTTTTTTATTTGCACTAACATATGATTTCTCAGGACAAGCTTTCAGGGTATGTCCCCTTCTTCAAGGGTTAGTACCGCTTGGACCTTGAAGAAGGGGACATACCCCGAAAGCTTGTCCTGAAAAATTGATGTTAATGCAAATTAAAAATATATCATGGACAGTATTCAAAGTATTCAAATAATAAACACAAGCTGATCAGGTAGTGATGGTTGTTAAATTAATTGTGCAATTCTAGAGCATATGCTTATCCTAGGCAATATTCCCAATCAGAGATATCACTTTCCCTGTGTACTGGGGTGTTATTTCTGCTTGCCTGGGCATTCACAGTAAAGGTTCATGGAGATGCTGGCAAGAGGCAGACAAGTGTCTTGCCTCAAATATTCTATGTACATTAGTGGCATAGAGTAGGAAAACATCTCCTGTGAGCTGTAAGAGGGATTATTCATGGACTGCAATTATAGGCAGTACAACGATTCTAGAAAACCTACATGTGACTTTGTGCATGTTGCAGAGATCGTGATCTACAGGAACTGTGTGCACATAGAGTCTCACTGAAGTCAGAATACTAGGAAAGTGTCTGAGTATTGATAGCTATTACAGAATAGGGATATCTTGGGGGCTTTAGTTATGATATGATGTACATTTGGATTACATTGAATTTCCTGCAGACAAATGTATGTGAGGAAGGATAATGGTGTCTCGAAAGCAAGGATAGGTGTGTACTCTTGGTGGGCTGAAAGGGAAAGGATTTGGTACTGCTGTTGACCAAAGGCATGGCTGCTGTAGGGATTTTGTGAGAGTACATTGAGAAGTGTAGATTTAAAAGTCAATAATTCCAATCCCACTTGGTGGCTTGGATGGCTTACTCATATCAGACATGCTAATGGGTTATTTGATTACAGACATTGGGATTGATTTACTAAAACTTGAGAGTGCAACATCTGGTGCAGCTGTGCATGATAGCCAATCAGCTTCTAACTTTAGCTTGTTCAGTTAAGCCTTGACAAAAAAACTGGAAGCTGATTGGTTTCTAGGCAGAGATGCACCAGATTTTGCACTCTCCAGTTTTAGTAAATCGACCCCTTTACTACCAATGTCATGTAAAGTCTAGCTTTTTCACACAAAGTAATCAGTCAGTGAAATTAAGTATTTTTGCATTTCTGCTTGCTGGTAGACTGACTTTGTTTCACTTGGAGTCTTGGAATGTTGGCTCAAGCTTAGCCCATAGAAAAAAGATAGAAAAAAAGCCTTTATACTGCATATATACAGTTGCAAAAAAAAGTATGTGAACCCTTTTGGAATGATATGGATTTCTGCACAAATTGGTCATAAAATGTGATCTGATCTTCATCTAAGTCACAACAATAGACAATTACAGTCTTACAATTACTCAAAATTGTGAAGTTTTACTGTATTAGGAGTGGTCTGGGGGCTGCGAAAACCAGTCATTATCTGTTGTGACCACCATTTGCCTCATGCAGTGCAGCACATCTCCTTCACATAGAGTTGATCAGGTTGTTGATTGTGGCTTGCGGAATGTTGGTCCATTCCTCTTCAATAGTTGAGCGAAGTTGCTGGATATTGGCAGGAACAGGAACACGCTGTCGTATACGCCGATCCAGGGCATCCCAAACATGCTCAATGGGTGACATGTATGGTGAGTATGCTGGCCATGCAGGAACTGGGATGTGTCAGCTTCCAAGAATTGTGTACAGATCCTTGCAACATGGGGCCGTGCATTATCATGCTGCAACATGAGATAATGGTCGCAGATGAATGGCACAACAATGGGCCTCAGGATCTTGTCACAGTATCTCTGTGCATTCAAAATTCCATCAATAAAAGGCACCTGTGTTCATTGTCCATATCATATACCTGCCCATACCATAACCCCACTTCCACCATGGGCCACTCGATCCACAATATTATCATCAGCAAACAGCTCACCCACATGATGCCATTTGCCCACTCAAGTCAGTTACGATGATGAGCTACAGTCAGGTTGAGACCCTATTGAAGACGACAAGCATGCAGCTAAGCTTCCCTGAGACAGTTTCTGACAGTCTATGCAGAAATTCTTTGGTTATGCAAACCGATAGTTGCAGCAGCTGTCCAGGTGGCTGGTTCCAGACAATCTTGGAGGTGAAGATGCTGGGTGTGGAGGTCCTGGGCTGGTGTGGTTACACGTGGTCTGCGGTTGTGAAGCTGATTGGATGTACTACCAAATTCTCTGAAACGCCTTTGGAGATGGCTTATGGTAGCGAAATCAATATTCGATTCAAGGGCAACAGCTCTGGTGGACATTGCTGCAGTCAGCATGCCAATTGCACACTCCCTCAAATCTTGCAACATCTGTGGCATTGTGCTGTGTGATAAAATTGCACATTTTAGAATGGCCTTTTATTGTTTTTATCTATTTATACACATAGGTTATTTATTGTGTTTTTTGCATTCAATTTGCAAAAAGTGTGGACAAAAGTTGTTTTCCCAAAAACTGCATTTTAAAAAACGCTGCAAAAATACTGCGTGACATAAAAAATTGCAAAACCCACCAATTTATTCTCTAGGGCCTCTTCTTTAGAAAAATATATAATGTTTGGTGGTTCTAACTAATTTTCTATAAAACAAAAAGTGCCAGAAAATCCCAGAGGGGTGGGAAGCATGGAGCCTCTGAGGAGGACCGGTGGCCACCCTTCAGTCGATATAAATACTTCCCCCTGTTAGTTATTCTTCAACAGGGTGGTTTTGAAACCGGAGCTGATAGCGGAAGGGATTTACCTCTGCATCAAATCTCGTCAATAGAGCTCCATACTAGAACACCCTGATAATCCTGTCCTGTTCACCCGAAGCGTACAAGTAATGCATGCTAGTTGGGGTACAGATTATATACCTCTCTCATTTTAAGTACATGTTGAAGTTGTACTGGACTTTGTCGCTGCGGTTCTACACACGCACTGTTATGCTCAACTATTATTGTTTAGTATGAAAATTTGCCAATAAAAATATTTAAACCTCAAAAAGTGCCAAAAAATGCCTGGTCTTTAAGTGGTTAAAGTTCATGTGCACGTAAGGGCAGGCATTCCAATGCTTTTGGTAATATAGAGTTTGTGTGTGTGTGTGTATATATATATATATATATATATATATATATATATATATATATATATATATATATATATATATATATATATATATATATATATACACACACACACTCACACACATCCTTCCCTGGCCTTTCAAGTTAATATTTTCTATTGTGTATAAATCACTTCACACTCTCACTAATAATTTCCCTACAGAAAACAAAGTAACATCTGCATTTATATAAGGAACCACTGAAGTTTAATAATTATATAAAAGGTGCACATGTTACATGCACCTCATTACTCTGAGCTTCTACATGCAAATAACTTTAAAAAATATTGTGCAGTAACCAAACGTTTTATCCCTTAGCAGGGAGTGTGAGCATCGCTGATTGCAGAGAAGCAGCTTTGACAACAGTGTAGGCATGTTGGACAGATGGAGATAGACCACTGTTCTCACAGAGAGCAGCAGTCTTTATCATCACCCTCCTGATGGGATTGTAAATTTTAGGTTGGCACTGAAAAGCAATTTAATATAACATACAAATAAAATATTTAAAAAAGGAAATTTTCACTCATTCTCAATTTTTTTGTTCTCAAAAAGACTATAATTGGGCTTTAAGAAGGCAAAGAGCAATATAAAAAGAGCAGTAACATACACTGCCCAAAAATAATTAATTTTTTCTCTAACTGCCTAAAATTAAGTTTATTGAGTTAGTGGACTGAAATTTAATTTGTTGGTATAAATTACAGAAGATTATCGTTGCTTTTTTTATGCTTTTATTGAATAAACCCACAAGACTGATTTTGTCCACACCCTTCAAGATGATTTCCAAGTTCTTCAATTGGAGTGTAAAAAAAGTTGTCACTTGCTGTATAACTACAACTTATCAGTACATGTCAAGAGGCAGTTGGAACCCTCATAATTAGACTTCTGAGGGATTAGACTATACAGCGTGAAGCTGTAGGTGATGAGTGGTAAAAACAGACCAGCACTGGAAACAAATTATGGAGTGCTGCACAATAAGGAAGCACAACAAACACAAATTACCATGCAAATAAGAGAACCTTGCCAGATGTCTCACTTGGTTCCTACGCTAGAGTATATGCAAATCAGCAAATTATCAGCACGTCACTCTGCATCCCTAATTCTCAGTACATAAGGTGTGATGACATTCATAGTGGTGTGGCAACAAGATGCAGCCTACAGCCTGGAAAAGAGAGAATTCTATCAGCAAATTAACTTTTTAAAATGTACAAGTCTATAAGGCTAATATTTTCACTGGGAAACTTCCTAGTGCATTGCCTATTTTGAAATGCAAACCTTTTATATGACAATCAAAAGCATGGCACTGGTTATGAAAAGCCGCTTTAATTTTCCCTGTCACTTTCTTAAGAAAAAAGTGAAGCAAATGTCAGGGAACATTAAAGGCAGACATTCTATTTGAACATAGAGACATTTTCAGTTAGAAAAGGTAATGAATATTGTACATTTTTTGCAATTCTGATCATCATCTGCCTTTGTTAAAAAGACCCCCATGGTTATTAAATTTCAGACCCATCTGGCAACACTTAAGATCTGTTTAAGAAAGTTAACGGTAGAAAGGCCAGACGATGCAAATCAGAAGTGGATATTGAAATGGTACTTGTGTGACCACTTTATTCATTGGAAATTGCCATTTTCCAGCAGTGTCTTGATAGGCATGCCTTCTATAGTGACACTATAAAAAGGACCTTTCAATGTATTAATTAAAATGTACTGGTGTGGTTTAGAAAAAAAAGAAAACGATGAGAGTTTGGTTGTTATATGCAGAATTGCTGTTGAATCTTCTTTTACAAGAACCAAGAGTGCTACTCAATCAATGTACTCACTCTAAGCATTCATTTTGTTTCATTAAAAAGATGTTATTTTTATACAAAGTTACCACTCATGCATCTCATATCTGTAATTAATACTGAAAACTTCTGTTCACTTACTGTATTTGATTTGAATATTATTTTTTGAAGATATGAGTTGATTTTGTCATAGAAAAGCTGGCATAGATAGTCTGATACCTGCAATTTCAGCGTAATTAAGGAATATGTCAACCAGACATTAGGGATGAGCCAACGTAAGTTAAACTCAAACATCGGGTGTTCATTTGTTCTAAAATGAACCGAACATATAGGGCGCTTCACGGGAGAAATACCCATAATGCACTGCAAGATCGCAGTGCATTTCTGCATGATGATTGGCCAAAGCATGCACCTGACCTGCATGCTTTGACCAATTGCAGCGCGCTCTGCTGAGAGAGACATATTTGGTTCAGGGGGACTAAGTCCATGCACCACACTATATAAGGCTGCTTACATAGCAGCTGTGTGTAGTGTTGTTGGCGTGGACAGAGAGATAAACGTTCAAGGGGCTATGCAAGCAGCTTGAGTTAGATTAAGCAGGCAGGTTATTCGGTTAGTGGCAGTGTATTTGATATATATATATATATATATATATATATATATATATATATACAGTATATATACAGTATATATATATATATATATATATATATATATATATATATATATACATATACTACACAGTCATATATATATATATATATATATATATATATATATATATATATACATACTCTGCATCCAGTGCAGCCAATATCTACAGTGCATTTGGTTGTGTTCTGTTTCTAATACACTTCAGGTGGTGTACACAGTATATAGTAAAGTGTAGTGTGGTAACAAAACCAAAAAGACATTATGTCCAGAAGGCCATCAAGGAGAGGTAGACACTCACAGGCCCCTAAAAAGGGGCAAGCAGCCTCTTTGTGTACAGTCAACAGTGGTGGTCCTGGACATGGTGCAGCCTCTGCAGGTGGCCATGATGCACACTTGTCCTTTTTTTCTGGCCATGTTATTGAGCCACAACACGCAGAAGAGTTGGTGGAGTGGTTAACGAAGCGTCCTCATCCACCTAATCCTCTGTCACCCAGGATCAGAGTAGTTTGCCTTCCAATGCAGCTGCCAAAGCAGACTTCTCCTTGCTCCTCACCTGGAATCTCCAACCCTACTATACCTCCAGTCCTCTCAAAAACCTGCACTGATAGGAAAGAAGGTATAGTAATAGGTGCAGCCAATCTGCTAGCAGTATACCACCAATTGATTTTAGCAGACAAATTTCCCTACCCCAGTTGCCGAAAATAAATTCGGTCCCAGCTATCCACATGCTCAGCATCTAAATGCTAGCCTGGCCAAACTGCAATTGCTGCCTTTTCAACTGGTAGACTCTGCCCCCTTTCGTGAATTTGTGGAATGTACTCTACCTCAGTGGCAGTTTTCAAAATGCCATTTCTTTTCATGGAAGGCCATTCCGGCTCTTCTCCAACATGTGGAAGGCAATATTTTGGCCTCGTTGGACAGGGCAGTCAACAGTAAGGTTCATATTACCACTGACTCATGGTCCAGCAGGCATGGGCAGAGACAGTATCTTTCCTTCATGGTGCACTGGGTAACTTCTGGCAGCTGGGAAGGATGCAGGACAGGGCTCTGTGTTGTTGGAGCTTGTTCCGCTACCATGCCTCCAAAATGCTAGTGTTGATTCTGCCACAGCTCTTTCCTCCACCCCTCCTCTTCTTATTCCTTTATGGCTTCTTCTGCAGATTTGTCCTCTGAACCAGCAGTGCTCCGTAAGCGTTCAAGGGACTATGCAAGCAGTCAGGCTAAAAAATACCATGGGGTGCTTGAGTTGGTCTGCCTAGGGGACAGAAACCACAATGGGGCAGATATTCTGTCAGCTCTGCAGGGACAGTGGTTAACCACTTGCCGACCGCCGCACGACGATGTACGTCGACAGAATGGCAAGGGCAGGCATAAGGGCTTACATGTACGTCCTTGCCTGCCCGCCGGTCGGTGCCTGCGGCGGTCGGTATTCGTTCGGGAGCGATCCCGGACGAGGGGACTGCCATTCATTCATGGCCACCCCCTCGCGATCGCTCCCGACGAATGAAAATGTCCCGTGACATCACTTCCTCTCCTGTAATGTAAACACAGGAGAGGAAGTGATGTATTCTCTCCTCCGTGTCGGTATTTTTCGTTCCGGCACCGAGGAGAGAGGTTCGGTGAGTTGCACCAACACACCACACATACAGTAGAACATGCCAGGCACACTCACACCCCCCCTTTACCCCCCGATCACCCCCCAATTACCCCTGCCCCCCCAGTCACAGTGACACCAATTGCTTTTTTTTTTGCATTGGTGTCATTTGTGACTGTAATAACTGTTAGGGCAGTTAGGGTTAGCCCCCTTTAGTTCTAATGTGCCCCCCTAACCCCCCCAATAAAGGTTTAACCCCGTGATCACCCCCCCGTCGCCAGTGTCACTAAGGCTGGGTTCACATTGCAGCGGTTTATGAAAACGAATGTGATTCGCACCGCACTGCAGTGCAAATCACATCCGATCTCTGTGCGATTCGAGTTCAGCCATACAGATAGTATGGCTGAATTCGTGTCGCACCCACCGCACCCGCCGCAAATTCGCACGGGACCCTTTTTTTGGCCCGCAGCAGAATCGGATCGCATGGGTGTTCACACCATGCGATCCGAGTTTGCAGATCGCACTGCGATATGCAAACTGATCTGGGGGTGTCATTAACATTTCACTGACACTCCCAGCAGTTCGCATAGAGCAGTGTGAACTGCCGCCGGGAGGCATGCGATGCGGGAACCCGCCGCGGATTCATGGCGTTCCCGCATCACTCCAGTGTGAACCCAGCCTAATAAGCGATAGTTTTTCTGATCGCTGTATTAGTGTCACAGGTGACGCTAGTTAGGCAGGTAGGTATTTAGGTTCGCCGCAGCTTTTTATAGCGCCAGGGACCCCCATATACTACCGCATAAAGCCCCCTGATTGCCCCCTAGTTAACCCTTTCACCAGTGATCACCATATAACTGTTACAGGTGACGCTGGTTGGTTAGTTATTTTTTTATAGTTTCAGGGCACCCGCCATTTATTACCTAATAAAGGTTTAACCCCCTGATCACCCGGCGGGTGTCATTTGTGACTGTAATAACTGTTAGGGCAGTTAGGGTTAGCCCCCTTTAGTTCTAAGGTACCCCCCTAACCCCCCCAATAAAGGTTTAACCCCGTGATCACCCCCCGTCGCCAGTGTCACTAAGGCTGGGTTCACATTGCAGCGGTTTATGAGAACTGATGTGATTCGCACTGCACTGCAGTGCAAATCACATCCGATCTCTGTGCGATTCGAGTTCAGCCATACAGATAGTATGGCTGAATTCGTGTCGCACCCGCCGCACCCGCCGCAAACTCGCACGGGACCCTTTTTTTGGTCCGCAGCAGAATCGGATCGCATGGGTGTTCACACCATGCGATCCGAGTTTGCAGATCGCACTGCGATATGCGAACTGATCTGGGGGTGTCATTAACATTTCACTGACACTCCCAGCAGTTCGCATAGGGCAGTGTGAACTGCCGCTGGGAGGCATGTGATGCGGGAACCCGCCGCGGATTCGTGGCGTTCCCGCATCGCTCCAGTGTGAACCCAGCCTAATAAGCGATCGTTTTTCTGATCACTGTATTAGTGTCACAGGTGACGCTAGTTAGGCAGGTAGGTATTTAGGTTTGCCGCAGCTTTTTATAGCGCCAGGGACCCCCATATACTACCGCATAAAGCCCCCTGATTGCCCCCTAGTTAACCCTTTCACCAGTGATCACCATATAACTGTTACAGGTGACGCTGGTTGGTTAGTTATTTTTTTTATAGTTTCAGGGCACCCGCCATTTATTACCTAGTCTCACTAGTGTACCCCTAAATTTAGGGGTGTCTACTTTCCAAAATGGGGTCATTTGGGGGGGGGTTTGTGCCATCTTGGCATTTTATGGCCTTCAAAACTGTAACGCCCTTAGAAAGCCTGAAGGCGGTGCTTGGTTTTCGGGGCCCCGTACGCGGCTAGGCTCCCAAAAAGTCCCACATATGTGGTATCCCCGTACTCAGGAGAAGCAGCAGAATTTATTTTGGGGTGTCATTTCACATATGCCCATGGCATGCGTGAGCAATATATCATTTAGTGACAACTTTGTGAAAAAAAAAAAAAAAGTTTGTCATTTTCCCGCAACTTGTGGCAAAATATAAAATATTCCATGGACTCAACATGCCTCTCAGCAAATAGCTTGGGGTGTCTACTTTCTAAAATGGGGTCATTTGGGGGGGTTTTGTGCCATCTTGGCATTTTATGGCCTTCAAAACTGTAATAGGTAGTGAGGAGTGAAGTCAAATATTTACGCCCTTAGAAAACCTGAAGGCGGTTCTTGGTTTTCGGGGCCCCGTACGCGGCTAGGCTCCCAAAAAGTCCCACATATGTGGTATCCCTGTACTCAGGAGAAGCAGCAGAATTTATTTTGGGGTGTCATTTCACATATGCCCATAGCATGTGTGAGCAATATATCATTTAGTGACAACTTTGTGAAAAAAAAATAAAAAAAAATTAAAGTTTGTAATTTTCCCGCAACTTGTGGCAAAATATAAAATATTCCATGGACTCAAAATGCCTCTCAGCAAATAGCTTGGGGTGTCTACTTTCTAAAATGGGGTCATTTGTGGGGGTTTTGTGCCATCTTGGCATTTTATGGCCTTCAAAACTGTAATAGGTAGTGAGAAGTGAAATCAAAAATTTACGCCCTTAGAAAGCCTGAAGGCGGTGCTTGGTTTTCGGGGCCCCGTACGCGGCTAGGCACCCAAAAAGTCCCACATATGTGGTATCCCCGTACTCAGGAGAAGCAGCAGAATTTATTTTGGGGTGTCATTTCACATATGCCCATAGCATGTGTGAGCAATATATCATTTAGTGACAACTTTGTGTAAAAAAAAAAAAAAAAAATTTTTTTGTCATTATTCAATCGCTTGAGGCAAAAAAATAAAATATTCAATGGGCTCAACATGCCACTTATCAATTTCCTTAGGGTGTCTACTTTCCAAAATGGGGTCATTTGGGGGGGGTTTGTACTGCCCTGCCATTTTAGCACCTCAAGAAATGAGATAGGCAGTCGTAAACTAAAAGCTGCGTAAATTCCAGAAAACGTACCTTAGTTTGTAGATGTGACAACTTTTGCGCAAACCAATAAATATACAATTATTGACTTTTTTTTTACCAAAGACATGTGGCTGAATACATTTTGGCCTAAATGTATGACTAAAATTGAGTTTATTGGATTTTTCTAATAACAAAAAGTAGAAAATATAATTTTTTTTCAAAATTTGCGGTCTTTTTACGTTTATATCGCAAAAAATAAAAATCGCAGAGGCAATCAAATACAATCAAAAGAAAGCTCTATTTGTGGGAAGAAAAGGACGCAAATTTTGTTTGGGTACAACATTGCATAACCGCGCAATTACCAGTTAAAGCAGCGCAGTGCCAAATTGTAAAAAGACCTCTGGTCATTGACCAGCAAAATGGTCCGGTCTGAAGGTGGTTAAAGCCATGTCAGCTTCAGCCAGGAATGGTTGTATGTGACAATGGCACCATAATCTCCGCCCTCTGACAGGGACACTTGACCTATGTTCCATGTTTGGCACACATCCTGAATTTGGTACCCAGGCTTACAAAATCTCCTGAGGCAGGCCAGAAAAGTCTGTGGTCATTTCCACGGGTCATAAAATGCCAGTGCTCGGCTGGCTGACATTCAAAAGGAATGCAACCTGCCCACCAACTGCCTCATTTGTGACATGCCCACCAGGTGGAACTCAAAGTTGGCAATGCTGTAGCAGCTGCACACACAGCAGAGGGCCATCAATGAGTACCTGTGCGAGTATGGCACCAGGACAGGGTCAGGGGAGCTTGGCTTCTTTTCGCCACACCAGTGGCTACTGATCAAGGATGCATGCACTGTCCTCTCACCATTTGAGGAGGCCACAATGATAGTGAGCAGCGACAATGCATGCATCAGTGACACTGTCCCTCTAGTCATCCTGCTGGAGCACACACTTCATGAAATCATGGACAGGATACTTGAGGCAGAACAGCGGGAGGAAGAGAAGGAATTCCTTTCCTCTCAAGGCCCCCTTTATCCTGATAGCATTCCTGCTGGCCCGCCAAACACACAGGAAGAAAAGGAAGAGGAGGATTGTGTCAACATGGATGTACACTCAGCAGCAGTCTTCAAGTGATGGTTTTCAGTCCCCAGAAACCCTAGGAGTTGTACGTGGCTGGGAGGAGGTAGTTTGGGATAATGTGATCCTTAGTGACACAGAATTGAATGCCTCTGCAAACTTCTGCAAAGCCTGCAAAAGGACCCTAGGATTCGTGGTATCAAGGAGAGGGATCATTACTGGCTGGTATGGCTTCTTGATCCACGTTACAATGGTAAAGTTGAAGAACTCATCCTGCCTTCTCTGAGGGAGCAGAGGATGAAACATCTTCAGGAGGCCTTGAAGAAAGGTTTGTGTAATGCATTTCCAGATACTGAGAGGTTACCATTTCCTGGTGCTGGACAATGTGTTACTGAGGCTTCGTTCAGTCAGAGGAAGAGTGGTGGGGAAGGTGGTCAGCTGACCAATGCCTTTAAACTATTTTTCAGTCCTCAGCGCAAAGGTCTGATTGGTTCAAGCAACCATCGCCAGCCTCTGCATTATATGGTGCAGGAATATCTAGGGGCAAGAACAGACTTGGAGACCTTTCCAACAGATCATCCACTGGGTTATTGGGTTTTGAGGATGGACCACTGGCCAGAACTTGTTCAATATGCAATTAAGCTACTGGCCTGTCCTGCATCCAGCGTGCCTTCTGAATGCACATTCAGTGCTTCTGGAGGGTTTGTAACGGATCAAAGGGTGTGTCTGTCCACAGACTCTGATAGGCTCACATTCATAAAAATGAATCAGTCTTGGATCAGCAGCTATCAAACACATGATGCTGATGTTACTGACTGAATTTGCTATGGATCTGAGATCCCTTGAAGTCTGCCTATGCTGGCTATCCTATTCCTTCTCAATCTTGACAATGCTAGCTTCCAAAAATATTTTTGGTTTAGGGCACCACCAATATCCAAGGCCCAATTTTTCTGTCCCTATTTAAGAGGGGCATGTAATTCAAATTTTTGATATCATATTTCACAGTATGGACCATTCCTGCATGCAACAAGAGAACCAGTGAGGGGTTACAGTGTTGTGGCACCACCACCACCCAAGGCCCATTTTTTCTGCCCCTGTGTTACAGGGGCATGTAATTACAATTTTTGATACAATATTTTACAGCAGGGCCCATTCCTGTTCCCAACAAGAGTAACTGTGAGGGATTACAGTGTTCTGGCACCACCAACACCTAAGGCCCAATTTTCATGCAGCGTATATAGGGCAGGCCATATAGTATAGATACTGCTGTTCAGAGTATATAGTGCTTGGGGGCCCTCACTTCATTTTTATTTTATTTTGGTGAGGGTTCCCCTTAATATCCATACCAGACCTGAGGGCCTGTTATAAACATTGGAAATATGCGCTACTTTACAGGCAGACTAAGAAGAACCCCAGTCACGATCTTTAAAGGAATATTACATTTTTATTGTTTCAATTTAAGCATTATTAAAATCACTGCTTCCGAAAAAACTGTCAGTTTTTAAACAATGTTTTTGAATTGATGCATGTCCCCTGGGGCAGGACCCGGGTCCCCAAACACTTTCTATGGCAATAACATGCATAGATGCCTTTAAAATTTGCACTTTTAATTTCTCATGTTCGTGTCCCATAGACTTTAACGGTGTTCACATGTTCGCACAAATAACTTTTCTGATCGCATGTTCTGCTGTGAACTGAACTGGGGGGGTGTTTGGGTAATCCCTACCCAACATGTCATATTCCTGATATAAGCCTGCTGTAAGTATTCTGTTGTCTTTGCATTGCTTCCTTTGTAGGAAATACCTAGTGCTCCCTGCCAGTCCCTCTGCTTTACTATTAAAAATTGACAATGCTAGGCTTGAGAGCACAGCATGTTCAGTGCCGAAACATCCCCCCTTCCTGCAAAGCCATTCACTGGGAAGTTCTGAGTGCTGCTGTTCCTCCTCCCCCAGCTCTCTAAGCTCCTTATGCAGCTCAGAACCGAGGGTCTGTAATCACTTATTTTTATTATATGTACACATATGTTTTGAATTTCATTTTTATTTTCAAATGAATGGGAAGTTTACAAGGTAATGGTTCACATATATGTTAACATTTGGATTGTTTATACATCATAAAGCGCAAGCGTTCTCAGTTTGGTGGGGCAATTTCCTTGCTAGTCATTTGTTTCCTGTATTGGAGCCAAACTGGTTAGAAGGCTTAATTACTGCATTATATAAATTACTGTATTTGACATGTTCAGGCAACAGTGCATATTCTATGAAAAAATATTGTCATTGTCAGATTAAGAAATAGGCATAGTAGGCATATGTTTATAGGTGGCAGTTGTCAAGAGGCAGCTTCTCCCTGTGTAGTTAGCCACATTTTTTTCCATTATTTGTAGGAATCCAATGCAAAGTTTTTTTCAACATAATCACAATGTTCTATATTAGTTCAGGAAAACAGGCAAATGTTCTGTGTAAAGCAATCCATAGATGTCATGAAGTTCAGCTGATTCCTGCTAAAATTCAAACTGTGGGTGGCTCTGTCAGCACTACCCAGCTCAACAAAAGTCAACAACGGAACCAGGCGAAAAATGATTAACCAAGCAGTGGCTGCATCTTATCAGATGCAATGACTGTCCAGGCAATCAAGGGTGCTGGTTATTCCTCCATTCATGCTGTTTAGCATGGATAGAGCAATTGACTGATTTGCTCTTGCTTAGCCTGTGGACTAAACAAGACAAAATAAGCTGAGCATAGCTAGCATATCAAATCCGATCCTAGCTGATGGCTGTTATTGAGAGTGGCAAAACATGCGTAACAATAAGCTCCATTGATAAAAATACAGCCCTAAATATTGCAGGACGGTATGACCACTCAGGAATGTTAAAGTGTTTTCCCCAGCTACTCCTTTTTCTTACATTTTGACTGCAGAAATAAGCTAAGAGGTAAAGGTACTGTACACAAAACTCAAATTAAAAGCACTGATGAGTATACTTTAAAATACTTTCAAGTTGTATACCTTAAAATCAAACACTTTTTAGGTCTGTATAAGGGAATACTTATTAAGGTTGCCAAAAGATATACGGTACTAGGTTAAAGGTCTAAGATAATATGCTTAGGCGTGCATTTCACTAAGTTCAGAATTAAGATGCAAGATGTTGACATATTAGGATGCATCTGTCTGCGGTAAGAGGTACAAAGCTAAGATAGGACTGGTTACGCAAGAATATGGTCAGTCAGCAGATGTTGAAATGACGAAATAACTATCAGAAGACTGTATTTCACCTTTGACTTAGATAATGTCATGAGTTTAAGAAAAATGTCGATGTATGTATGAATTACCTGATTGGTTAAACCACAGGGCTGTCCTTCTGTTCAAACTAAATAAAATTGTTGTGTGTGCTTCAATAGGCACATTCATTATTCACGTACAATAGCGTGTATGTGTAATGTTTTGTCCACCGGTGAAAGGGACCTCCGCCCTTCAATCCTAGCCTAGGCTACCAGGGGTTACTTACAGAAGCCGAGCAACCTAACAGTTTTGGTACCAGCAAAGTGGGGTTCGTCTCGTCTTGCGACAGGTAAGTCACTTTACTCTTTTTTACCTGATTGGTGAATGGTGTAAACACTTACTCTGTCCGGGCGGCCGCTACGAACTTAGTTTAAAATTAAAAGAAGTAACTGTGCCTTCGCGATGGACTAGGCTGGTCACTCGGGAGGTGAAAAGGGCTCGCAAGGAATTTATAGGTTTAGGGGAGTCCGACTAGGTTGGTCTGACTTAAAACTATTGGTGATAGTATTTTTAACACGGGAAGTAGTAGATTACGCCCGTGACAAAGGGATTGGTGGAGTGGACGCCCATTTGAAAAATTTTTTTTTTAAAAAAAAAAAAGTGCACTATAAATTGATAAATGTATTGCAATACGGTTATTTCATGTCTTAAAGTATATTAAGAATATGTCTGTTTCTCTCTAGGTACACGTGTAAGTATATAGAGTATAAGTTTTAATATAGAGTATAAGGAAAATAATTGTTGTTGTTTAAATGAGTGCAGAATATGAGGAGCCCTCTTGTAGTGACATAGCATCCGCCTGCCCCCATTGCACGTTAGGTCTACTCTTCCTAAGAATAGATGACAAGTGGATTTGACTGACCACCAGACCAGGGGGGTTCTCTTGCAGACTTGGTGTAAGAGGGGTAAATACCGCCACCAGGAAAAATTTACCCTTCATCGTATATAAAGGGTAAATCTTCATAGTTTTATATAAGTCCATTTGCCCCAAAAAAGATCAGGGATCCTACTCCCAGACCAGAGACCGGATTGTTGGACAAACCGGGTGTTATCACCTGTGTCCTGCCACTAGACACACACTGCCCAGACTACTAGATGGGGAATTCTGCAGCAACCCAAGCCATGGCCACCCCATCACCCTATGAATTTGTTAGTAATATGATCCCTGGCCCCCAGGTAGAACCATTTTGGACACAAGTCCGAGAAAGGTGTCACCAATTGGGAATCCATGACCCAGGACCCCAAGGTCCTTGTTCAGAGGAAGACTGGCAAGAAGTCAGTAAAATTTGTCAGGTACATAAGCATTCTTATCCTCCCTGCAAAGGGGCTGACCCACAATACATGAAGGATTGTTTCTGTGCATGGAACAAATGCCTTGGAAAATATAGGCAATTGTGGACAGCAAGGACATTGGAAATCCCAGTGCCCTTATAGGACTGGACAGATTAGAGCAAGAGGCAGAGGCAGGGGATTTAACCCCCAGACCCGCCCACAGTATCCCCGTTATCTGCCATACCAGAACCCTCGTCAACCACTACCCCAATATCCTACACAGCCACAAATAATGCACCGAGGGAAACTCTGTTGGTATTAATGGGACACCTGTCACCCATCCCATCACTCCACCACTGACTGTAGCCACTCCAGAAGGACAGAAATTATGTACCCAAACTTTTGCCGTCTTGTCCTCATGCCCTGTGCCCCTTATGGGACGGGACCTCTTGGCACAACTGTGTATTACCATTAAGTTTAATAAAGAAGGTTCCCTTACCGCTAGTTCACCATTATGTGACTTACATGGCCCTAAGCGACATGCACACAGAGGGTTCCCAAAAAGACATGCACACAGGAGTTTCTTTCTAATGATACCTTCCTCCCTTGACCATCACACAATTTGGGCAGAAAACAAAGGTAGTGTGGGCTTTATTAATTGCACACCATATGCACCCCAAATGCGGTCAGATGCAGGGATACAATATCAAAAACAGTATCCCCTACCCCCAGAGAAAGTCAAAGGCATCTCCCCTCAAATTAATGATTACATATCAAAAGGTATCCTGAGACCAATCATCAGTCCCTGGAACACACCCATTTACCCTGTAAAGAAGGCCAGTGGCGAGTGGAGACTCGTCCAAGACCTCAGAGCAGTAAACAAACAAGTGATTCCCCTCCCACCCCTAGTCTCAGACATCACTTTTATTTTCTCATGCATACCGGCAGACTCTCTATGCTACACAGTAATTGATTTAGCGAATGCTTTCTTTAGCATTCCCATTGCAGAGGAAGCCCAACCTATGTTTGCTTTCTCCTGGGCCGGGGGCCAACTAACC
The DNA here is from genome assembly GCF_037356315.1 of Lithobates pipiens. Taxonomy (NCBI): domain Eukaryota; kingdom Metazoa; phylum Chordata; class Amphibia; order Anura; family Ranidae; genus Lithobates; species Lithobates pipiens. Next base: position 465,606,465 of record NW_027507748.1, read on the forward strand.
TGGCAAGGGTATGTAGACAGTCCAGCCGCCTTCTCTATGGTACTCAACGAGACTGTCAAGTCTTGGACATCTGAGCGAGGGTCGGTACTGATACAGTATGTGGACGACTTGCTCCTGTGCAGTCGAACTGCTGAAGAATGTGCGGTCGATTCAACATCACTGTTACAACACCTAGCTCACGCCGGGCATCTAGCCTCAAGGAAGAAAATACAATGGTGCCAGCCACAGGTAGAATACCTAGGGTGCATTCTAAAGGAAGGGACAAGGCTAGTGTCCCCCAAACGTGCCGCAGCCCTTCGAGCTCTCAGTCCCCCAAAAGACAAGGCCGCCCTACTCTCATTTTTGGGTGCAATTGTATATTGCCGCCAATGGATCCCTGACTGTTCTCATTATGATAGTATCCTAAGAGAGGCTACTGGCTCGACAGCCCCTAAATTAATAGATTGGACTGAAGACAGACTACAAGCTTTTCAAGCTCTATTAAACAGTCTGTCAAATGCTCCCGCCCTAGGGTTGGTAGACTATGGTAAAGCTTTTCAACTATACTGTGTAGTCTCGGGGACCTCTTTTGCCGCGGTTTTGACACAACAGCATGGAACAGGCTACCGCCCTGTCTCCTACCTATCTAAAAAAAACTCCCCATCCAAGTACAGGGAATGCCATCCTGTCTCCAAAATCTTGCTGCCTGTGCAATGTCTGTACAAGATGCAAACAAATTAGTGCTAGGTCACCCATTGACTCTCTATACCACTCATTCAGTCACGCATCTTATTCAGAACATGAATACCCAACATATGACCTCGCAAAGACTTAGTGGTTATGAGATAACACTGATGAACACTGATAACCTCACACTCAAATATGTGCCTGCCAGCAACCCCGCTGTGCGCCTTTTGCATTCCATGTTGCGTTTACCACATGACCCAGACATACATGACTGTTCGGAAAAGGTTGCTGCTATTACCAGTCCCAGACCGGATCTCACTGACACCCCTATCTCAGGTGCAGAGGATGTTTTCGTTGACGGTAGCTGCTCACGTCCCTCTGACTCCACCTTTTTAACCGGTTATGCAGTTGTTCAACTACCAGACATCGTACTGGAGGCAAAATCATTACCTCCTTCTTCAGCCCAGGTAGCAGAGTTAGAAGCCCTCACTAGGGCCTGCATTCTATTCACCGGTAAAGAGGTGAACGTCTACACAGACAGTAGATATGCTTTTGAAGTGGTGCATGATTTTGGTGTGATATGGGCCAATAGAGGTTTTAAAACAGCAGACAACAAAATAATTGCCAACTCCACACAGATTAGTGCTCTCCTCCAAGCCATTCTTCTTCCAAAAAAGGTAGCCATAATTAAAGTAAAGGCACACTCCTCTGACAGCGGTCGTGTTTCAAAAGGGAATGCTCTTGCTGACAGAGAAGCTAAAAGAGCTGCTGCCTTTTCCCCTAACCCACCTGCCCCCACAACAATGTTTTTCAAGGAACACTTCGCAGCACCTAACTTTAAAACTGTCATAGCACAGATGCAATCAATGGCCACAGAAGATGATGTCCATTTTTGGACAAAGGAAGGATTGACCAAAGACCCTGAAGGTCTTTGGTCAAAAGAGGGGAAGATCCACATGCAAGAACAAAACTATCACCCTTTGAGGTCCTCATGGGAATCCCCGCAAACATAGAATTACCCCCATTAGACCAAGACACTGATATTGACATTTATTCCCAACAGGAAATGTACGTGAAAAACCTGGTAAGTATGCTTCATGAAATGAACGAACAAGTTTCTGTCACCTTTTTTCCCTCTTCCCACAGAACCAACGCATCCCTTCATCCCTGGGGATAAAGTGCTGATCAAACAATTAGCACAAAGAAAGAGTATCGGACCGGCTTTCTCAGGACCATGGAAGGTGGAAAAGGTATCCAGGACCGCAGTGTTAACAGACCTAGGAAACACCTGGATCCACGCCAGCCGTCTTAAAAAGTGTCCCCAGTTTCCCTCGACTCCAGAGCCCCTGGCAGTGACAGAGCAGCAACTCCCAAGAACAAGATCTACAAGAAGTTCAGAGAGGCATAGAACAAATTTCCCTGGAAGATCCCACACCCCTCAAAAGGACAAAACAGAGCCAACAACTGCCGGGATGAGAAACGAAGAAGAAGAACAGAACTCTTAGATAACAAATAATCAGAACTTTAAAAAAACAAAGATGCTTTCTCCATCAGTGTCAGGGAAGGCTGTATGCCTTTGGGGTAGTCTGGTACTATTTGTATTCCTGCCCACATGGTTTATAGCCAACTGTATATATCATCCAGAAGACTTAGGTCTATTAAAAGGGATATGTGGACCACCTAAGATGAATAATACCCCCGGCCAAAGACATAGTAGAAGTATTGTACCCGTTAATGAGTCACCTAAGGGACTGACTAACAAGATGTTACTACTAAAATTCAAATATAGCTATGCTCAAAAATCTGGTTTTGAGAAATGCTGGATTTGCAGCAAGCTACATCCCAGTACAGCTAGAATCCCTCTCATGGCAGTCCCCTTGAATTTTACCCCCCTCCTTAATGGAACACCCCCTATCGTCCTAACGAATGTTACTAGGACCCGTCCAAATAAAACCCTCACTTTCCAAATTATAGGTAGAAGCCACTTCCCAGACTGGTGTTTCCGACTGGGAAACACCACAGATGGAGCCGAGGTTTGCAAACAAGCAAAACTTAACATTTCAATGACATCATTTAACAGTCCTTCTTTCTTCCATACTTCAGATCCCACCCTAAATGCCACCTTTTTAGACTTTCTTAGCTCCAGTACCAAGACTACAATACACCAATTAATGTCAATACTGGTGCTCTCTGGCCTTTCTGATACTCTTAGGAACGTGTTCCATAAACGACCCCTAGCTCTAGGAAATACCATATATATATGCTGCGGCAAACTCTGTCACCCCTGGATCCCAACCAAACCCCAGGGGTGGTGTTACCTTGCAGCCCTGGTTCCTATTATGGGGGTATTAGGGGATAACAAGGGAAGTCACCTCCTTGAAGCCAGCATGCATCCTAGATATCCCCTTAGACACCGTAATAAACGAGAATTGTTTTTAGAAAAAGATATGGCCTGGGCATGGTTCCCTTCCTGGACAGGGTGGGGAATTGACCTAATGAAAAGATTAAATAATTACACTGGCATAATTGATGAGATTCTGGAGGAAAATTCTGATGACATAACCAAACTAAATCTAGAAACTAGGGCAATTAGGAAGCAACTAGAACTACATGAGTTGGCTATAGAAAGTATGAGTGCAGCCCTTACTGGCCTCTGTGAGACTACTGAGGATTATGAGTGCTGTACCTGGATTCATAATACCAGCATCGAAGTCCCAGACTACTATGACGTTATTGCCCAACACAGGGAAGAGGTAAATAAACTACAGAAAGAGGCAAGGAACATAGGAAAAAACTGGGATCCCTTCTCGAGCAGTTTTAGTTTTGGGGGATTAATATCTTGGCTCCGAAATGCTGCCATGACAATTGTCACTGTGATTCTCTTCATTCTATTTTTATATGCCTGTTATAAGATAATCAAATGTTTATGTAAAAAGGGAAACACGGTCGCTCCGAAGGATCTGAAACTCACTTCCATTGTTAAGGATCCAACGGTATGGTATAGAAACCAAGAGCACAAGGGTTCGGAGTATGAAGCCTGTGCTATTAAATTAGAAAAGGAATGATCATTATGTAAATCACAGAATGATCAAAGGAAGGATTATAAGGGAATACTTATTAAGGTTGCCAAAAGATATACGGTACTAGGTTAAAGGTCTAAGATAATATGCTTAGGCGTGCATTTCACTAAGTTCAGAATTAAGATGCAAGATGTTGACATATTAGGATGCATCTGTCTGCGGTAAGAGGTACAAAGCTAAGATAGGACTGGTTACGCAAGAATATGGTCAGTCAGCAGATGTTGAAATGACGAAATAACTATCAGAAGACTGTATTTCACCTTTGACTTAGATAATGTCATGAGTTTAAGAAAAATGTCGATGTATGTATGAATTACCTGATTGGTTAAACCACAGGGCTGTCCTTCTGTTCAAACTAAATAAAATTGTTGTGTGTGCTTCAATAGGCACATTCATTATTCACGTACAATAGCGTGTATGTGTAATGTTTTGTCCACCGGTGAAAGGGACCTCCGCCCTTCAATCCTAGCCTAGGCTACCAGGGGTTACTTACAGAAGCCGAGCAACCTAACAGTCTGTATTGACAGGCTTTTGTTCCCTTCAGAACTGCTCCACTCCCCTTACAAGTCTATGAGAATCCAGACAAAGCTGAAACTGGTCACAAACAGGTCATATGCATCTTTAATAAATTCTGAAGAAAAATACATTCCAGGTGAACACATTAGCCATGAGGTTATGTATAAGCACTAGTTACAGTGCAAAACCCTGAACCCTGTACCATAAACCCTGGTAATGTGCAACCCAATCCCAGTCCAATTTGAGTATCACCTTTAACAACTGGGTGGTCATTATATGAGGTCCCCTGGAGTTTCCATGTGGGCAAAAATGGAAATTTCTGACTGAAACACTTGTTATTGCATAGAAAATTGCATAGAAAATTGGAAAACAAAATAAAATAATCTCTGTAGTGGTAATCACAGGAACAAATGTGAGAAATCTTTCCAGTGGGGACAGAGACAGCAATAAAGAAACTTATAGGAAAAGTTCTCTTATGCCCTGTACACACGGTTGGACATTTCGACAGTAAGATCCATCGGATTTTTTCCAACAGAACTTGTGTTGCATACACACGGTCACATAAAGTTGTCGGAAGATCCGATCGTTCGGAACGAGGTGACGTAAAACAAGTACGACGGGACTACGTAGAGGCCAGTACCCAATAGCTTTCGTCTCCAATTTTTTTCTGAGCATGCGTGGCACTTTGTGCATTGGAATTCTCTACACACGATCAGAAAAAGTCAGATCGGATTTGCAATCCTTACCTGCTCTATCCCCAATTTAAAAAAGTTTTGGCTGGGAGTTTTTAAAAGAAAAAGTTTTACATTTGCACTTCATGCTTGGGATTCTACTCTAGATTTAGCAGGTTAATCACATAAGGCTTTTTCTTGACTTCATTCAAACTTTAATTAACAAAGTAAGTAGTCATAGTCTAATGAATTGGTGTCTATGATCTGCAGTGTGCAACTGTGTATGATTGAGCAGTCAAAAATATGATAAAACATAAGCATGTTGGCTATTGAATATTTTAAAGTCAGCTCAGACAATTGAAAAATGAAGATTTTTAAAAATGTTTTATTAATAGCAACAAAGTGTACAAAAAAAAAGAGAAAGCAGGAAAGATGTACCAAACTGCGCCCAGAGTAAGAATGTTCCATGAATAGAACAATATCGGTAATAATGTGTAAGAACTCAATGGATGAATTTGCTATGAGAAGGCTGACCAGAATTGCTTCAGCCTATAGGTGCCATCAGGTGCCTTTGTTGCCGGTGGGAATATCACTTCCTGTCAAAAAGGCTTTGTATGTTTTGTAGAGATTAAAGAGAAAACAAATAAATGCAAAAGAAAGAAGAGAGGAAAAGCAGCAGAGAAATGTGGTAAAGAAAAGAGTGCAAGAAAGATAGCAAAAAAAAAAATGGGGGGCAGGGGAGAGAAGGTGGTTTGGAAACTGGGGTAGCTAACAGTTCTTCCCAAACTCAAAGATTTTTTTTACAGAGAGGTGCATAAATATGCATACTGTGACCATGCAAGCATGAATGTTCATGTAAATAGAGGAATGAAAGGATGTTCATCAAGACAACTCTGTCATTAGCTTATCTCAAGTGAAAACTGTAGTGCGTGTCTGAATATATCCAAAACAGTAAATCTCCATTTGCACAAGTATCACTGCAATTAGATTAATGTTGATCTGGACAGTAACCTAATAATGTGTCAACACCCTAATAAAATGTATACTTGATTCTTTGTTAAGTGTTTTCTTTTTACTGTATAGTATTTTTTTTATAACAATTTTTACCCATTTAGATTGAAATGAGTCACAGTCAAAATTCTGTCTTAAATATGCAGTATTTCATAAAGGGCACAGATTGTTTGAACGTACTAATAATAATGACGTTAACTGCCTAGACCTACATCATGGCACATCAATCCAATCCAACATTACTTTTGATCCTCTTTGTACCTGACTTTCTCTGCAGGGTGTGCCTGTTTGAACTTATGACATTGGAGCTCCCTGGACTCAGTGGGAATGGAACTGCAAGGAAAGGACAAAAGCTCAAAGATCTCACAAAATCAACTTTCTCAACATGTAAGGTCTATTTACACTGTTGCTACAATGCGCTAGAACGTCACATTTCTCCATAATAAAATAGTGCTTATTCACATATCAGTTCTGCAGTGCAGGGCATTTCAAAAATGTTTTAGTGAATTGGGAGGCCCATAGATGTCAATGACAGTGCATCAAAAGGCATATAACATGCATGCAAGAGGTAATAATGCACCTTGGTCAATGGCTGTTACTCCCAACCAAATTCTAAATGTAAACTTGAATTGGAAATATGTGTCAATGTCCATCAATGCACATCAAAATAGATGGCGATGCACAAAGGACACACGGCAACGCATGTCAACACACCTGCCCAGAACTACAAAATAATGTACTTCTACACACACACATAGATCTAAAAGAGTCCTCAGCCATAAAATCTATTTTATGAGCACAATCACAAGTATAGTTACAATATAAGTGTATGTATAGTCCAAACATTTTTACATTTTGGATGAAGTGGAGTAAATAAGGGTTGGAACCTCTCTCAAGTTTTTATTCCTTACTGTGTTCCTAGACCTAGCCTTTCTGTTTGCCCTTTTGATCTTTGTCACTCAGAGTGATGGTAAATTCAGATTTTAATTTTGTGAAAAAAACGAGGTAGTAATATATCTTTTGATGAAGCACCTTTTATGGTGACTAATGTCTAAGAGGAGAATTCTTTTAACTTTGTAGGTTAATTACATACCCAGAACTATCATGCAGAAAATTATAGTTATAAAACATACAAAATCCATGACTGTGGTTTAGTGTGACTGCTAGGGATGAGCTTCAACTCATGTTCGACTCAAACATTGCCTGTTCGCCTGTTCACCGAACAGCGAACAATTTGAACAAATTCGAAAAGCCGTGGAACACCCTGTAAAAGTCTATGGGAGAAATCGAAAGGGCTAATTTTAAAGGCTTATATGCAAGTTATTGTCATAAAAAGTGTTTGGGGACCTGGGTCCTGCCCCAGAGAACAGTCATTGAAAAAAAAAAAAAAGCGTGGGGTTCCCCACAAATTTAATCACCAGGCCCTTCAGGTCTTGTATGGATATTAAGGGGAACCCCGCGTCAATTAAAAAAAAAAATTACGCAGGGTTCCCCCCAAATATCCATTTTAAGGGGAACTCCATGCCAAATAAAAAAAAAAATGCCGTGGAGTTCCCCCCAAAAATCCATACCAGACCCTTTATCTGAGCACGCAACCTGGCAGGCCACAGGAAAAGAGGGGGGACGAGAGAGCACCCCCCCTGAACCATACCAGGCCACATGCCCTCAACATTGGGAGGATGCTTTGGGGGTCTGTGACCCTTTAAAGCAGCATGTCCCCATGTTGATGGGGACAAGGGCCTCATCCACACAACCATTTCACAAAGAAAGTGTAAAAAATTGAAGAAAAACACAGACACCGTTGTGAAAAGTCCTTTATTAAAAATAAAAAATAAATTAAAAAATATTCCAGCGGTGGTAATTCACTCTTTCTATCCAGCGATGGCTGATCTCTTCTCCGGGGTCCAGCGATGGGTGATCTCTTCTCTGGGGTCCAGCAATGGGTGATCTCTCCCAATGGTCCAGTGCAGCGCATCCTGTCTCCACCGGAGACACTGCAGGAAACCCGGCAGCCTGACAGGTCTTAGCTGAGGAGGATGGGGCCACCGTCACCTGACCTCGCCCCCCTCTGACGCAAGGGGGTGGGGTCAGGTGACGGGTGGCCCCGTCCTCTTCAGCTAATCTGTCAGGCTGCTGGGATTCCCACAGTGTCTCTGGTGGAGACAGGATGCACTGCGCTGGACCATCAGGAGAGATCACCCATCGCTGGATCCCGGAGAAGAGCCAGACTCGGGATCGCATCGCTGGATACAGGGAGGACACAGGGAGAATTACTTACCTTGTCCCCTGGATCCAGCGATGCCCTCCGCGCTGTGTGATCGAGCTGTCCTCTGCTCGATTCACACAGTGCCCGAATGCCGCCGAGCTCCGTTCCCTGTGACGTTATGACGCACGGGAGCTGGGATCGGCGCCAAATTCAAAAAAAAAAAACACACAAAACACACACAGTACTGTAATCTTACAGATTACAGTACTGTATAAAAAAAAATTACACACCCCTTTGTCCCTAGTGGTCTGTCCAGTGCCCTGCAATGCATGCACTTTTATATTATAAATACAGTTTTTTCTGCCTGGAATTTGGAGATTGTCCATAGCAACCAAAAAGTGTCCCTTTATGCCAAAAGTGATTTTAGACCAGCTAGAAAACAGCAATAATAAATCATAATCACTTGCAGAATTGAGCGATAGCGATTTGTGGGGAAATTCGTCATCAAATACTAAATCTAATGACAGTGACAATTCTGCAAATGAGCAAATTTCAGTGTTTTTGGATTTGATTACATTATTGAACATTTTTTATTATTATTTATTATCATTATTTATTATATTATAAACTTTATCATACCCGGGATGTCTGCTAGACTCTGGTTTGAACAGATTTAAGAGAGTTATTCCTAAGAATTACAGGAGTACAATATAAAACGCCAAATTTCCATGCAAAATAATTGTACTGCTTTCAGCACCTAAAATCAGAACTAATCATACCGCCAGGGAGGTTAATAGGGTTCTAAAGTTCACGCAAAGTTTAGATCTGTTTGCAGGTTCTGGTGTGAACCGAACCGGGGGGTGGTCGGCTCATCCCTAGTGACTGCCAGGCAACTAGCATTTTTAGAAAGAGCTCAGCAGTGATAGTCCACATGTTTCTTTTAGGACAAGTTTTAAAATGCAGAGTTTGAGCTCCTAGAGTTTTGCTCTAGTACTTTACAGAACTGTCATAGAAGAGGCAAGCAATATTTGATCATCCCCATAAATAACTTTTACAAGTGTGTATGTCACATTGACCCACCACACACTACTTTCTAAAGCTATTTGATCTTAACTTTCTTGTTATTTTACAGCTCTGCTGAACACATCAGTGGAATGTCAAAGGAAGTGTACAGTTTTCACTACTTCAAAAAATAGCCAGAATTAGCATGCTCTCTAGGCTAGTAGTTAAACCAGCAATAAATAGTACTTGAAACAAGCTCTGTTAAATGAACATGTTGGGATGATAATTACAGTTGTTCAAAGTGCCATTTTCATAGATTGAGTTGATAGTCAAGTTTCAGCACACTGCTAAAAAGCATCGATTCAGTCATCTGTCTCTTCCATTATGGTGCCAGGAAGATAACTAGTAGCTGCCGTTACTCCTCAATAAAGTGAGAGATGATGGAGGACTGACTAAGGCCAAGAATGATAGATTTAGTCTGGTTAATAGCTTCATTATAATTGTTGTCTGCTTATCAGTTTATATTCATTGTTGCTGATGCTGTGATGGATTTTAAATTGACATACTAAAACAGTTCTTATTTAAGAATCAATATTTAGCAGACTTCTTTTGTTAAATTAATCAAAGGTTCTTCAGTGTCTGAGCCATGTATTGTTCAGAATTTAGTACTAGCTAAAAACATGGCAATATGTTATTTCCATCATTTCAGCACATGGAACATTGTAGAAACTGCTGTTCTTCAGCTCTACCTTTCCAATTAATCAGGGGCTGACAAGTCTGTTCTCACAAAGTTGCTTACCTAAAGCAGTTTACAGACATGAGGTGAGATTTAGCACCCCCCCCCCCCCCCACCGAAAACAAAGGAAAAAACAAATACATTTTTTAGGTGGATAAGAATTTGATTTAATGCTTGAAACTCAAGTGTGGTAGGGTCTTTAAGAGATTTGACCCTTTTTTCCCACTATAGTATGGTAACAGCAGTTCTTGATTTGATTGATGGAAATGGTCCACTAGCTGAGAGGAAAGACTGAGAGGTGAGGGTAACCCTGCAGTGGCAGTGAAAAGAGACCTGTGTGCACCAGAGAGGATACCCTGCCCTGGGGGAGCACAGAGCCACCCTGACGTCCATAGTCTGTGAACGCACGTCAGAAACTCTGCTTTGTGGAACTGGTAAATACCAAGAAAGGCATCAGCCAGATATAACTAATGCTGTTGTTTTGTTCCACTTGTGAATAGTTCAGTAGAAGTTTCCAATGAATCCATTAAATTTCCATTGTCTCCAACAGTGCTATCAAAGTAATTTGGCAAGTGAATTGAGTGCCGATGGAGGGGAAATTGGACACTGGGCACTAGGTGTGGTGGACTGTAAAGAGGCTGCATAAGACAAGCCACATTAGAAAAAGAAACAGGTTGATTTACTAAAACTGGAGAGTGCAACATCTGGTGCAGCTGTGTATGGTAGACAATCAGCTTATAACCTCAACTTGTTCAATTACGCTTTGGCAATAAAACCTAGAAGTTGATTGTTTTCTATGCATAGCTGCACCAGATTTTTCACTCTCTGGTTTTAGTAAATCAACCCCACAATGTCTCACTGGTGTTAGGTTCTGGAAGAATGCAAAAAATATTGGACTCTAGAAGGAATATTTCTGTATACCCCCCCCCCCCCATCAATTTTGGAGACATTTCATTTTTTTTGGAGGGAATGAGTACCTAGTTTTGAGGGGGAACCTGCTCCAACATCTGCTCAGATTGCTTAAGTGAACCGAGCAGATGTTTGGTTCCCCCCCTTTACCCTCAGCTTTTTGAGACATGTCACAGGTCCTAGAAGACTGCAGTCTCATTCACAAAGTGCAGCGTGGCTTGCACATATGCAGTGGGAAGCTGGCTGTGAAGCCACAAGGAGTCACAGTTAGCTTCCCTTAGTAAACATGCCAGCACCAGGACCCTAAGACCAGTGGAGAATCAGCTCATGTGAGGACAACGCTGGATCCTTGGACAGGTAAATGTCTTTGTATTAAAAGTCAGCAGCTACAGTAATTAGTAGCTGCTGACTTTTGTTTCATACAGCCTGAAGATCCTCTTTAGGCTTTAACACCTCAGCTTAGAGAACCGATTTATTCCTCTATAATGTTGCCTGGGCACCACACTGAATGTGTGTAGCCTTGGAAGTTCCTGGTGTTATGAGATTGTTCTAAGCTCTAAGCTTTAGTAAGGCTTATAGAGGAGCTGGTAGGCGCTTATAAGAACTAAATAATCTAGTGCTACTGAATAGCATGACTAAGGTGCAAATGTAACGTCCAGAATATAAACCAGTCCATAGATGGCTCGATTTTCTTTCTATCCACCATGGGTGGACAGTAAGAAAATTGCCCCATTCCTCCATTACCACAGTCAGTGCTGATGTGGGGAGTTCCTCCTACAACACTATTGTGGTGGGGAAGGGTTGGGGCTGGGGGTTTAGGCCTTCCCATCTGTCAGAACACAATGATTACTGCTAGCTAGGGATGAGCTTTATGTTCGAGTCGAACATGAGTTCGAATTGAACAATGGCTGTTCGCCAGTTCGCCGAACAGCAAACAATTTTGGTTGTTCGTGGCAAATTTGAAAGCCACGGAACACCCTTTCAAGTCTATGGGAGACATCAAAAGTTCTAATTTTAAAGGCCTATATGCATTGTATTGTCAAAAAAAGTATTTGGGGACCTGGGTCCTGCCCCAGGGGACATGTATCAATGCAAAAAAAGTTTTAAAAACTGCAGTTTTTCCAGGAGCAGTGAGTGATTTTAATAATGCTTAAAGTGAAACAATAAAAGTGTGGTATTCCTTTCAATTTTATACCTGGGGGGTGTCTATATTATGCCTGTAAAGGGGCGCATGTTTCCCGTGTTTAGAACAGTCTGACAGCAAAATGATATTTCGAAAGGAAAAAAGTAATTTAAAACTACTTGCGGCTATAATGAATTGTCGGTCCGACAAAACACATAAACATATGACAATACCGTGCATATAAGCCTTTAAAATTAGCGCTTTTGATTATTCATGCTCATGTTCCATAGACTTTAATGGTTTTTGCGTGTTCAAATGAATTTTTTGCCTGTACGCATGTTCTGGATGCGAACTGAACAGGGGGGTGTTCGGCTCATCCCTACTGCTAGCCACCAGCAGTAATTGAATGTTAAAGACAGGCTGGTTGTACCCAAGTTGATTGATGGACAACTTGAGTACAATCAGCCTGCCCATACATGGATTGAATCTCAGCCGGTCCCTGCTGAACCAGCCAAATTTTGATCCATGTATGCCTGGCTTAAGCGATCAGATAAATGTGGGGCTCTCATTGCGTTAGGTCAGTGTTCTAGGTGCCTCTAGAAGTAGTTCCTGCTCTAATCTATAAATCTATAAGCGCACACATTTTGAGGGATATAGTGTATATCAGTGACTAAATTGGGAGAAAACGCACCTATACATTGCCTTAAAGCTTCTTAAATCTATAACAATGTTCATTTTCTGTTAGCAAGGCTGAACGCTGGACACATTTATTATTGCAGGAAATTGCCCCCCAACTCCCTCCCACACACACTTCTTACTAAATATGCTTTTGTGAACTGCTTCTCCTTTTCTCTGCTTTATCATTTACACAAGAGTAATAAAAGTTGAGCAGGTTCTAAGACGTACGTTACACCATTCAATAATACTGTTCTATACACCAGTCAATGGTCAATGGAATGTCAGATCTGTTGTGGCTACTAGTGAAAACCACTACCAAAAAAGATTCTCTTGTGAACCTGATTTGTGCATTGATGAACAAATATGTAAAATGCCTATATAAGCCCTTTGCATGCCTTTGACTACACTACAGTCATTGCAGCTTATGTATTTGCCAAAGACCGTAATGCAAAAAGGGTATGGAATGACATTCCCCATCCTCTGCAGATGTTTTAACAAGGGTCCCTCGACAGGGAGCTTTTAAAGAAGTATATACACCGTTTCCTGCTAATAAAGTCACATCTTAAGCATATAAAATGATTTACATACTTTTGATATGAGCACTTCTTCAGAAAAAGCCAATTCCCAACCAAAAAAAGGTAGTATGATGAGACATTCTACTCCAGTAGCTGGCTGTTTCTTCAGGATCACAAGGTATCTTGACCTACAACTTTGTTAAGGACACTTTGATATTGCTAACTTTTTGAAGCCACCACTAATAAGTTAATTGGCATCCTTCATGTTTTTGTTGCGTAAAGCAGGAGTTATTATATGGGACTGTGCCTTAGTAGTTGATTGTTTTCTTCTTTTAAGAGCAAGTGTAATTAAATGAGTAATTCTTATTTTCTTATTTCCCATATTTTCAAATATCCTTTTCTGAAAATCACTCTTATCCCCCTTGTGCATTGTTGAATTTATTTGCAAATTTCTTTGTATGTTTCTATGCAGTCCCAATCATTTCAGTTATCAGTCAGTGTCTCTCTGCTTCTAGTGTGATCACCATATTTCTGCTCTAAGAGATGATGGGGCTTAGAGGATCTGTGTGTATGGGATTGCTAAATTATTAACATTACACTCTAATCATTTCCAAGTCGTGCCCACTTTTCTCTTCACTTCAGTAATGTCATTTCAAAGTCAGCCTGACAGGATCTTCAAGTAATGGAGATGTTCAGGCTATAAATATTAAGGCGGCCTAGGGCTACAGAGAAATTCAAGACCTGCTATCTAACTAGGATTTCACTGGGCTTTTTTTCATACTGAATTTCACGTCTACAATATGTGTTTCCTATTCCTTTTCTTGTTACGGCACAAGTTCAATGGCTGATCTTCTGTCCGCCTTAACCTTTTATTCTCCCACAAATGTATGCAGTACACTGTGGACCCATTACATGCAGGAAAGAATCATCACATTTGACAGACAAATCAGTCATGGCACATCAATCTTTATTTTCTTTTCATAGGCTGATGAATTATTATTAAAGGATTTTACTTTGTATGTATTTTAAAATCTTTGGGATTCTTTTTTATTTTCTCAAGTGTCCCAATTCTTTTAAGTCAAAATATCAACTTTCCTTCCATTTGTTGGTCCTCCAATATTTTGTCTTCTGTTAAAGGGATAAGGCATTTAGGAGCTTTATGGGTTATTTAAGGACACAATGCAAAGTGACATAAACCGTTGAAATCTGTCACAATTTTGGCTACATTGAAAAAGAATTTGCAAAGATTTAGCAGACTGTTCACTATATAAACTAGTGGTATGCAGGCGTACGGCGGAGTGTGTAGCTGGTTCATTTTATGAGCTGATACACAAACCAGTGCTCTGGGTTATTGACAACTGATTAGCTGTTAGTAACTCTTTGTGAATTTGCCTTCTGGCATAATTGTCAAGAGATGTTGGGAATGCTCACCAACTGAGTACTTCTGAGCATTTCGACCCTGAAGGAATAGAGCATGTCTACGTTAAAAGTGAATTTCCACTTATCTTAATAAATGAGGTGCAACACAGTTTTTGAAAATTCACATTGCAAAGAATAATTATTTCTATGCAAAGAAAGAAAAAGAATGGTATTTTATTTGCCTGTGATTGAATGAGTGAAATCCACAAAACTTCTCCTCATTCACTTAGCTAAGTGAAAATTCATTTTTCAAAGACAACATTTATTTAGCTTAGTGAATAGGTTGTTTGACTGCCAGAGCCAGGACAAGGAGAGGGTAGAAGAGGCAAGTGCCCTGGGTGTTGATATGTGAATGGGGGGAGGCACACTGGGAGGTTCGGCCACTTCATTCTTGGGTGCCTTGCTGACAGCAGTGACTGCAGCATCATTCCTGTCAGAAGGAGCAGGGGCCCCAACCGCTGCTGAAGGGAGGATTTTGTTCTCTCCTCCCTTCCATAGCAGCCTGCTGTGAGCAGAAAAGTGTGTTAAGCTGCTAAGAACACTCCTTTGTCTCAGCATGTCACCTCTGGAAGTGAGAGTGGACTGCTATTCTTCCTGTCTCACTTTTACATATGACATATTACTAGGACCTGAGATATAAAGAATGAGAAACTGCCTTCATGCTCAGTGGGTGCTGTGCTGAAAATAAGTTCTTAACTGAATGGCTATACAGAAAAAAGGCCTGGACCACGCTCCACCTCGTAACCCCCAAAAAGCCCATTAATCCCTTAGAACCCTTCAGTTCCCCATTCTCCCTCAGAATTCCTCCCCCGATTCATTTATTTCCATGCACCACACAGAGCCCACTTCCAAGCTCCCCTCCTTTATCCCACTGATAGATGCCAAAGCAACACCACTGATGCAGGGACATTTTCCCACACTGACATTGATGTAGTGCAATTTTTCTTGCTAGTAACACTGCTGACACTGGGCCATTTTTCCTTCCAGTGACACCACCAACACAGGGACATTTTTCCTATTAGTGACACAACTGAGGCAAGGACATTTTTCCTTCCACTGAGAAAAGAGAAGAGTCCCAACTGGCCGCTGAGGAGGAGGGAGGAAACAGAAGTTGCCGATGCCCGTGGACAGCAGGGGAAGGGAGCACCATCGCTGCCACCGAGGAGCAAGGGAAGCCACTAGTGAAGTTCTGCATAAGTGCACCTGACCCGCCGACCGACCGACCACAGGGTGGGTGTTTCTGTTTTCCCCCCCAAAAAAATTACCACCGGCCGCCACTGCCAGTGACACCACTGACACAGGGCAATTTATTTATTTCCAGAAACACCACTGATGCAGGGACATTTTTTCCTTGGCCATATTTGTGCACCAATTTTAAAATCTTCAGATTGCTGTGGTGCACCTCCACTATTGGTGCTATTTCAGGGCATGCCACAAATATTACATACAATTCCTCATAGCATTCTGCATGCCACTGTTAGCTCTATCCTGTCCTCCACTCAGGGAGAGGGGAGCAGTTTGCCATCTCTGCCCTGGGCTTTGGATGACCTTGACCCAGCACTGGTGATTGCATTGCTGTTAAAATATGGCCAATGGTATAAAACTGTTGATGCAGCGCTGTTTTTCCTCTTAGCGGCACCACCTATGCAGAGCCATATTTCCTTCCAGTGACACCACTGATGCAGGAAACGTTATCTTTCCAGTGACACCCCTGATACAAGGACAATTTTTCCTTACAGTGACATCTATGACAAAGGAGGATTTTTCCTTCCAGTGACACCACTAATTCTGGGGCACTTTTTCCTTCCAGTGACACCACAAATTCAGGGGCATGTTTTCCTTCCAGTGACACCAGTAATTCAGGCGCATTTTTTCCTTTCAGTGACATCGCTTATGCAAGGGAATTTTTTTCTTGGCCACAGTAAGCCCTATATTTGTGCACCAATTTTAAACTCAGTTTCCTGCAGTGTACCACCACTATTAGTACTGTTTTAGAACATGCCAAAAACATTACATACAATTCAACACAGCTCACTGCTTGCTCTATTAGCCTTATCCTGTCCTCCACTCAGGGAGGGGGTGCAGTATACCATGTTTGCCCTGGGCACTGGATAAGCTTGTCCTGGCACTGGCGATTACATTGCCATTAAAATATACCCAATGGAGTACTAATACTGTTATATTATTATTGTTAAAAAAAATGCAAACTATGCATATATATATTATTATTATTATTATTATTATCATAATTATATTCTGTATGTAAAAGTAGTAACATTATATTAGTTCCCCATCCAGCACATGTCTAATTTTACTAAAATCAACATGCCATAGACTGGCAGAACTGATGCAAAAATACTTACCAAGGACTCCTTACTATTATTTTATGCCTGGCAAAAGAAGAGTTCCTATGTGCTTTTAAATTTCTTTTACCAAGGGTGAACATTTTTTTATTTCCTAGCAATTGTTCCCTGCTCCCTAATAGATGCCAATCATTTGCTTTTGTTACAGTCCTGTAACACCCTTTCTCTGCCCTGCATCACACATCAATGTAAATAACGGGGTTACCAATATCTAGAGCACATGTGTTTTACACAAAAAGGTTAGAGTATTTTTGTTATTAGGCGATGTAGAGATATGATCAGCAATTATAACAATCAGGAACACTGCTATAAAAAAAAGAAATGAGGGGACTCTAGCTTGTGAAAAGATATAGATTGAAAAATACAAGGAGCTCTGTCCTTATCTTTTAATGCATAATTAATGAAAAAAATCCCATATGTATGCATGTATGTACCTCCTAGAGAAACTGGAGCAATCTAATACAAAAAATATCCAAGAACCCCTGAGAGCTGATGCACATTAAATAAATGTGACCTTTTTAATTGATTTCTCCCCGTTGTCAAATTAACTGCTTTTATTTCCATGGAGCTCTTGCCAATGGCAGATAAGCTCCCTGCTTTTGAAAGTAGAGATTTGACAATTCTAATTATATGCAATCTATATTGTAGACTGTTTTATTCATGTATTTCCCTGAACACAATTTCTGTTGCTTTAGTAAAAATTAAGGTTTTGATTTTTTCAAGAAGAAAATAAAGGACTTTTTAATGTGCAAGTATTGTCCTTTTTTTTTTTAAATTATGCTGATAGTTTGTGCAACATGTTACAAAGAAGATTAAGCCATTCAAGTCAACCCCTTCTTGCTAAAATAGCTTGCATTCTAATAGTGGGGCATATAATAATATGCTGACACCCCATTACACATACGGTACTTATATAAGATAAACAAAACCGGCTCAATTTGAAAAGGTAACACACCAAGATGAGGATACTTATTTTTTCAAATGTGACAGCTTTTTTCAGTTTAGGCCAATAAGATTTGAAAAATATATACATGTGGCTAAAATAAAAATACTTATCCTTGCAGAAAAGCTTTGCGACATCCAGCTACAGTATTGAATGCCTCAGCATCCATGCACTTGGGTGATGATATCAGAAGTGTACGCAACAGAAAACTCCTTCATGCGGTATATCACAATGGGAGTTATTTACTAAAGCTGGAGAGTGCAAGATTAGGCCCACTTCTGCATAGAAACCAATCAGCTTCCAAGTTTTATTGCCAAAACTTAGTTTAACAAGCTGAGGTTAGAAGCTGATTGGCTACCGTGCACAACTGCACCAGATTCTGAGTGTTCCAGCCTTAGTAAATCTCCTCCAATGTCAGGTTTAGGTCACAATACCAAGGACTTAAGTGCTGCTTCTTTTTCCTCTGTTTCTATTTTATATGTAGTCTTGTTTCCTTTTGAAAGTAAGTTGAAGGTTGCATTGCAAGCTAAAGCCAGCCATAGATGGAGTGACTTTCTTTCCTGCAACCACAGGTTGCAGAAAAACAAATTGCCTAATTCCCCCCATCAACATAGACAGTGTTGACAGTGGAATCCTTCCTATGGCCCCATTGTGTTCTCCCGTCTATGGCTGGCTTTAGGCTCCATGACAGCTTCCCTAACCCCTATTGGAAGGTAGAGATTTAGCAGTAAGGCTGGCCATAGACGGAGCAATTTACTTTCCTGCAACCGATTAATTCCCCCATCAACACAGTCAGTGTTGACAGGGGATCCCCTCCTGCAGAGCCATTGTGTTCTCCTGGCGGGAGAAGCTGTCCCCACTGGGAGAACACAGTGATTATTGATAGCGGCTATAACAGCCACTAGCAACAGTCACATGAAAAATCCAGCAGGTTGACTGTACCCAAGTTGATCGATCGATCAACTTGGTTACAGTCAGCCTGGCCATACATGGTTTGAATCTCGGCTGGTTCTTGCTCAACCGGGCGAGATACGATCCATCTATGGCCACTCTAAGTGATGTTATCCAGCCTTTACTATTATGTAATTTGTTGACTACTCTAGAATAATGTATACAACCGATCGAATTTTGGCGATATACAGTAATGTTTAATGCATATAACATAAATCATTTTGGAAGAAGATTGCATTTTGTGAGCCCTTATATATCAGCCTTTATACATCGAACAGATTAAAATATTCCTAAAATTCCGTTTACATCAAAAAATTGAAAGTGATGTTTCAGTTTTTAGTGCACCTACTAACAAATTGTAAGTGCTTTTCACTTTTTTTTTATATGTATCAGCTAATAGCACCCACTATACACACATACCTCTCAAAACATAACAAAGTTATAAACATCATGATCCAATAAATACATTCTAATGATAGTAACATTTTAAAATGGGGTAAAGAAACAAACTTACCCAAACCCCCTTACAATAAACCCTGTATAGCTACCTCTTTCATTGGAATATAAGCTAGCCACATTAATGACGCTTCCCATTCAAATTAATACATATCTTTAAAAAAATCATAGTACATAAAGTTGAGTTTGAAAATCGTTTAATGCCCTAGTCATAAAATAATGAGTACCCTTAGAACTTAACAGATACAATAGACTTGTGGATGTTTTGGAAAAAAATCATCCAGTTTGGATTATGCTAGACAATAAACAACTGTTCTACTGAATTAAGAGTAATGGCTGAAATTCACATATGAATACTCGTATGTAGGTCAAGCATCTGTAAAAAAAAAAAAGGAGGGACATGTGTAGGGAAAAGCCCAATGTATATGCCTAGCTTTAACCCTTGCTCTGCTAAAGCCATTTTTGCCTTTTTTGCATCATTTTTTAAATGTACAGTTTAGGTCTGAAGATTTGCTAACACCCCAACACATTACATTTTCTGAAAGTCCCTGGAGAATAAAATGGCAGTATTTGCAATTTTTACCTGTTCCTTTAAGACATGAATAACAGTGCTTGTGCTGTGCAATTCTTCTCTTCCTAACTGATAATAGAGAGTTTCTGAGTCCCCCTGCCTCTGCTGACCATGATAATCATGGCTGCTGAGCCCTGACTACCGTGGCCAGATTATGTGTCTCCGTCATCCGCAGCCCTTGTCTTTCCTCTGACAGTCTCTCCCCTCTTCCTCCCTGTCATTATGAGATTATTTCCTCCCCGCCCCTCCACCCTCTTTTCTACTGCATAATGCAGCACATTTCCATGTATCTAATGCAGATATCCAGCCATTACCAAAAATGTAATGCCCTGTACATGCAAAATGTGCGATCATATCATGTTGTCGGAAAATCCAATTGGGTGTGGGCTCCATCAGACTTTTTCCGTCAGAATTTCTGACACACAAAGTTTGAGAGCTGGATCTAAAAAAAATTTCCGACAACAAAATCCGATCGTTTAAATTCTGATCGTGTGTAGACAATTCCAACAGACAAAGTGTCATGCATGCTCATAATAAATTATGAGACAAAAGCTATTGGCTACTGGCCTCTTTATAGTCCCGTTGTACGTTTTGTATGTTCTGAATGACTGGATTTTCCAACAACTTTGTGCGACCGTGTGTAGGCAAGACAAGTTTGGGCTAAAATCTGTCAGAAAAAATCTGATGGATTTTATTGTCGGAATGTCCAACTGTGTGTATAGGGCATTATTGTTTGTTAGAAATTAAAAGGATAAATGCCGTTTCTGACACCGCAGCTGTGCTGTAACGTGATCCCCTGTGCTGTCTGGCCTCGATCTATGGAGAGAAGTGGGAGAGGCTGAGATTCCCCTGTGACATCAGCTGGCCACGTCATCAGCTGGCCACGTCAGGATTACATGACCTCACAGTGTCAGAAACGGTATTTATCCTTTTCATTTCTAACAGACACTAAGCCCCTGTACACACGGTCGGAGATTTCGACAACCAAATCCGTCCGATTTTGTCCATCGGATCTTGTCCGAAACTGTTGCATACACACGGTCGAAAAATCCGATCATTCAGAACGTGATGACGTAATTTCGTTATGATGGGACTACTTTCAGGCTAGTAGCCAATAGCTTTGATGTAGGGATTTGATCTGAGCATGCGTGGCACTTGGTCCAATCAAAATTCTCTACACATGATCGGAGTATGTCCGATCGAACCAGTTGGTCGGGAAATATTTCCAACATGTTGGAAAATTGGGTCCAAAGGATATTCCGACGGAATCAGTCCGATGCATACCACACACAGTCGGATTACCTGATGACACGGTCCAATAGGACACATTCCGACAAATTCTCCGACCGTGTGTACAAGGGCTTACAGTTTTGGTAATGGCTGGATAACTGCATTACATACATGTAAAGTCACTTTAGTGACTTTACAAACAGTTTAAGTAATCTAGTTTTTTTTTTCTTTCTCAATTTATTTGCTTATTATTAAAATATATGCATATATACTAAAAAGATACTAAATAAAGGCTTCATAGGCTCCAGGGTTCAAGTCCAACCTGCCATGAGGGAATTATATTTTATATACTATATATTATGAATGAAAAAATGTATTCTTTGTATCAGTAAAATATAATTCCCATAGTATACAATAAAAGTATCTATGGCTTTGAATATTGAAATGAAAAGAACAGGCTTGAAACAAACTCCTTTTGTAAAGAACATATGGTACAGATGAGATGGTGGTCTATAGTTCCCTTTATGCAAATGCCATTGTTAGCATTAAATTCCTTTTTATTGTCTTTTACCAGTTTATTGCCATGCTATTAAGGATGTGGGTCTGTTTCACGTGATGCTTCTCAAAGTAGGCCCTTTCTACAATGACATGAAAGATGTATAGACATGATTATGCTTTCAGCAAATAGCATTTATAAAACACTCAACCACAGCTCTCCTTTGTATCTGGTTACGATTACACAAGCTGGTTTTGGAGGGTTTTATAGATGCCATCAAGTGCAGTAAAACAATGACTGTGGGGTGTGGTAGTTTTCAGCGTTTGGTCATTGGAAACCATTTTTATTGCAGAAGGTTGAAAAAGCCCACTTGTAGGTATTTTACTGCCTGAGTGCTCCTTGATGTGACTTCTTCCCCAGGGCAAAATATTTGCATTAGCTTCATTTCACAGCATGTGCTCAGTAGGAGCTGGAAATGTGTGTGGAATGCTGCTCAATGCTATTATTGGTTACTGTACATTGTACACATAAACAAGTGACACCACTGAAATTGATGCTCATAAATACATTTGTTGGAAGTGCTGTTACGAGGCCTTTCACTAGATAAGAACTAACCCATTACAATACTTTTCATGATCTATGAAAAAACAAAAGAGTTAAAACTTAACTAAAACTGCCAATGAAAGCCAACAATTAGGCAGAATAAACATTTTAAATATTATTCCTCAGTAAAAATGACTTGATATATGAGGTGAAAATTAGTCCATTTTGACATCCGTTGAGAAATATAATGATGAGAATGGAAAAAGGACAAAAGTATATACTGTGTGTCTATGCCTGGTCTTAGGACTCCTTAAACAGGAATTCCACGTATGAATATTTTGTACTTAGTTACATTGGTTCAACTTGGACCAATGCAACTATGTCTATACCATACCTGCCTGATGCAGCTGAACGCTTAAAATCACTGAAGTAGGCACTACTATTCCATTGATCTTCACTTGCTTCCGGGTCCTATGTCAAGCGGCTGCTTTGCTGCATTCTGAACATAAGTGTTGGTTGCTCGTCATGGGCATATTTCAGAGAATGATTTGCCTTCTCTTTGAAAATCACGGTTTTGCTGCCCCTTACGCCCACCTAAACAAAGCAATACGGCCACTCAGGGTTGTACCCATGCTGCAGGCGTGGCAAAATTAAACAGCGCATCTCTTTCAGCAGACAGTACTGCCATAGAATGTGAGCCATTTAAGTGAATGTAACTGTGCCACTACTGTCCCACAACTGTATGCAATGCACGTGGCCGCAGTATGCTGTCTTGGCATTTTGTAGATTTAAGTATTAAGTGAAGAGGTTACATATCACTGCCTGTCAAACCCCCTCTAAAAATTGATCCATTGAGAATTCATTTTCATATGGTCAACAGTGCAGATGCAGTATGCATTTGTGCAGAGTGTGAGACTCCCGAGTATCAGTTATGGGTGGAGAAAACTGTTCTTACAGCTTTCTCCAGATTTGGTATTCTTGGATTGTTTGGAGAATTCAAGGTGCTTTGGGAGGAAAGAAATATCTAATCCAGTGCCCAGATCATGTTGAAGATCAGCAGGGTATGTAGCTCAGGGCTCCAGCCAGGAGCCCTGTTTGAACACAGGCTGTGATCCAGTCTGGAGACAAAGATGCTCTACTGAAGAGACTGTACTTCACGATGGAGAGATTCCATGCCCACTGGAGAGTTGGAACAACTGAGAGAGTCTGGGAGACTGAGAGAGCTGAGGCAACTAGGAGAGAATCCAGGGGATTGAAGGAATCTGTAAGTCTCAGAGATGTGGGAGAGCCCAGTATGTTAGAAGAACCCCTATCCTGAGGCTAGGAGTGGGCCCTTGTAGTAAGGTGCTGTAACCAAGATTGAGTGAGCCAAGAGAACCGGGAGAGCTAGTAGGATGGTCTCAGAGACCAGTCTGAAGAGGGAGCTAAGTAGCTCAGCATTTTCTGTTAGTTGTTGTTGCTCCGTGAAGCTGAAACCCCTGTGTGGGCAACTTTGGAAAATGCTTTTCTTTTATTTAAATACAAGTGGGCTCTAAAATAAATTTCAGACGAGCACAACTCACACTCCATATCAAAGTAGTTTAGAATTTTTGGGTACCACTATCCTTAACATTAAATGGGTTTTTCTTTTTGTACTAAACCATTTTTATCAACAACAGACTACATGGACTCTTTGGAACTCTATTGGCTGCCTGGTATTTCTCTAAAACCTGAATGCCAGACATGCCCTTTACATCTTTACTGCAAACTGACAAGGGACCTAAGGGTTTCTTCACATGGGTGGCTGTAGAGGTGGTAAAAACAGGAGGTTGAGCCATGGTTTTGCTGCCCCTGACGATCAACCTAAGCAAAGCATCATAGCTTTTCAGGGCAGTACCGATGCTGTTTGTGCAGCAAAAGTTCAATGGCATGTTGTATTTGGCAGGCGATACCTCCGCAGAACATGACCTATTTAAATGAAATCATGTTAAAATTATGCCGTTGCAACATGATGGTTTGGCATTTTGAGGGTTAAAGCACTTGGTGTGGAAGTGAAATATAGCATCTTCACTGCTTGTCAAATTCCCTCTGAGCCCTAACAGTATAAACCGTTTTCAGCAGTATTTGTAAATGTAATTTAGTTGCTTCAAAATTAACATTTTATGTACTATTTCTATCACTTTAATTTAAAAAAGGCTATTGTGTATTATTAAAAAATATAAAACATGTAGAAATATATTTTGAATATATATTTTGAGTTATTATTGTAATGTTAACCTGAAAGTAAATGTTGATATTTTCATGCTGTTTCATATTTTAGGTATGGTATCTTATTGTCTCATAAACAGAATTATAAATATTCAGGAGATTTCTGTCATCTGTATCTCTCTCTAAACATACTGTATTCCTTGCGTGATGACTGCTAATAAAAGCTCATGCAATTGCAAGAATCCATAAAGAGCAATCAATGTGCAGTACTATGAGACAGGAAGCATTGCCTGCATATGGAATGAACACATGTGGCTGCTCTCTATGTGTGTGTGCATCTGTGACTGTGTGTCTATGTCTGTATATATAGAATATATAGTAATATTATTAATAGCAAATCAAAATACCCCATAGCAATCAGTAAGACTTTATCATTTCACCTGCTCTGACCTAAAAAAATGAAACCTAGTTGTTGCTAAGGGCTATTTTCCTTTATTTGCTGTCCTGACTTTCTGAATATGTTTGAATATGTTGACTAAGGTGGCACACTTTCATTCTAATGCCAGCTTCCTGCTGTGTCTCCTTGCATAGGTGATTTGAAAACAATTACTAGCAAAACCTGCAATCAATCAATGAGCTGCTAATGCTAACCCATCAAGAACAGCTATTCTAAAGTCAAAAAGTTCACTTGGTTGGCTTTCCTGGACTTATCCACCACATTTACAAGCAAACATAGCCCCATTATGGGTCAGTAGTAGGGCAGAAATGTGCTTCCCGAAACCTGTACTGTGTAACGTTCTCTCTCTCTGCTTCCTTCATCAGCAGTCATATTTGACCAAAGGCAGGTGTAGATCTTGTTGGTGACTGTGAGAATAATCTTGGTACTGACTACCTTTTACATTGGAATGAACACATTCTCTAAGTGAGAGGCAGCAAAGAGCCCACCCACACTGTTTGCTCCAGCATTACTAGCAGGCAGTTTTCAGGATCACTCGATTACCTACAAAAGGTTATGTGGTGCAATAGAGCAATGCATAGGGAGGAAACTGAAGCCCTGAACTGAACAGAAAGGTTGTACTACCTCTATGTTTCTTAAGGTTTCATTTTTAATTTCTGATTATTTGAAGCTTATTCAACATTGGTGGATGGGATATTAGCAGTATTACAATCTACACCAGTGGTTGTTGGACCCCTCAGCCCATTCAATTGAGAACATGGCTACCATCTCCCATCTCACTGTATACCTATGGAAGGATTTTTGATCTCTGGTGGAGTCTCAGGTTGTGGAAATCACATTGCTCCACTTGAGTGATCCCTATACTTGCACGTGTGTTCAGGTCAATGCCTCAGTTCTCATCCAGTTCTGATGTCTGGTTACTCTGCATTCTGTCCATGTCCCATTGGTCTTTTGAGGAGGCTGGTCTTAGATCCTGTAAAATGCACAGAGACATCAAGCTCTAAAAAAAAGCTGTTTTTCTAGTACCAAAAATACCCATTATTACCAGTGGTATAGGCTTTGGCTAAGTCCAAGTGTAATGTTGAGAATTCCTGTTTACAACTGTTTGATATTTATGATTATGTAAATGCTTGATGCACATGGGAATTACAGATTTGCACAGAAATCTTTCATTGTGCATTGTGATATATTTTACTGCACTGTTTTGTGTGTTTTATGGATTGTACCAATAACATTTTGTAGGGGATACATCCCCATTTATTAACTTGATGACTTGGTTGTTCTTCATCATGAGTACCGCGACGCGAGGCGACACGACTTGCCGTGCCGCGACCTGACAAGTCGCCCCCGTTCTGTACTACGGAACCGTTCTAAGAGGAGAGACTCGAGTCGCTCCGACTTAGAAAAAAGGTTCCTGTACTACTTTTGGGCGACCTCGGGTGACTTGCATTGACTTCTATACAGAAGTCATTTGCAAGTCGCCCCTGAGGTGGCGGCGGGTCGCGGCGAGGCAAGTCGTGTCGCCTCGCATCGCCCCCTGTGTGAACCGAGCCTAAGAGTCTACCCCAATATAATTAATTTTCTGTGTTCATTTTTCATTTTTCTTTTCAGCGTTCTTTTATACAAGTGGATGTAAAATGTAGAAACACAATGCATTTACTAGGCATTCAATGTGGTAATACGCAATCTTTGTGAATGATCTTCACGAAGTCCAGTAAATTAAAAACTGAATTAAAAAGGAAAACTTCCAGGCACCTTTTTATTATGTACAATATTGAAAACTTCCATCCCCATTTTACTGAAAACCTTTTTTTCATGGCCCTGTTGCAAAGCACTGAGTCAGCCTGTACTTCAGTGTAAATTTCACGTAAAGGACAACCATTGAGTTTGTGTCCTTGCTTCCTAGAACAGACACTGGAGTATTTGCCTTGTGCATCTATTCTTAGTTATGTCATTTTAAGACTAACAGCATATTTATGAGCTCCATATTTCCCTGGCAATGTCACACTGGCAATAGAAGCAGTTCTAATCAGCTTAGATTGCATTCTCTTACTGTAAATTCAGGTCAAAATGGCCATTTATTTTTATTTAACCACCAAAATAAAACAGCCTTATTTTTGTAGTGGCATGCCTGCATAACAGGTAAATACAAACACAAACATACGCATGCACACACACACACAAACACATGCATACACACAAACACACACACACATTCACACACTAACATACATCCTTAAGCATCTAAAGGTATCCATGTAGGAAGCATTCTGATCATTTGCACCCGACATGTACATCCACTGCATTATTTACAGTAAATTGTATATTTGGGTCCAATCAGTCCAATATGTCCAACCCATTGGAATGGTTCAGATAATCTCTGGTTATCTTTACATCGTTATGGTCAATCAATATATCAAAACATATGAAAACAGTAGTGTGTTATGGCAAATGTATATTGAGACAAAGCCTAACAATAAGAACTTGTTTTAAAGTTAAAATGCAAATTTACTGTTTTACTTGATAAAGCTTTGTCTAGTTGGTTCTTATAACATCATATCTAAGTCATATGAAGTATTGTTACTAGACTTGAAAGAATCATTTTATATCTATTTGCTTTCTCCATTCTATAGTTATAATTATTTATTTTTATTGTATTCCATAGGCTGGAGAGAAACCTAACCTTTGATAATGCTAGGAGCCAAAGGCTGGTCTGGATGCAGCTGCAAAAAGAAGATTATTCCCACTGAGAATATCCTAGATTAACAGTTCTGGGAATCACACTAAGGTAAGGAAAACACCTTCCATGTCTGATGGGGAGCTAGAGTTTTATATGGAGAATACTGCCCTACTGAATCACAAATTGTGAAGAACTGTTGAAAATAGCCCCTTCCTCCAGTCATCCAGCTCTCTCTCCCTTCAATCCTCCTCTTCTTCCTCCTTCAACTCTTCCTCCAACTTCATTTCCTCCTTCTCCACCTTCTCATGAGATTATAGCATAGGGAGAGGTCTTCAGAATCTTTGTGGGGGTGGATGGTGACGGGTTATTCACAGAATCGGTCCTCTGCACTATAAAGTAAAGGGGCACTGTGATATAAAGGAGACTGCGCTGTAAAGGGGAACCGTAATCATTACAGCGTCCCTTTACAATGCAGTCCCCTTTATCTCACAGTGGTCCTAGCAATCACAGCCCCTACCACAGTGCCCTTTGCAGTCATGCCCCCCCCTTTTCTCTCCAATCACAGTGCCCCCTTTTACTCTCGGCATCCCATGCATAGTCCTATCTTTGGCAAAGCAGAGGCAGAATTCAGCCTGCGTTTCCTCTCTTCTCCTTATACGATGCCATCCTATTAGCAGGACAAAGGGCGGGAGGAGATACAGATGTGGATCATATTAACACGCTGGTGACTACCCACTTGTTGATATGCAACAGCTAAAATATAGCTGTTGTTTATATATGTAAGATGTCAACAAATAATGGAAGCCATGACTGTCTTTTTAGGCAACAGCTATATTTCTAAATCTCCTTTGCAAGAGATTTGACTTTGGGGGGGGTGGGTGGGCTTTCATGGAAGGTTCAGGAGGAGAGGCACCCTCCCTTTCCTGGCCAGTCAAACTGCATGCTTGGATAAGCACCTGGTATGAAGAATATTTGTTGGAGCCTCCCTTTAGAGCCCTTTAACACTGTGCCACCTAGGGCGTCAACGGTAAAGCGGCGGTGAAAATAGCGCCGCTTTACCGCTGACGCCCTTGGCGGCACAGTGTGAAAGGGCTCTAAAGTGGTTTTTAGCGGCGCTATTCGGTTTTATCCCCCCTACTAGTGGCTGAAAAGGGGTTAAATCAGTACGCAAAATGCCTCTGCATTGGCGTTTTGCTGGCGGTATAGCAGTGCTGCCCCATTGATTTCAATGGGGATGAGCGGTGGAGGAGTGGTGAGTTCACCGCTCCTTCATCGCTCCAAAGAAGCTGCTGGCAGGACTTTTACTGATGCCCTGCCAGCACTCCTCTCCAGTGTGAAAGCCCTCTGGAGTTAATGGAGATGCTTTTTTCAGGTGCTATGCAGGTGCTACTTTTAGCGCGGTATAAAATAGCGATATGCAGACGCTATTTTAGCGCTGAAAAATGCCTCCATTGTGAAAGGGGTCTTAAAATCTATACCAGACCCTCAACAAGAATAAGGGGAGTGATCCCACACCATTTTTTACATTTAGTATATCTAAGTGAATTATACTTTTATTTTCAGAACAAATTGGGCTTTCATTTGATGGCAAATGGTAAAAGATATCTCCTGATTTTTTTATTATCAAAAGAAAACTGCTAAAAATAGTAAGAAAAGGTCACAGTCACGGATGATTGCAGCAAAACAACATATGTGTATGATATTGGTTGTGTGCAGCTTTAGTAGGTCCCAGAAACGAGAGTACACATTTAAAAAAAAAATTTTTTTACCTACCTAATACACAGTGTCATTGATACTGACAATACTGCAAAATACAATTTTCAATTCTGCCAAAAATACACTGACCATGACCTTGATCATGACCTTTGACTCTGACCATGACCTTTTACCCTAACATTGACTCTAACTCTAACCCTGACACTGATCACCTGACACCAGAAAAAAGACCAAGTGGTCCATCAAGTATTCCCCTCATTTATTGTTATTATTAATTATTTATTTCTTACAGTTCCTTATATAGCATCGACAATTTATGCTGCACTTTACATATACATTGTACATTCACATCAGTTCCTGTCCTCAAGGAGGTTACAATCGAAGGTACCTCACATACATACATACACATACAAGGGCCAATATGGACAAGAGTCAAGTAACCAACCAGCATGTTTATTTATTTATTTTTATTCATGTTTTTTTGTTTGTTTTTGTTCTCTTTTTTTTTTTCTTTTTCTGTTTTTTCTCAATTTACTGCTGACTGACTCACTACCTTTTCTGGATCTCTATTCCAAGCATCAACTATTCTTTCTGTAAAATAATACATTCTAAGGCTAGTTTTGAATCTTCCTCTTGCTAGCTTCAGGTAATTTCCACATAATCTTGATCTTTGCTTCATATTGAAAATACTGTTGCTGTGACCTCATATAAAGTGTTCGCTGGAGTTTGCCTTCCGTTTGTTTAGTGTATCTAAATATGCTAGTGCATCTAAAGCTGGGTATACACATTGGGGTTGATTTACTAAAATTGGATAGAGCAAAATCTGGTGCAGCTCTACTTAGAAGGCAATCAGCTTCCAGATTTTTTTGTTGGCAAAGATAAATTGAACAAGCTGACGTTAGCTGAAGCTGATTGGCCACCATGCACCAGATCTTGCACTCGCCAGTTTAAAAAAATCAATCCCATTGGGTTTCTTTTGTTCAAAAAAGGGCGTTGAAAAAATAAAGCTCACAGATTCCCACATTCACACAAGTGATCCAGGAACTTTCTCCATTGCGCTATTATATTCTGACAGTACAGACCCCCCCCCCCCCCAATCAGAATACACAGATCAGCGCTGTGGCCATTGGCTGCACGTGTTGATCAAATGCTGGTTTTCCAGAAGGCGCTCTAATGACCAGCTTCTGTTGAACAGAGAGGGTTACATTTGGATTGAAATCTGCTGAAGTGGATGAATTTTGATACGTGTATACCCAAATTAAGGTTATCCTCCCCTCAGACTGTCAATGCTGCTGTCCAAAGGTGTCTTTGTTACTTCTTTATCCAGAGTGTAATTACTCTAATACAGGAAGTGTGTGATTGGCCAGACCACTGGTGAAAACAGAAGGAAAAGAAGAAAACTAGCCACTGTGTCTAATCATTGGTAAATTGCAATATATATTACGTTTTTATTCTTGGGTTTAATACCGCTTTAATGACAGGCTCAGAAAAATGTTAGGTCTATATTCTGTTTTACATCCTTTGAGTTTATGTGCATCTGTGAGCCTTTTCCTTTTCTTACAGTAATTTTTTGGGACTGACTCAAATGTGTGCATTGTAAGCCGTGAGTGGCCTTGGACCTATTTTCCCATGGCCCTTTAGGGTCCACCCAATATTTAGCACAGTGTAGCCTTGCCCACTTTTTGCCAAGACATACCGCATTCACTCCATTTTCACACCCCCTTACATTGTGTAAAAATTCAGTTTGATCCTGTCTTCTCTGATCCTCCCCTTCTTACACAGTCCCCAATCCATCTGCTGATAGAACAGAGCCTTGGGGTACTCTGCACATGCTCACTAATGCCACGTCCACACGATAGGACTCTCCGCCAACAAAACTGTGCATTTCTTTTCAAAGAATGTTGGCTTAAACTTGTCTTGCATACACACAGTCACACAAAGGTTGTCGGAAATTCTGAACGTGAGAATGCGGTGATGTACAACACGTACGACGAGCCGAGAAAAAGGAAGTTCAATAGCCAGTGCGGCTCCTTCTGATTGATTTAGCACATGTGTGAACTTTTGTGTGACAGACTTGTGTACACATGACTTTGCTTTCCGACAACAAGTTTTGTTGGTGGAAAATTTTAGAATGTTCTCAAACTTTTGTGTGCGGAAATTCCAATAGCAAATGTTTGATGGAGCATACACACGGTTGGACTTTCTGACAACAAGCTCACATCTAACATTTCCCATCAGAAAGTCCGACTGTGTGTACACGGCATTAGGTGTTTATTGCTAGGCAGTTTTTTCTCTTCTTGGGAGGATGCATGTGATCAGCACCTAGCCAATCAGCACTGTCCTGACAGAAGGTCAGGAGTCTTGCAGCCTCATAGGACAGTCGATGTAGAATGAAAACTCCTCCTACAAGCTTTAACCAGACACTCATAGAAGTCATAAGACTGCTATATACTGCTGATGAGAAAAGGTAATTTGCAGTTTCTAAAATGATTGCATTTCCCTGTTCTGTGTACTGTGAGAGACCAGATATAGTGAATGTAGGGTCCTGGGTTTAACACTTTAACTACTATGAACCAATCTATGCCTTTGGCTGGTAACACATGCTGTATTTTGTAGTTGTAAGCAGAGCATGTTAATAATTTAAGAGCCAAGTGCTGACAGAGCAAATATATTATTATACACAGATTTCAGGCTGTAAGTATGGTTCAGCAAAATAGTGCAGCAACATCATAGCCACCTACTGGGATTATAATAGATCTAATCTTGGAACACAGGTTTGAAAAGACAGTCTTCACAACAGCAGATGCAGCATCTTACAGAAAATCTAACTGTGCATAGCAAATAGAAGTGGATCACAGCAGATGCACAGAGCTGCTGGAGATGTACCTAGACAAAAACCATATGTGGATCAAATAATATCAAATCACATTAATGCGAGTCTATATTTCTCTAAAGGTATGGGTCCACTTAGAAACATATTGCTATATTAATACATGAGTAAACAAAGCAATAACTTTGCAGAAATCCTTTGGCATCAGCCTGGAAACAATACCGATGACTAAAATAACATTGTGTGTAACTGCCTTGGGAGGTGAAGGCACTCAGCTGTCCCTACATATAAGACACATTGAATTTAATCTTTTACTATATATCCATCTTTTTCTTCTGTTATTATCCTCCAGGTTTTATGCCAGGAATTTTGTTTTTAATGTATACTAGTATGTGCAAATTTGTATAAAAAGACACACTTAAAGTGATTGTCAGCACAGGGCCACTTTGTGTATTAACCCTTTCACGCTTCCTCCATGCAGCCCATTAAATAAGCCAAGAGGAGGGGGTGGCTTCTCTATCATGTGATCACTGTAATTGGCTCTCACAGCAGTCACATGATGCCCCCCCCCAATCAACCAGATCATAACATATGAATAGGGTGTGATGTACTCATTGGGATTTACTAAAACTGGAGAGTGCCCAATCTGGTGTAGCCAGGGCCGTCTTTAATATTGATTGGACCCTGGGCAAACATTTTCTTAAGGCCCCCTTCCCCCCATGCAATTTCGCTCTCCATATAGCAACTAGACTTAAAATCAGTTTACTGTATCAGATCAGGCAGCGATTGCGATTGGTTGCCAGAGGTTACAGCATATCATTACTGCTTACTGATTGGTTGCTAGAGGTTACAGCACTCCTTAAGGCTCACTGATTAGTTGCTAGAGGTTACAGCACATTTCTGCTTGTTGATTGGCTGCTAGAGATTGCTGTACAGTAATACTGCTCACGGGTTGCTGTAGGTTACAGCACATCTTCTCCTCACTGCAGGGGGGCATGATATACATATGACTGCTGCCTTTATTTACATATCAATGCAGTTGGCCTCAGATATTTACATATGCATGTCACTGCTATTTACATATGAATGCCAGTATTTACATGTAAACACAGGTCTGCAGGTGAGTCAGCTGCTTTGGGCCCCACAACAATGACAGGGCCCTTTTGCCCTGCCTTAAAGACGGCCCTGGGTGTAGCTCTGCATGGTAGCCAATCATTCTCTAACTTCAGCTTGTGTAATCAACCACTTGACCTCCGGATGATTCTACCCCCTTCATGGCCAGAGCATTTTTTGCTATTCGGTGGTGTGCGCTGTGCTATTATAACTGCCCATTGTGCAGTCATGCAACACTATGCACAAATGAAATTTATGTCATTTTTTTTAAACAAATACAGCTTTCTTTTGGTGGGAGTTGATCAATACTGTTTTTTTTTTACTTTTTTGCGATATAAAAAAAAAAAAAATTGAATTAAAAAAAAAAAAAATATATATATATTTTTTTTTTTTTTTCTGCTATAAAACATATCCAGTAAAATGTAAAAAATCGAATTTCTTCATGAATTTAGGCCAGAATGTATTCTGCTACATGTGTTAGATTAAAAAAAAAATCCCAATAAGTGTATATTATTTGTATATTATATTATTATTATTTTTATTGTATTATTATACACCACCCCCTCCCTTTAGAATGTAAGCTCTACGAGCAGGGCCCTCCTGTACCTTTTGTATTGTACTGTAATTGTGTTGTCCCCCCTATACATTGTAAAGCGCTGCGTAAACTGTTGGCGCTATATAAATCGTTAATAATAATAATAATAATATTATTTGGTTTGCATGAAAGTTATAGCGTCTGGTATAGATACTTTTTTTTTTTTTTTTATATACTAGTAATGGCAGTGAACAGTAACTTATAGGACTGTAATAGTATGGTGGGCAATCTGACACTGGCTGGGTGGGTAGACTAACTGAAATAATTAGTGACACTAATACAGTGATCAGTGCTAATACTATACACTGTCACTGTAGTAATGACATTAGCTGGGAGGGGATTAATATATAGGGACGATCAAGGGGTTAAATATGTGTCGAACTATGTATAATTTGTGGCTTATGTGGTGCTTTTACTAAGTGATCTTGCATTTTAATCCCTGCTTTTCTTTCCCTGAATGACGGAGCCAATCACTGGGTGTCCCGACAGTCAATCATTGGCCAGCCCCCGCTGATCGGCTTGTGCTGTGACTAATCACAGCACAGCCAGTGTCACGTGCGCACACGCTCCTTACCTGGAAGTGCTGGATCATGCATCAGGCTCTGCAAGGCCACTTTGCCATTGTACTTGTAAATGGAGTGGTCGCCTGCTAAGCTTTAACAATAAACACCTGGAAGCTGTTTGGTTTCTATGCAGATCGGCACCAGATTTTGCACTCCAATGAATGGTATATATCTATCTATATATATATATATATATATATATATATATATATATATATTTATATATATATACAGATAGATAGATCTATATAGATATCTATCCATATCTATATATATATATATAAATACCTGGAAGCTGTTTGGTTTCTATGCAGATCGGCACCAG